>NC_066350.1:3688118-4029356 GCF_024516045.1 Bombus affinis | reverse complement strand
ATAAATCGTTAAATTATTCTGCGACTAAACTAACATTATCGAAGAAAAAGTGAATAAATATCTATCCAAAATTACTCGCGTATCGTATTTGCTTTTGATAATTCCCCATATTTTTCTATTACAAAATTGTTCTAGCTTAACGTGACGATACCAATATTGACGTAGAAACGAACAAAAATAAATATTTTTCTTAATTAAGAATTGCGTGAAACTTTGAATATGTATATATATATATATATATGTATATGAGAGGGAGGGAGGAAGAGAGAGAGAGAGAGAGAGAGAGAGAGAGAGAGCAATTTTTTAACGTCTCTTTTAGCCAGAAATATAAAAATAATCGAGAATTGTACTGCTTTCGGATATTCCTTTGTGACGCGACTATAATTTAGTTTCTGAACAGGTTTAAACGGTACAAAAAGAGAAACCATAATACGGTATTGATATCCCTTATTAAAAATATAGAATGCATGAATGTTTACGTTCCCAAATGATGGATGAAATGGGATGCGATATCGATGACCGGCTGATATTTGACCCCGATATAGTACGTTTCAATTTGTGTAGCTATAAAGGTAGAAATGGTTATCGACGTTATCGCATTCTCGTTGTTGCAAGCTTGGCGTAAAAAAAAGGGGCTCTTCGATCGTATGTGTATTCCTTCGTTCCGAAATTGCGCACGGTATAATGTGGATCACGTTGATAGTACGAGCCAAACATCCTCCTCTGAATCGACAATTTTCTTCGATATCTATTTACCACGAGCCAAAGAAAATAATCATCGATGTTAATTATTTGTCTACCTATGTAAACATAAAGGAAGCGAATATTATGTAAAAAACGGTTTGTGTACAGGGGGAGAAATAATCTTGGAAAAACACGCCCTGCATACGAAGGAAAAGTACAATATGGATCTGAAAGTGGTGCTTGAGGTTGTATCGACGAAGGCTCTTTTAAATGGAGCACAGGTCAGCGCACATGAAACACCAGATTTGTAATTCATATATACCTCATTTATCGAACCCTGTCTTTACGTAATACGAACCAACTGACTTTATTAAACACTCTAATGCACCGTCAGTATTTGGCAGAAATGAGATTTTAATTTTGAAAAAGTATCGTGAAAAAGCGGCAATTCATATATAGTGAAATTAATTTTTGTATTTCCTTTAATTACTTTTAATGTGTTTCATTCTCTTTCACTCTCTCTCTCTTTCTCTCTCTTTCTCTCTCCCTCTCCCTTTTTTATCTGTAAGAGTTCTGTTAATTTTATTTAATTTGATGGACATTGTATTATTTCTCGTAATATACGGTAGTAATTTAATGAAATGTAGGAAATTTTACGTTTTGTAAATATAAATACTATCGATTAGATGTACGTAATCAAATATAGCGAAAATGCTTTTCCAAAGAAAGTTAATTAGCAGTAGATTTATTTGACATTCATATTAAAAAATTTTTAATAATACTGCGCTATGCTCTCAAATAACTTTTTACTTTATATTTATAACTGAATATATTAAATATAATAATCCATGATTTAAAATTATGCGAATTAAAAATAAAATAAACGAATACGTAGAATATTTTAAAAAATATTCGTTTTATTTAATGTTGTATTTCAAGTAATATATATGTATATACACTTCTTAAATCCTTAATAAATCAATTTTAAAAAAATTAATTACCTAAATATAAAATAATCTTGCAATAGCACGGAAATATAAATTAACAAAATACAAAATTTGAGCAATGATTAAATTATTTATAAAATAAAAATTACATTAACGAACGTTGCAAAAGGAACATTAATATTCCCTAGTATGTGGTTGATACAAACTGGACAGCACTCAATATACGATACATGATACACACCATCATTGTGTATTATAATAATGTACTTGTATTAATAAAAAACGATTGATTAGAAATTGAAAAATTGTATCTCTTCAACATTTTTATTATTTTATATACGCATAGTTATTAATTAAATGGAGTAATAAAAAATATTAATGAAATAGATATAAATAAAAGATTAAATTGTAATTTATATCGATACTAAATATATTATGCGATTGTATGTGAATTTGATAGAGAATCATGCTTGGAGAGATTAAACGAAGAGTTCGCAGCTGAGCGCGCGTAACTTCAGTTCCGCTCTAGCAAAAGTTACTAGATGAATGCCCGCGTTTGTATTCGAAAACATATGTAATATGTACCCACCTTACTACTAGTCATTCTGTGTTTAACAGTACGCGCGTATTTCGCGGCTATCATCGAATTTAGCCGACGTTAACCGATGTTTAACGAAGCTTGTGAGTTCCGTGTGTGTTAAGTGTTCGTTGGTGTTCAGTTGGTGCGCCTCGACTGGGCAAAATCGCGTAAAATGGAAACAGAATTTCGTTGTGAGGTTGAGGTTGGCCGTTGAAAAAAGTGAACATGGGAAGGTCCAAGTTTCCCGGGAAGCCGCCAAAGACGGTCACCAGGAAACGGATCAAAGTTCTCGGTCAACCCGAGACAGCCCAAAGCGATTCGGTAACCGTCGCCGAGAACATCTACTACGGACTTTCCCTGTTCAACGAAACATTTGGTGACAATGAAAAGGTAATTCGTAGTTTACTTTCATGAGGACTACCTGGTGTAAGGCGTCTAATTAGTTACAAATTGTATCATTCTTTCTCCACTTACAAACTATTGTATTTGGATTATAAGCGCCATAAGGACGCATACGGTGCCGATTCGCTCGCCAGAAAAACTCCAACGTTTGCCTCTATAATAAAAGTTAACCTATTAGAAGAGAATCACAGACTCGGAATGGCAGATGTATATAATACATACTGACGTACCGCTTACTTGAAAATGTCAATGATTTTATAAAAGATCGCCGTTCCGATCTTATTTTTATCGAATAACTGTGTTTTACCGATTAATTATTACCAATTTCTTTATTCTTCTTTCAAATAAAACTAATAAACTGCAATACATATCTTATTTCTTATTATAATCATAATATACCTTCAGATTACCGAATATCTATTACCATATTCAAAACACCAAATAAAATATGTTTACACGATAAAATGTGAAATATAAACATTTGATGTTTAATTCGATAATTTTTATATCGACAAAATGTTAATGCAAAAGAAAATATATATTATTTATTTCTAAGGCTTAATGCATTTTTCTCATAGGAACATCCACCATTCCATGGCTTTAGCACTAAAGAAGCTAATCTTTCCGTGTCTTACATAAAAACGCAACAACATGACACAGAAAATACAACTGTTAAATCACCACCTGATGCTATTGATAATTCTGTGCCACAGCAGAATGTACAGACTGTCGCAGATATTAAAAGTCCTCCATCGCATACTGAAAATAATACAGAAAAATTATGTGATAAAAATATCAAACTAGCGGAAGATGATAAAAAAGATGTGACTGCGTTAAATTCCAAACGTACTACTAAATTTCATAGACCCAAGAGTCGTAGAGCTTGTAAAAATATAAAATTCTCCAATTTTATGAAAACACCAGTATTAAAATCAGTAAATAATATCTTAGATCAGCATCAACGAACGAGACAACTACGTAACAGTACTGCAAAAAGATTATTGCAAAGGGCAAAATCTAACAGTAACAATGCGCGCAATATGACGGCACAATGTGGAGATAAACCAAATGCTGTAAGGAAATTTATTTTACCTGTTCGAAGTGCCCATTCGTCAAGAGTTATTAAACCAAATAAAAGATTTATCGAGGAATTAGAAGAAACTCCTGGAGCAGAACATAGTGAAAACGAAATTAGTACGCACGTAAAGAAAGCTAAACTTGCATTAAATAAACATTGTAATCAAGAACCAAAATTAAAAGACGGAAATATTACTAAACTCTACACAAAATTAAAAGATAAAGAAACAAAAAGTAAAGCCAAAAAGGTAATCCAGCGTGTAAATTCCAATGCCCAAACTCTTGTGCAACCTGCAAAGAATCTTGAAAAATTAGCACCTTCTATACAAGACACACAATTAACAAAAACTGTTAGTACAGATGTTAAAAAAATTAATTTACCAGCTAAAAACAAAATGGTAAAGTGCTCATCCGATGAATGCAATAGTGTTCAAGATGGTGTACCAAATGTAACCAGAAAAGCTCCAAATGCAAAATTAAATATCTCCAAAAATCAAAAATTAATTTCTGTTCCTACGAAAGCTCTTCCTGATTCTGATGTTCCAAGTTCAGAGTCTTCCAGGATTCAAACTAGATCAGGAACTCAAAATGATACAGTTGATTTAGAAGTTCAGACAACTTTTGAAGATTCAGCAAAAATGAAAGAAAATAATAGCACAAAGGGTCGAAGCAATGTTGATAGCAGCAATAAAAATACAGAGAGAAATTCAGATAATTTTGATACAGAAAGCACATTATCTGAAAGTGGAAGTGAACATAGTAATCATACAGAAGACGAACAGTCTGAATGGACTGGGATGAAATTAAATGGTGGGAAAGTTATTTTAAGAAAGGCAAGGCTAAAACTAGATAATAAATGTGTCGGTGGAACTGAAGGTCCCTTTTCAACGACAAATAGCAACAGTGTTACAAGTGGAAATACTAATTTAGGTATGAAAACAATAATGTTCACAATATGTTACTTTTATACAGTATTTTCTTTTAATTCAAATATTTGTACTGCACGATCAAAAATATAGAATAATGCTTCGAATAAATAAGCAATATAATCGATCATATAAATAATATACGAAATAAGAAAATAATAAGTTCATTATGCTTTTATAATGTTTTAGGCTTAACAGGTACCATCAAATGTGGGGTTTGTGGTGCTGTACGGTTCTATCGATTTGTGAAACAAGCTCGAAAATTCGGTATTCACAGTTGTGAATCGTGTAGAAAGTTTATCAGTAAAATGATTAAACGACAGGCTTGTGCAAAATCTACAAATAGTACTCTTCCAGTCCTTCAATGTCATAAAGGCGATGGTTTATGCTTAGTACCACCTGTTGTAAGAAGTCAACAATGGAATCTCATGAGATGTGTTTATAAAGCTAGATGCCCAGCTTGTTGGTTAAAAATGTGCTTGAAATGTTACAACATTCCTTCTTCTTTGAGAACAGGCTTAAATACACTGTTACCACCAATGATGAGAGATCCTCTGAATATTCCATTAATATTGAATCAAGAAGATAATGATAATCAAGGACAAAAATTAATATCTTCTAAGTTAGGTTGGCCTGCGGAAGATAGTTCAGAGAAGAACCTGTTCAAATCAGCTATGAATTGGAGAAACATAGAAATAGGTCAAAAGACAAGCTATCAAGGAACTGGTGGTTTTCTATATACAAAGTTAGATAAGTGTAAGATCGATTCTTCCAATTTATATATCCAATGTGCATACTATATATCTTTTCTTAATATAAATAATTTGCTTTTTCATTTTTCTAGTTGACTCGTCACTGAATATATCGCCTAATAAAAAAAGAAGAAAAAACAATAGGATAAAAGTGAGGAAGAAATTGAAGAATCCAATGTTCTCCGTACCACCTTTAAATCAATGTCCACAACCTTTGAGACAGAGACTCGAATTGAAGGGACCAAGAGTGAAACATGTTTGCCGAAGTGCAAGCGTGGCTCTTGGTCAACCAATTGCAACTTTCCCCTCTGTAGATGGAAAAGAAGATACTGAAAGCAATAAGCACATTCCGAAAAATTTAAAGGAAAATGATAGGGTAGAGAAAAAGGATGACACAAAAGAGAAAGAGTCACAAAAACATAACGATGAGAATACTGTAAATCATAATACTGTCAATGCAACGCAACCTCATCCAAAAAGAGGCAAATCACAACAAAATATATCAACGTCAAATTTTCAAGTAGTAAGCAAACGTCGAATTAAAATATACAGATATATATATTTTGTTAAATACATTATATTAGCACAGTAAAATATATAAAATTTTAATATTATAGTTATATAATATTACATAACATGAATATTTATAGTTTTAATAATAAGAATATTTATAGTTTAATCACATTGCAGGTGCCTAAAACGAATAATGACGCATTACACACAATATCGATAGATTTTTGGGAGCAGTACGATCCTACAGAAGTTGGTGCAAAAGGCTTTGCCCTTATAGGTTCAGAACTCTTTCAGATTCCTGCTATTTGTTACCTTTGTGGAAGTGCTGGCAAAGAACCAGTAAGTAACGTATACACCTATGTTGTTATATATGATCATACATTATAAAAATCTTTCCAGCTCATCCACTGTCAGTGCTGTTGTGAGCCATATCATGCCTTTTGTTTGGAACCCAGCGAATGGAATGCTTGTGCTCAACCAAATTGGTGCTGTCCTCGATGTACAATATGCCAATCCTGCCATCTAAGATCTGGTCCAAAATTGTCTTGCATTCGTTGTCGTCAATCATTTCACCATTCGTGTTTGTCAAAATCTGGTGTTAGTGCGAGACTTTACAGTCCTGAAAGACCTTATGTGTGTCAAAATTGTGTTAAGTGTAAAAGCTGTGGTAGTGAAGGAGTTAATGTCCATGTGGGCAATTTACCATTATGCTCCATGTGTTTTAAATTACGTCAACAAGGAAATTATTGTCCTCTATGTCAAAGATGTTACAACGAAAATGATTTCGATACAAAGGTAAATGTACATATTTTATTTAGAAAATTTATTAAATATATATTTGTATGCGTAACTGTAAAAAATGACATGTGTGTACAGATACATAAAGACTTATGGGAAATATTGCGATAGATAATTAACGCTTTAAACTCGTTAAATAAACTACATTTTATTTTTTAGATGATGGAATGTAGCGAGTGTTCGTATTGGGTACATGCCTATTGCGAAGGAATTTCTGACGAGCGTTATCAAATTCTTAGTTATCTACCCGATACTATTGAATTTACATGCAGCCAGTGTTCTTCAAATCCTAATTCTGTTTGGAGAAATGCCATAGAAGCTGAACTTAAGGCTGGTTTCATAGGAGTTATAAAAGCGTTAAGTAAAAATAAGAAGATTTGCGCTGCTTTGAAATGGAGTCCAAGAAAAGAATGTTTATGTATATCTGTTTCTAATGGGAAAAAATTGGACTTTTCAAATGAGAAAACAGATTCAAATATAACCAATGTCAAAGAAGGCCTGAACGTAGAAGAAGCTGAAGAAAGTAATTGTGAAAAGATTAAAAATACAGAATTTGGACATAATAATAATAATTCAAAGTCCGATTCGATAAATAAATTGGACGAAGATCAACCAAGCGATAACTGTAACAGAAGAGGTTTAAGACGTCTTCGACAAAAATTTCATTTAAAAGAGTGTTCTGTTCGGGTAAAGAATTGCGCTGTGAAAGATACTCAAGACAATGATAAGAAAGATTCGGTAACTCAAGAAAATACAAGTAGTAATTCTAATGATACAGAATGCCATTGCTCAGAGCAGCAAATCATTGTTAGACCTTCGCCTACACTAATGTCGGTGAAACGAAAAGTCAATAACAATGAATATAAAACTCTGTTACAGTTTCATTGTGATATGGAACATGTTATAAATCGTACTGGAACGAAAGATCTTACAGAAGTTTATCACGAAATTTTACAAGATGTGTTCCCATGGTTTAGTCCGAAAAGTATAAGAAATAATAATGGCAAAAGCGATCCGTTAACAGCTACTAAAGATATCGGTAAAGACGATAGTACAGTTACAAAATTTGATGATTCTATTCTGGAAGTATGGAAAGAAGAGGTGATCAAAGCACCAAAAGCAATCGCAGCTAAAACAGCAAATTTATATAACGTTCATGTCGAAGATAGTAGATCATGTTGTTTGTGCAAAGGTTTAAGCGATGGTCCAGAGACGAAAGAAGGACGGTTACTGTATTGCGGGCAAAACGAGTGGGTACATTCGAATTGTGCGCTTTGGTCTAACGAAGTATTTGAAGAAATCGATGGTTCTTTGCAAAATGTTCATAGTGCTATTTCAAGAGGTCGATTAATTCGTTGCGCAGAATGTGGAAAGAAAGGGGCCAGTGTTGGCTGTTGCGCGAAGAATTGCAACAGTACCTTCCATTATCCTTGTGCTAGAAACGTTGGTCTTGCCTTTAACGACGATAAAACAGTATTTTGTTCTTCGCATTTAAATAATTGTACGCATAAAACATTGCAAAATGAGAATGAATTTAGTTTACAAAGACCAGTATATGTAGAATTGGATCGTAAGAAGAAAAAATACGCGGAACCAAGTAAAGTGAAAGTTATGATAGGCTCACTGATGATAGATTGTTTAGGTACAATCATACCTGAATACTCCGATACAATTGAAAGAATTATACCTTGTGATTATAAATGTTCTCGGCTATATTGGTCTACGGTAAACCCATTTAAAATTGTAAGATATTATATTAGAACGTACGTGCAGATGTATGTACCAGAGGTTTCTTCCAATTTAGAAAATAATATAACTATTGATCATTCTAAAGAGCAAGAAGAAGAAGATACATTAAATACACAGAAAAGCGAATATTTAGCTGTAAAACAAACTCTAGATGCTTTGATCGATGCAGTTTGTAACAAAGAAGTGGATGAAAATCTGGCAGAACAAAATAATACAGATCTTTTACCTCCAGAATTGAAAGAAGCTATATTCGAAGATTTGCCGCATGATTTATTAGACGGTATTTCCATGCAAGATATATTCCCAAAAATGACGTACGAAGATTTTATAGCAATGGATTTGAAAAATGATGGGACCTTCGCGGCAGATCTATTCAAGGATGATATGCTGGCATCCGAAGTAGACGAAATGATAAAGCCATCTGATAGTAAAGTTTCAAAGATAGATCCTTCTTTAGTCGAATTAGGGTCGCATAACGATTTATGGGTTCATTTGGAAACGAAAACATCCGTTCAAGATCTAATGGATGATCTGTTTAGTTCAAAAAATCAAAAACGCGGAGGCAGAGAACTGAAGCGATCTAAATCGGAAGTAATATCGAATAGCCCGTTAATCGTTGGAGGACAAAGGCACCATCAAAGATCTTGCAGTTTAACGTGGAGTTGTAAATTAGATGGTACTTACGGTCCCAGCATAAAACGAAGGAAATTGTCTAGGAATTCAAGCATGACGAAATCAAACGAGACAAGCGTAATGGTATTAGATTCGCAAAACGAACGGCCGCCTACTTTGCACGAGTTAAGGATTCCAGACAGTATCATGGTTACTGTAGGCAGAGCAAATACACCTAATATTTTATCCGATTCTATGCGGGAATTAAAGTATTGCATCGAGGATGCTACCAGTGGTATTAATCGTAGAGTAATATCCAGTAGTCGGGAGGAAGGTAAAGAGCATAAACGGCTGTTTTGGCATGCGAGGCAACAACCGCGAATATTACAAGTCGACGGCCCTGCCGATTCAGGCAGCGCCAGTGAATGCAGTTCACCGGAGTATAATATAGAAGAAAAGAGTACGGCATTACGCGTGGCAGAACATTTATCGATTCCGCAATTAGACGGCATCAACGACGAATCCTCGTGCGACAGCAGCGAAATTACTTCGTCTAACGAAAAGGACTGCTGCAACTCTTATTATACAAAATCTTCGAATAATATTTTACGATCAAAGCGTATATATGGATTTATTAGATCGCACATTGGAAAATACGAGGATAAAGCACAAAAAACGAAAGGAGGTGACAGCCTTTCCAGCAATTTTCAACAAAGATCGAACACAGCGCAACAAATAAATCCGCGGGAGAATAATTTGAAATTGAATTTGAAAATTCCACAGTTAGACGGAGCCGATGATATTTCTAGCGACGATGAGTGCGTATCACCGCAACACGTTGAAAATGAAACGACTACTATTACATCTCGATGCGATGCACCATTTGATCATATAGATCGCCCTGTAACTTGTAAACGATGCCGCTGTACATATAGAACGCAAGATAGTTATAATAGACACTTGGCAAATTGTGATATCATGATAACGAGCGACAGCGATTCCGAAACTATGGATAATAAATTAGCATCGCCTGATTCTAGATTTTCTCCGAGTATCGGATCCGTGTCTCCTCAATTTATAACGTTATCTCCGTCTGAGGGGCATACACTTTCATCCGATTATCCAGATATGCAAGCTACTTCGCCTTTGGAAGCTTCCGTACCATCGCCTCATCCGGCTATTCAAATCGAACCGATAGCACAAGCGATTATTACGCCGCAAATTCATACGCACGCTACCGTCGAAACCGTTCATCAAACGGTATTAACATCAAACGATATGATCGTACAAACGCAATATACTAGAACTACAACTACATTACCGAATGCCACGGTATTACCTCAAGAAAGTACTGTTCAAATAACAGAAATCACAGATCCCCCATCTGTCGCAAGCGATTCCAGTATATCGCAAAATATCATCAATACGCCTATGAATTCTCCAGATGGTGCAAGTTCCCAAACGGTTCCAAGTCCACAAATATCGCCTACGTTTTCTTCCACCGGCGTACAAACTGCGTCTTCGACCGAATCGTCACAAGGGAACAGTATTCAGATAACGAAGTTGGCTAAATCAAAATCTCCCAGAGCGCCAAAGTCTCGGACGAAAGGAATCAAAACGCAAATCGTGAAAAATAGTATACAGCCGCACAACAATGGACATGCTAGATTTCAGCCGATGCAGAACAATACTCCGATTATACAGTTGCAACAAGCTCAAAGACCGAGTGGGCCAACTGTCATATTGCAACAAGCATCTCCTGGCATCATGTCCGCGTACGTTGAAACATTGCAACAACAGTCCGGACAAAACCTTCAGTACGTAACAACGATCGGTGGTCAGCATGAAACTGCTGCAGCGTTTAAACCTCAGTTCATAACAGCTAACCATTTAATTCCTGGTGCATACATACAAGCATCTTCCGACAACTTGTTGGCATTGCAAAACGGGGGTATATCGATATTGCCAGGTGTACAGATCGCTCAAACACAGCCAACGGTCCTTGGAACGATTATACAGCAACAACCCAGTGCGATTCAATGTGGAGTTATTTCGTCGGAACAGTTATTATTGAGCTCGACACCAACGCTAGAAATGTTTACAGATTCAACGGGCAGTATGTTTCTGTCGAACCAACCGATGTATTACGGTTTGGAGACTATCGTAAGCAACACGGTGATGTCTTCCAGTCAGTTCATGACTGGCACGGTACCGCAAGTATTGGCAAGCAGTTACCAAACGACAACGCAAGTTTTTCAAGCTTCTAAACTGATGGAACCTATCGTAGATGTTCAGGCTGTTCCAGGTGTTCCCACTGTGACGGCAGTGCAATCCGTACAAAACGTATCCGGAGTACCAAGCGTACCAAACGTTGCTAATGTATCCAACGTAACCAATATAACCAGCATACCTAATGTACCTAGCGTAACGAATGTACCTAATGTTCCGACTGTTCCCGCTATACCGACTATACCCACTGTACCCGCTGTACCCACTGTATCCAATGTCTCTAACGTATCTAATATGCCAAGCATAACAAACATACCGAATGTGTCCAATGTACCTACGGTACCTAGCGTGTCTAATGTGCCTAGCGTACCTAGCGTACCTAGCGTACCTAGCGTACCTAGCGTACCTAGCCTACCTAGCGTACCTAGTGTGCCTAGCGTGCACAACGTACATAGCGTGCCTAGCGTGCCTAGTGTACCTAGTACAATACCCGGTGCATCTAATACACCTAGCATACCTAATGTACCTAACGCATCCAGTATGCCTAGCGTGCCTAACGTATCGAACGTACCTAGTATATCTGGTATACCTAACTTACCTACCAACGTATCCAGCGTACCCGGTGTATCTAGTATACCTAACGCATCTAATGTATCTAATATACTTAATCCAGCACCTACTTTGTCCAGTACTTCTAACATTACTAACATACCGGCTGTACCTACCGTTCAAAATGTATCTAACGTTTCAACCTTACCATCCAAAGTTGGCAATATTTCCGATATGTCTACGGTACCCAGTGGTTACGTGGTAGTAAATCAATCGACCACGCCTATAGTAGAATCGTCTATCGCAACATCACAGATTCATATTCCTGCGACACCCGAGCAAAATTTTCCAACGGCCACTTGTAACACCATGTTACCTGTATCTTGTCAAAGCGTCGTAGAACCAGTAACATCGATAGAGCTATCGTCAGATACGTGTGCATCCGAAGCTCAAGCTACGGTAAGAGTGACATCGTCTCCAAAGTTGTTACAAAACTCAATACCGACGATACCGAGAGTAGCTGTACGGCCAAGCCCAGTTTCAAACTCCGTTGTACAACCTAATAACGGACCATGGAAGATTACAGAACCGTTGTTTGGCTCGGAACAGATGATGAACAATAATGTCCGACCGTACTTTGACTCGAAACACGTGTCAGAGAATACCAGTATGATAAAGTCTAGCATATCATCCAAAATACCCCCATTACCTAATCACTGTATAACTCAAAGGGATATCATTGTAAATAAGTTAAACCACGATGTAAATAATGTGCATAATAATTATAATAGTACCGTACCGAATTCAAACAATATTAATGTAAGTACAAGTAATAATCCAGTGATTGCGAGTTCGACTGTACAAAATAAAATTACAATGTCTACGAGCAACGTACCAACGAGTAGGCCGATGAACAGAGTGCTACCTATGCAAGCCGTAACTCCGAAACAAGATACGACCAAGAGCATGCAGAAAACAGAAATGATCATAGAAGAGCCAACGAAACCGGTAATTAAGCCAGCAGAACCGGAACAGAAGCTTGGAACGGAATCTGATAAGAAACAGATAGTCGAAGCTGTGGCGCCAACGGTGAAGAAACCAGCAGAGACCACTATAAACAACATAAACGAAACGCTGAAATTGAACACTGAAACGATCGAGAAGGTGAAAGAAAATCTGAAATTGGAACTGGACAAAGAGAAACTGCAGAATGCCTCGTTGAAGATAGTACTGCAGAAGCAGCTGCAAGATGGTTCTTACAAAATTACACACAACATGAAAGCAGTGACGCAGAATAAGAAACCACCGCAAGTAACGTCCGTGGAGATATTACCGTCGAAGCAGGTACCGCAGATAACCTCTTTGCAATTGTTACCGATAAAAACGTTCACATTGAAAACGAACAAGATCGAGGAGAAGGTAAAACCTATCGATAACCAGTTTAACATACTGAAAACCAAAACTCCACCAGTTGCCGTGAAAAAACCAAGAATGATCAGTAAGTCGATCAAATCTGTACAACCGAATGTACCAAATATGCAAACGCAGAAATCGAAAGGACCGACATTGATGTATGAGATAAAATCGCAGGATGGATTCACTCATACTGCCTCCTCCATGGCCGAAGTATGGGAAACCGTGTTTCAAGCTGTACAAAATGCACGAAAGGCTCACAACTTACCTCCGTTGCCTCATAACCCTCTCATCGAAAATCTGGGCTTGGAAAATAACGCCACCGTCTACCTGGTCGAACAGCTACCAGACGTGAACAGATGTACCAAATACAAACCTCGATTTCATAATTTAGCACCGCCAAAACCGGGAGAAACGGAAAATGACTTACCGAATGCGTGTATTAATGGTGCTGCTCGTGCAGAACCGTTCAAAGGGAGAAAAGTTCATGATATGTTCAGTTGGCTCGCGTCAAGGCACAGGCAGCAACCAAAAATGATCGCCATCTCCGAAGCTGAGTCCAGGTAAAGCATCTTAATACGTGCAATTAATAAATTCACTCTTAATTTTCTCTTTCTTTCTTCTTATATATATATATATATGTATACGTATGTGTGTGCGAGCGTGATGCGCGCGCGCGCGCGCGCTCTTCT
Source organism: Bombus affinis (assembly GCF_024516045.1). Taxonomy (NCBI): domain Eukaryota; kingdom Metazoa; phylum Arthropoda; class Insecta; order Hymenoptera; family Apidae; genus Bombus; species Bombus affinis. The sequence continues at coordinate 4,015,433 of NC_066350.1, read as the reverse complement.
GTGTGTATGTATACACGCACTGATACATCGTACGTCGGAGGATATATCTTGTATTGTTTTATTATTACAGACGAGTAGCAAGCACAAATTTACCAATGGCGATGCGCTTTAGGATACTTAAAGAAACGTCGAAAGAATCGGTTGGAGTATACCATTCTCACATACATGGTAGAGGTTTATTCTGCCTAAGAGACATCGAAGCTGGAGAGATGGTTATCGAGTATGCTGGTGAGGTGTGTAGAGAGATGAAAGGCCTTGTTATTTATATAATCTCTTTTACTAACTATTTATATATCGAATGTAGTTTTCTTGGGTAATATTTTATAAATGTTTACAGGTGATTCGTGCCTCGTTAACTGACAAACGAGAAAAATATTATGATAGTAAAAACATAGGATGTTACATGTTTAAAATCGACGATCACCTAGTCGTTGATGCCACAATGAAAGGAAATGCAGCGAGATTCATTAATCACTCATGCGAGGTATTTATTCATTTGGCGAATGTATTTTATTTATTTTATTGAAATATACGTTTCGTTTTCCTTATGAACTTGAATTTATGCGAAGAATTGTATCGAATTAATTTTGTAACTTGAAAATCATATTTCAGCCAAATTGTTACTCGCGAGTGGTAGACATCCTAGGTAAGAAGCATATATTAATCTTCGCTCTCCGTCGCATTATTCAAGGAGAAGAGCTAACGTATGACTACAAATTTCCTTTCGAGGATATCAAGATTCCATGTACCTGCGGTTCCCGCAGATGTCGTAAATACCTCAATTGAGACTGCATATACAGCTATCGTAAGCAGCCAACCGTAAGCGGCACAGCAAAAAATATTGTGCTATAATTATGTGCGCTTTGGAATAGGATTCATTTTATTGAACGTTATTCATTTAATCATCAAACTATTTTCAGAGATTGCAGCTTTTTATTATTATAAAAGAAATAGATATACATTTAAAATATTAGAAGGCCAGATATAGTACACAAAACATCGCGTTATGACAATGTTACTTTAAACAGCTACACTTGGTAGTTGATTTAAGGGATATACTTATAGCAATAAATAATTGAATATGTCCTGCTTACGTACCCAACGAGCCTTGCGTGCTTTATCGCACTAAGACTCATGAAAGTGTTACTTTATCCACGCCTGTGCTTTTATGCACTTCTTTTAGACTCTACTTATTATCTTGACTATCGAGGCTTAAGCGTACAAGTTATCGTCACTTTACACTAAATCGAAAATGCTTTTAGCTTATACGCATATATAAGATATAGACGCACACATACATGTGTGTGCAAATTTCTTCTCTATATATTATATCTTACTTTCAGTCATAAATTCAGTGATTCTAAATATAATTGAACAAGTTTGATTCTGTGAAATTAAACAAAATCGACTTGCATAGGATAAAATCGACGACCTATATCTATAGGATGATGGACGAGTTTCCCTCGACTGGGACTTACCTTTTTCTCATTATGTACTTGAACGTATAAACTATACTCGTATACTACGCGACGTGTATCACACAATTACGGATTATCGGCGAAACTTGTGAAATAAGAAGCACACAACTTTATTGTAAGTTTCAATTTTACCAGATTGTACCATTGTAACCAGATAATTCAATGTTCTTGAAAACTTTATGTAAATCTAAAATTTAGTGTACAGTGTACGACTAACTTCGTGACATTTCATGTCTGATGTAGGGCCAGATTTCAAACGTTCTTGTAAAATATGTAATTGTTAGATTAGACATTGTCTTGATGTAAGTACAGCTACCAACTTAACTTAAGTTAGTAACGTAGATGTTTTAAGAAACAAAAAAAGAACATGAGCGCGCGCATAAGAGGATGTGAGGGAGTGAGAGTGAGAGGGAGAGAGAGAGAGTGAGAGAGAGAAAGAGAGAGAGAGAGCGAGAGAAGGGGAAAGAGAGAGAATGGCTAGAAGGAACAGTTTCCTGGCGTGGGATACTGTTTGAAGGTGTACCTACTTTGGCAGACATTGATGATATTTTAAGTCTTATAATAACAGGAAAAGAAACGAAAGATCAAAGAAGATTGGAAAGAAAGAGGCTTGCTTTTCCAAGAAATTGAAGCCTGTTCATTTGTTTCGAACGAACATGTTACGTATATAATGCGCAATTATTTTGATATGTTTTTATAGATTTTTAAACGATGCACCCATGCGTTTGTGCTTCCGCCTTGCCAATATTACAATATTAATCTCGTTACTTTATTTTTATATTTAAAGAATATAAATCGCTAGAGAATAGAGAAAAACAAACTTTTTATTTTAGGCAGAAACCCGATAGGGCGATACCGCTCTGTTTATATAGGAGATTAATCTTCATTTTTTTTCCGTAGTTTCTGTTCAAAATTCGTATATGATTTATAAGAGGCACGTATGATCACACGTAATCGATTACGTTGACACAGAATGTAAAAAGATAATTAGATCATTGTTTCAAGTAAACTTTTCTAGAATACGAATATTTCTAGAAAATATTTGTGATATTTTCCCACACTGGGGAAAGTTATGAATGTTCTTTATAGGAATATATTTCAGATTTTTACGGATATACGTATATATAACGTATATTCCGTAAAAAGCACCTTTCTGTGAAATGCAGTTTTGCCTTACCTTTAATGTACCTACGCTTTAAACCCGGTGATAGATTTAGATATACCCTGATGACTTATATTCAAACTGAAAAAAAACTAATTGTGTCTATGCATCCATTAAGCTATAATAAAGTATTTTAGTGCGGTTAATCAATTTCTGCCGAGGTGGTTGTCCCTTAAATTTGGTGCTCCATGGACACCGTTAAGTGCACTTTACACGAAAAAATGGCCTAGAGTAAGAAATAATAGGTGGCAGCGGAAGAGTTTGATAATAATAAGAAATGCGTTATATATACGAGGAATATCGATCGCGAATTTATTTAACGAAGTAATATAAAGAAGTAAATGATGGCAGGAACATTATTTGAGCACGCAAGTATTCGTCAGTCGTGCAACATTTTAATCGGCCTGGTTTGGTACAAAATGCGTATGCTGATTTGTAAAAAGTTATAAAACAAGGGGAAAAAAATAGAAACTTGTTCTGGTCACGAGAAATTGCCATTTTTTAGGTATTTTGAATCTTTTCTTCTCCTTTTTTTTTTTAATACTATGATTATCAATAATTAATAACTATTATTGGAAGATGAATATTGTTAATATAATGATAATTAATTTTAATCTGTATAAAAAAAAAGAAATAATATGACATAAGAAAGGTAATTACTTGAAAATATAATAGCAATGTTAGATATTTTATTAATATTTATTATACTTATGGATGATGGTTTTAGGATTAACAAGATCTATTAATTACATTGAACATGATTTAGAGAACATGGTGCACACGATGGTCTAATATTGTTGAAAAGATACGGACGTCTGCTTTTTTTATGCAGGAGAAGAAAGAGCATTCTTTTCTCTTTAAAATGAAAAAAGAAAAAAAAGTAATGCATTCTTGTAATTGTTATACGATATCACCGCGAGCAATTTAGGATTATGGGATATAAGCGATGTGTTTCGCTATACTTTATATTCCCATCGCAGATTATTAATATCTCTATGCTGACTGTAACGATAATCTATAATGGGTATATATTTAAATTTAAACATGTCAGTAGGTAAATTAAGAACACTGTTTTTTAATTATTTTTTTATTTGTGAAATCCATATAAAATATCGTATGCTCTGAGAAAAAAAAGAAGAAAGAAAGGAAAAGTAGATATTAGCGTTCGTATAACAGCATATGAACAATAATGTTCTATGCAATCACTTCTCTGGCGGAACTTTTCAGAGTTTACCGAGCGCTTTTCTGAAACATACTCTATATCCTCTTAAATGATTACTGATTACCTATCTCACGGAGTGTGTACAAACTCCTTAGTATTACGTATCCAGCCTTCATTATTATGGTTATTATTATTATTATTATCGATTAATTATAATCCACACGAGAAGATAGCATAATACACTGTCACTCATACTGTGCACCGTTTGTTTAAACTACACCCGTCAGCACCTTTGGAAAATGATTCGTATGAAAAACAGTAAAAATTTGGACGTGTTAGAGAGAAAGAACTCGAATATGTATATGTATACCTTACCTCGACATAAATTTAGGTATTAGAAAAGTGTTGGATATTTACTACTTTGGTGTGATAATGAAACGAGTGGTTAAGTTTACTCATCATGGACCTGTACGGTGCCCGTTATTACCTTTTACGACAATTTCGAGAACATCGCAGCGTTGCATCCTTTTATGATCGAGAGTTTCATCTCTTCGAATTTTTGGTTTCTTCGTTTCATCGGTAAAGACAAGGAATTTAAAGAGACAGAAATTTCAAATGCAAAACGCTTCTTAAATCGTGTATGAACGAAACGAAACGAAAAAAAAGATAAGAGAAAGGAAAGAAAAGAATAGTATTATTCTAATGTTTAAACGAATTGTAGAATTTTTAATATTGTACTTGTTTAAAAGAAGATAGAAGGATAGAAAGATGATGCGGCAGCAAAAAGAAATTAAACGATGGTTTTGAGAAATTTAAAAATAAAAGAAGAAAGAAAGAAAAGAGAATGAAAGGAAAATTGAAAAAATTGTCTGTGATTATCAGTCATAATAATCTTTAGGTCAACATATTTTTTAGAGAATATTTTTTAGCAAATTACAAAATTTATGATATACCCCTATTATTGATATGATATTGGATCAGACACGCTACGCATAATATTAAAATAAAATGAAAAAAAAGAAATGAAGAAAAAGAATTGAAACTGTAAAAGTTGCAAACTGTTTAATAGAATTATGAATAGTTGAGATCGATGGCTGTTGTAAAATATTCAGTGTTTGGACGAATAATTATTAAAAACTATTTATAATATCGATCAATATCGAGGTACGATTATATATTATTGTATCGTATACTATAGTAGCGTTTCTATCTCTTTTGCGTTTGCATATTCATCGGAATAGATTATAGAAGAGAATTGGTCGTAGGTCCGTACAAGACGAAGTCGTGATGAATGTAAAATTAAACGAAGAGACGCTGCGGGTAAATGGGATGTATTTACTGCACGCGTTCAGCGTGTAAATTGTCGTTATAAAATCCATCTACTTATTGTAGAGAACTTATGAAATAATCGTAATATTTACATTAACCAGATGATATGCATACCACATAGAGACACATAACTACTGCTTTCATCACACGATACAAAAGTACAGACACACACACGCATAATACACACAAAGGAAGATAAGAGACACTACAAAACCGTACGCCCATGTTTTGTAATTAAATGTTTTGTTAGTATTATATGAGAAATTAACAAAATAAAAACAAAAATGGAAGTATAAACATGTATATTCCGTGCTATGTAAAAGTACCCTCTACCGCTATGTTATATCTAGAATGGAATAGAAACTGAAACTGGTGAAGTCTGGTTCTATCTTCTACCTTAGAATTCTCGTTAAACACGAAGCTAGATTTTTCTCTCCTCGCGCTGGTTTCTATGTTAGCAGCCAGCGTTCAACCGAAATGCCGAGAGAAAAAGAAGAGTAAACTGCGACTCTCGCTTGTATCTCGTTAATTTTAAATATTGTCAGCGCGCAATTAGTTTAAGCATAAAGCGGCAATCTTATCTGCTCTTTGTTCGTTCTCACAAATGGGTAGACTGGGCAAGTACCATATTGTAATCTACGATACACCATTTGTAACAGCGACGTGCGTTATAGGTCATGCTTTTTTTCACGTGTGAGAATACTCTTCTTTTTTTTCCTCTGTTTTTTAATGTGTGTATTCGGTTGAGCGCGCGTCGCTGACTCATGTACGTTGCTCGGATGTTGTACGTACCTCGTCTAAAACGAGAAAAAAGGAACAGAATTTCTTCTAAAGTAGAATCGATATCTGTGCATTTGCTTGCTCACTCGATGAAACGTCCGCGAATTGGTAATTGATGTGTCGTTCGTTATCATTATGCGTCGAGAAAGCAAGAAGGAAACAGCATTAAAATTGTCTAATGTAATTTTGCAATATTCGAGATATTTAATTGTCGTCATCGTGCGACGATGCAGCAGTCGTACCGTGAAAATTCGATTCAAATGTTTTTCCAGCGAGAAACAATTACTACGCGAATTAAGATTATCCGGTACTCGAATAAGTAATTTTTCGGGGAAAAATCAGTATTAAGAATCTCAAGAGAAAATACGTACATACATGTAAATTCCTAAGAGCAATAAGTAGTTAATTCGGAACATACGACTCTTGTAGTAATAATCAATCGGCATTACAGTAACGTATCTCGTTTATCTCATTTGAATAAAATACAATTGCGGGATAAGATACGGCAGAAATCATAGAAACAGAGTATGTTGTAACGCTAGGCATACATTATTATCGTTATTTTCGCGTGTATTATTACTGCACAGTCCTTCCACAAACTATCTTAATCACATTATTAAATGAATGTAGCGTAATAAAATGTTAGATGATGTAGATACAATGTAAATACGATAATGTATCGCTTGACAAATGAAATTTTATTAATACATTCGCTTGTTTCGTATTTAAAGAAAAAGGAAAAAAAAAAGAGGAAAAGAAGAAGAAATATATAATAACGCTGGAATTATTATTTAGGGGTGCACATTACAAGTAAAAAAAATGAAAAAAAAACTAAAGATTCTCAGATAGAAGGGAAAGGTATTTTTAATAAAATCAATTATTAAATAATTCAATGTTATTTAAGCGTAATGATACATCATAATCATTCAAAGTATATGAAATAAATGAGAAAAACAAGAACATAGTATTTATTACCTTATCGGTAAATTAGATTATTAGCGTAAACATTATGAACCAATTCGTACAACCATTGTGTATCGGAGATTATAAAAGGCACGTTATTGCAGTAACAGCATCGTGCTCGAACATTTCCGTAGAACAGTGAATAACCTCCTCGTTCTCACGTACGGACACTTAAGAAGCATGGTTATCCTACTCCCTCTCCTTTTACTTCCAGTTTCAAGAAAAGCGTTACACGCGGACATTCGCCGCTCTTTTCTTTCTCTGTCTTTGTTCCTCGAGTAACATCAAAGTATGTACTTGTACTACGATTCCTACATCTCCGCGCTACCGCGTGTTCTCGGCAACGAGGGTTTCGTAGTTCCACTCACCTCCTCCTTTCCCTCCTTTATCTCCACACCACGATTTTCGTTACCCACCGCCATCACCATCTTTTCCACCTTCTCGACCGCAACAGCGCTTTCATGCATCCCTTTTCGTTCCCACATGCAGTGGACGACAAGGTGTTAGTCATCTCAAGGACGTTTGCTGTAATTGGGATAGGTCGGATAGATATGGTGGGAGCGGGGGTGGGGAGGTTGATAAAAAGAGACGGGACGAGGTTAAAGAGAGGGAGGCACGTTGAGAGTAGAAAAGTGGGAGGAAACGAAAGTAGCAAGAGCGAGAGGGATACAGAGTTAGAGAGAACTAGCGGCGATGCGTGCGTTTCTGTAAATGGCGCCTGGCTGAGCGTCGCGCGTCACAGTATCCTCTCTTTCTCTTTCTTGTGGCGCAGCCGTGAGCAGTGAGCACTAGTGAGCAGGGCTCGCGCGCGTCGTCGTAGCACGGTAGTGCGTAGTGCATCAGTCCTGGACCGGAGGTTGTACCGCGAGATACGCGAAAATCTGATGCGAGTGAACGGTTACCGGTGACATCTTTTTTTTCGTGATTTGTCATGGCGTGTTGTGTCGCATTTATCGTAAGTGAACGTCGATGCTAGTGGTACTCAGCGTTGAATTGGCATGCATGCAACATGGAAGAAGGTGCGTTAGTGCTACGATAGTGGTTTCCAAGCCAGGAGAGTTCCGCGACAGCAACGCCGCCTGTACACGGAACGAAGAGTATATCGCCTGTTATCGCCTCCTACTTCTCTCCTCTTCTTCCTCCCCTTCATCCTTGTCCTTACTATCAACACGCAGCCGCCTCTTCGCCTTTGTTCGGACTCGTGCGAGCTCGTTGCCACGGGCACTACGGAGGCCGCCTCGCAGGTAAAGACCGATTCAGGGCCGATACTGTCACAAGATACTAGCGCGCGCGCGCGCATATACACAGGCACGCGCGCGCGCAAACACGCACATAACAAACAGAAAGATAGATCGAAAGGAAAAGAGAGTGCTCGTCACCGTTGATGCACCGTTCGTGTTTCATCATTCTCGGTGGGAATACCAGACAAAAAAAAAAAAAAAAAAAATAAAGATTGTGAGGTTAGGAATGGAGTCTGTTCGCAGTCACCGACGTAGGTGAAAATGTAATTAAGTTCCGTTCCACTCGGCTGACGTGAAACCGTGCGCCAGCGTAAGTCTTTCGATATACATATGTACCTGTGCGTAATACATTCGAGTGAAATGCGAAATATTTAGTAGTATCCGCACAATGTAAAAATATGTAGAAATATACCAAAGATAAGCGGAGATGTAAAAAGGTAGATAACCAGTCAGTTTATTTTATATACACCTTCCTACGTACATATTACCAGATTATCGATCATAGTTTGGTCAGTATCGATCCTGTTTCGGAGCTATAGGATATGTAATATACGTAATATCAACGATCAAACGATATTAAAAATTAAGCAGAAAAATTATTTATAACACGTATAATAACCAATTTTTCAAAACAAAGATTCATTTACGTTTCTTGCATAGCATTTATTTAGATGCATAGACATGTTATCAGATCGGTTATTTTAAAATGTAGAAAAGACATCATAAAATCGTTACTAGAGTTGAGTGGTTTTACGTACTTTCAAAAGCGCAGTCAGTATTATAGCTGGCAATGAAAAGATCGTGCGCTTTCTTAGCATCTCAAGTTCATAGATTCGTCTATGGTGCAAATTCTATCGTGCGAACCTGTGGAAACCTGTTCTCCGTCGCGAGTTATTTCGATCACAGCGATCCACAGTTTCATTTCTGCCTTGAGTGCGAAAATGCGCATGCGTTGCGACACGGCTGTTTTGCTATTCTCACCGAATAATTTACAGCACGTGAGCTCCACGGGATCGAAGGCGTTCGTGACACGAGCGATATGTATATGAATCAAAGATACGTATGCTTATCTGAACGCGATGCTTAGGCGTGATCCGACGATACGTAGTAAGTGCAACGTGAATAGCGAGCGCAGCGACCGAGCTCGGCGATCGCTTGTGAAAGTTACCATCGATCGGACCACAAATTCATTCCGTACGTTATTATTCAACATATCACCCTTACATGCTACTATTAATTAGATTATCTGTTATCATCAAGCTGTATATTCTAATAAGTACCTATGATGATATGGTGTTGTTTTTCGAATCATCTGTAATTGCGTTCGGAATAGAGAAGTTACAATTTACAATAAAGGCAAGTGTCGGCACAGTTCTTGAGCATGATATTTATGTATGAGCGGTACTCGATTAGAGATACTTTTGATAGGAAACGAGATGGAACGTCGTTTGCGAATTTTTCTCGTACATATAACGAAAATAAAAGGTGTTCAATTTTTCTGTATTATACACAACTATATTAGAAACAAATAGATAAGATTTTTCCATTGAAAGTGAGCCTAAACGCGATTTCATTTGGTTCATTTTTCATTCAAATTTCGCATAACACCGTAAAACGAAGCATGCTACCGAGTTATACGGTAAATATGTCGTATGTATATAGTCCGAACGAGATTGTATTTAGACTCGTTTTAATTGGAAAAACTCGATCTATCTGTTAATATTTTCATGAGTGTAGAATAATAAAATAAAAAATTTTTTATTTCCGTTATGTGCTGTTCGCACTTATCTTTCTGAATGCATAGCTAGTCGCCAATGGTGGGGACTTGGTCTGACGAAACGTGGTGGGGATACTACTGTTACAATGATCCGGGGTGAAAAACGTTACAATGATCTGCAGACTACTATACTTTCGCGTATTATGGTAAATGTAAACGTTTTTTTTTGCATTGATCTCGGCGTTATCATTAGTGTTATTGTCATTTGACAGCGTTAACAGCCATTAAATCGATTGTTACATGCTATATTAAAAGAAATGTTACGATTACATTCGACTTGCGTTGCAAACAATTTATTTTTACACTATGCAGGGTTCGATGAAACGATAGCTATAATAGATACTTGTGCAAAGCAAAGAATCGGTACTCCAACGTATGCAAACTCTCATCTTTTCTCGGTAAACATGATGATAGCTATATGTGGTGGTTTCTTGTAGTATCACATCGGTTGCAACTATTATAACTGGCTTAGTTCCATAATGGCTTCACCATGCGTCCGTCTATTACCTTTCGGCGTCACTTACAGTCAGCGCCATTCTGCAAGTTGTATTCTTTGTTCCGAACGATAATAATTCCCTGTGCATTTCTTCAAACAGCAAACTTTTCCAATGCGTATTAATTAAGAAGGTTAGGTTTCATTGGCCGCTCAATGGCAAGTATTACCCACCTTTACTATCCATCGTATTACACACGTTTGTCGTTATATGAAATATGATTTCGTAAAAAGCTCATGCAAGTGTATGAGATGGTGATTCTCAAGTAAACAAAAGAACTTTCGCTGCTCAGGTCACTGATGCAGTGCAACGATGAACTAAGCGATTCAACTTGTATGCATGGCTGACTAATAACGTTGCGTGGCAAAAAATATCTTTAATATTTTTATAAAGTCAGTCTCTTCGATAAGATGTTCCGCTAGAGCCATTGCATTATGCGCATAACCATTCTCGTATAATTTGAAATAGCACGTTGCTCCTTTCCATCGTTGCTTCTTCGTTCAAACGATGAAACAAGTGTAGTTGGAAGATTCTCTCTCTCTCTCTCTCTCTCTCTCCCTCTCTCTCTCTCTGTCTCTTCTTTCCTATAACGAAGGTGGCACGTTTATGATTCACCGATACAGTTCATTATTATTCAACGCGTTTCATCATCTTTGATATGTTAATCTTTTTCATAGATTTTGTTTTACAAATTATGGAACGTATTAAAAGAATCAAAGAGAAAACAAAAATTGCATTTCAGTATCCGTAGAATACTTTGCTCGATATAGAAATTTCTCGTATAGTCCGAGTTGAATGGTTGTTGCTATGTGCAGTTTCTTGCTCTTTCCTGTGTACGAGACCGCTCGTTAGTTCTTTTTAAACCTCCTACATATTTCAGATAATCGCACTTTGGTTGCTTTCTTCGTCTTTTTTATCTTTGTCACGATTAAATTCACACAGCAAAGGGGAATCAAATCTCAGGAGTCGGTTTCGCGTTAAAGTACGCGTTCTTACCACGCGATTATCGAATTTTCCTATAAATAGCCTACTACTAACGAAACACAGGTTATTAATATTACCATTCGTACGGTTGAGTGCGAGAGAAAAGGTAGGAATGGGGAAGACAACAGAGTGTTGGCGGTGCCGGCGGCAGGTAACAGTGCATGCCAAATGACCGAGGAATTCAACTGTCGTTTCCATGTATGTTCTATCACCATTGCCAATCAATGAGACATTGGGCAGGTCGCCATCGATTATGAAACAATTCCGAAATTCGACGGTTCGTTACGCTCGTTTCGTTTTACCGCCGGTGAAAATATTAACCATTACCACTTACGTGGCACAGGCTTCACTTCCGGTCGCGTTGTATTTTATTATGGTGGAGGCAGATACACATTGAGCGGAACGCCACGCAAACTCGAACTGTTTTAGCAGTGGATAAGGTTGCGTTACCCTTTTAATTCGGGATCGGTAAATCCGATCCTGGTCAGATCTGTCGCTAACCACATCCGCCGCCGCTGTTGCCGCCACCACCGTCGTCGTCGACTCGACGCTTTACGAGAGTCACTGAGAAGCACATCGAGATGCCCGCGCATGCAACTCGTCATCGTCATTGTCGTCGTCGTCGACTATACGTTCGTGACCCTACCTATCGTATACGTATTACTGTATATGCTAGTCACAGGTGTGTATATATATACACACACCTATATGTATGTATATATGTATATGTGTATGTAATCGCGAGACTGCAACCTACTACTCTTTTAATAGACGACGGAATAGGTCTATAGACACACGCTAGACGTCGTCCACGGTCAATGCTTGGCACATGGCGACACCGGGACTGAACGTTGAATGAAATATTTTCGAGAGCGTATCCGGTTGCGTTCGCAGGCACTCGTCGATCGACTGACTTCGATGACAGTTTTAGCGTTACCAAACTGATTGGGAGATTGAACTTTTGATGCAACGCATGCATTTTCTATTTTTATATTCTTTTATCTTTTTTCAAATTTCTAATACCTCCAACTTACGTAATGAATTTCGGTATTTACTTGGAATGTTATGTAACGCTAATTTTTATCGCGAATTCTTTTAATTAAATACAATATATATACCTATAGCGAATGTTTTAAGAATTAATTAAAAACTGCAAGTCGGTATCTCTATTAATTAGATTAGGCTGGTTTATTTGAATGTATAGGAATATAATATTATGTTGGATTAGAATAATTATTAAGTATATGCGATATATTATCATTATTGTGATTGTTATTTTTAGGGCACATATCTCGTTTGTTGTTGAGTATGTTATATACTTTTATAGTATTGATAAACTGATACTTATATGTATACATACACATACGATGTTAATTATATAGTATCGTCGGGCCTTAATGTCAAACGGTTCACATTTCTCGGTTGAGATATGAATTTTTATTATACTTGATATTCTATTATAATTTTATATTTTTATATATTTCGAGCTTTATCCTACTTTCCTAGAGTGTTACAAGACTTCATAAAAATAGAAAGCATTATATTTAGCGATTTATAAGTATCAATGATTTTGTTACCAAGCCTTTCTCACGCCTTTTCACGGATGGGTCTAGAATCATCGTTATAGCATAGCATGTTTGATATATTTTTTGTAAAAAGAAAGAAAAATCGAATGTGATGTCTTTTATCGTGTACAACGTGATCTTTCTTGCGTGCAGTTTTTCAATAATATATAATTGAAATAAATCCAAAAATTCTATCATTGTATCCAGATAAAATAAACGATTCGTTTTACCGGTAATCGTATCTGATAGAAGAAACGGGACGATTTATGCTCATGTGTGAGTGATATTAATACCTAGAACGGTAGATTGTTATCCTCCGGTGGACTTTTCGAGACTTTATCGTCGTATTTAAACATTTTTTGTTAATTGTCTTTTATCCAAAGTAAGATCGAAACAATAAACGACCTAGTAATATCGCTAAGTGTTAGATTTAAAAGTCAACAAATATGTCTTTCTAACCAGCAAGAATCGAAACTTTGTATATAAATTAATTAAATGGTGGATTGAAACATCCTTTGGACAGAAAAAGAAGATATGAAAGCTGTTTCCATCGATGTCGGGAAATTGGAAATCTAAAAGTTCTTGGGAAGAGAGAGAACGTAAATAAATTAAGATACCAAACGGAAAAATTTTAACATTTTTGCTCTGGTCTTTTTCCCTCTGATTAGATTTAGAATTCTCAACGAATCCTCTTAAAAGGCGAAATGCAAAAGTAAAAAACGAACAGAAGAATAAAGAAAATGGTCTAGAAGCGCGGAGAACAAAGACTTCTTTTTCTAGAACGACTAGCGTCAGTCTGGGCGTTCTTCGATCATGAGGCTCAATTGAGGTGCGTCGCCTGTATACTCTAGTGGGTGATCAAACAAATTACATTATGTGGAATTGCAAGCTCAAAAGCCCGCCTATTAACCACCGTCTGTGGGCTGCAGCGGTATACGTGTGTAGTATGCATACGCGTGACGCAAATATATAGAGACTTTCGATTGATTCTGCGTGTAATAATAGCACAACAGGGCGGTGCTGCCGTGCAGTCTGCTAGCTCGCAACTGATTATGAGGTGCACAAGGCAAAAGATGACTCTGCCAATTATCCTCATCGATCGTCTTCTTCAAATGAAATTTCGATTTCATCGCAATTTCACGTTTCGGTCGCGGGCCTTATTTGTTGCGCGACAACGTCGTCGACGAACATATCGATAGAGGAAGAAAAGGAAACGTCTCTGATCCGCGTGATTATCAACGCTTAGATACATTTCACTTAATACAATGTGCGCTTGATTAGAGTTTGAAACGTGCGTCCGAAAATCATCGTTATTCAACGCGAGGTCCATCCTTTTTCCATTCGAATTGGACTGCGTCGAAGTGAATCGCAAGTTTAGTTTTGCATCATCGACGATATTGGTGGAAAAAAATATCCGGTTGAACGCGCAAACACTCGTACGTTGTTGATTCCGTTCGTTATTTCCTGGACTATTGTACGTTGTAATTTGCCAATTAATAATATTAGCGAACGAGCGATGATCGAGAACGAGTGGCAGATCGATTTTTCTAAATTACTATCAGTTTTACAAGGGAGGCATATTTACCGTAGATTCGTTTACACTCGATTTCGAAGGCCGGTGATATCGTAATCGATGGTTTTCTTCTAGTTTTATAAAAGTGAAATTTGTTAGAGTTGATAATTTGCGACTTGTAAACTTTCGCTAATTACAGATACTTGGTCGTGTGAGAAAATTTCGAATATCGAAGAATTGAAGAATTTTGATGTTGTCGGGTTGCCGCGCATTGATTAATCTAATTGAAACAGACTTTAGAGAAATTGACTGGTGGCCGGCCGGGAAAACATCACTGTATTAATAGGCCTGTCGGTACCACGTTGTATAAACTGATGGTGAAACCGATTCGATTTTCGGAAGATTAAAGGAATTATTTATTGCAGGCGTATAGGTATTTATACCGCTGAAAAAATGGTTTCCCTCGCGCAAATGTGAAAGTTCAACCGATTCTAAGACTGAATGAATCGTAGCTAGTTTATTATTAGCACGAGATCGATAAAGAATAATCTACATATCGGACACTCGTGGTTTTTCTTCGATAATTTGCGATACGATAAAGAGCGAGGGCACCTATTAAACTGATACGCCGGTAAATATCGTGAATCGTGACAGCGTACTCAATGCCGTTTTATCTAAGACTTGAGCATTTTCCGTGTTATGTCATTGAGCCACGAGGAACTATGAGACAACAGCCGGAACAATTATCTTGTTGCAATCGTGACTAACGATGCATCCAACTAAACGGAACACGATCGTTCTTGTTAATTTCATAATTTTTAAGTCGCTCGCAGAATATATATTCGAACATAACATAATTGAATAGGGCAACAGGCTGATAGTTCCAAAAATATGTGCCTATAATATAATTAGCCTGGTAAAAATAATTACAAGTGCGCAAAATTACCTTGAAAAGACCAATGACATGATCAATGTTATAATAAACGATATTTTGAAAATATTCAAGAAGATGGCGAGAAATACGTATTTAATTTGAAAAATATTTATGTTAACGTAGAGAATTTTGTTAACGTAGAAGCGTATCGAGTCGAAAGATGTGACTTGTCATGTTTTTTCTTTATCTTGCGTGATCTTAGTATATCTTGTATTTTGACTTTTTTTATTATTCATTACACGAGGTAAAGCAATAACCATTTTGACAACAAAAACGATACAGATACATTTTCAAAAGATTTCTTTTTTAGTAATTTTATTAGTATGTACATATATATACTTAGATATTTTTCAATACAACACCACCCTTATTTGAACACTTATCGTAACGCGAGACGAGTTTTTGTATACTTTTCGACATACGTATATACACTTCCGTGGCGAGTTCATATAACCATCGTTTCACACCGTCCTTTACTTTGAAACTTTAAATCATCGTCGCGAGTGAAATGTTATCCATCGAAAAACTCAATTTTTCGAAGAAATGGTAATCTGGTTCGTTTGATGCCTACGCATTTTTGAAGGCTCCCTCTGATGAAAGAACAGATCATTTACGATCAGGCACAATTTCTTTAACCGCATTGAATCTCTGTATCCATCGTTTTACGAATGATATTACGAATCGCAATCTACCGTAAACTCGATGGTGAATTCCTTTTTGAGGAAAGTTTTCAGCATTAAAAGATCGTAAAAGTGCGACAGGCCGCGCTCGCTCATCCACAGGATTTTCGATTTACAACGCAACTTTAAATACTACTTATATGAAACTACGACAATATTGATTATTTAAGGACGAAATTCAAGCATATCCCATCGCTTCATATGGCTTCTATACGTAAACGGCTATTACTTCCTCGACGACCTTCGTACCTTACATTCCAAAATACTTTACCTCGCACAACACCGTTACAAAACCAGTTAAATCTGCACGCAGTTTATCAATCAAGATACAGAAATGCATAGGGCTAAAGAGAGCTTTCTCCGAATTATCGAGCTATCGCCTAATTCGACTACACAGCGATGCAACAATTCTTTTCCTCTTATTTCTGGCAATGTCAGCACGACTCGGTGTTACATTCGGTTACACCATTAAATACTCGTACTTCACGTTAGTACTCGTTTAGAATTCCACTGACGCGGATAAAAAAATGCTTTACATTCCTTCCGTCAACTATAGCACGCGTAATAGTATCGGTTCTACTATTACTACTATTACTCGCGATTACGCATCGACTCGTCGTCGTTCAGGCATTTATTTGTAGATTTTCATTCAACGAGTACTGCTAAGCGCTAACTGTAATTTATCGACGTCCTTCCTCTACTCGTTTCCCACTACTCGTCTTTGCTTGCTCGCAAACGACAACCAGTTATCGATTACCTATTACAACCAATGAAGATGAAAAAACGACATTATGCCGTATCGTTACCGTGGCTCGTCTCTTTTGCTCTCCCTCCAATCAGATTTATTACGTAATCCGTGTCTCTTCTTGGCTTAGGTGATTCTGCGATCGCGGTCATCGATCAGAGAGCTACCTGATACCAGTTATAGCCTATTTTAAATATGTATCATTGTTCGATAGGTAAAGTGCGATTTTCCGAAATTCCAAGCTATTCGATCGATATTTTGCAAATTTCGAAGGATACCAATCCTTCTCCTTTCTAAATGTCTCCGCGTAAGGCGGTAGATAGACTCGCGTCTTCTGCACATGGAAAATATCCATTTTTTGAATTAGCTTGCTAGACGTTTCTTCAAGCCACAGTTTACGCATAGTTTGTTACGATTTTGCTCGTTTTGCATTCAACGTCGATTTGTACATCGATGAGCAATATCAGTGAAAAATCACACAATAACATTGTTCAAGTATTAGTATATATTGGTACATAGTGAGAGAGCTAGAAGCGATGACGCCTGTGTAACATTCCGTTAAATCGGATAAGCGAATAATTTAATCGGCAAGAGTTCAATTAACATCGGAACTACCAAAACCTTCAAAATAATGATTTATTAAGTTTCCTGTTTTTCTTCTTCCTTTTATTTGTTTATAATTAAAGTACACGGATACTTTTGGCAAAATCAATCGGCCATTAACCAACATTTCGTTCTAATAAGTAGATTTGTATGTTTTTGTCTAACGTTGATGTCGGTTCTATGACCGTCGACGATTTGTCGCTCCTTTGGTAGTCGAGTAAATAAATGTACGTCATATGCATGATCAATAGTCAATGGACGTAGTGGCATCGCCGCCGATGATTACTCATTCGCAAATATGTACTACGATTACTAATAAACCGATTCTAATAATGGAATCTTTAAATCTTGATAACGTATATTTTTTCTATTTTCTAATCTATATAATCGATTACGATTATCATATTATTTTCCTTATCGAAAAATTCGGTATCTAAGTAGATTTGCTTCTGTCTTATGCGATTTGTTTTAGTCGAAGTAAAAACTAAGATAAGAATTACTTTAATAGAAAACTTGAGCTTTAACTCTGTCACATGTACTAATATCACATTCACGTGCTGCATCTCACGATTCTCTGAAATTAATCAAGGATTGTGAATACCACCGATTGTTAACTGTTACTTTTTGTTTCTGTTATTTCCCTCACGCAATGCTCACACCTACCGTATACGTAGTAACGATAACGCGCTAGCGTATGAGCCCAGATAAGAAAGACTGCAAAATGTACATATTTTTATATTACAATATTCGGACAAAGGCAATAATCCGTCACAATTTCCGAAAGAAAAAGTATTCAAGCAGTGAATTTAATAAATTAGAAATGAACGTAGCTTGTTGGAAATGCGTAACCTCGGACTCGGTCGTAGTAGCAAACGGCAAACGTACGTTCTTGACGTGTACCTATAAGTAGTACTCTGTTGTATTAACGAGACAAAGATTCTTTGGGTTCTAATGGTTCGTTTAACTATTCTTTGTTGGAACTCTGTGAAACAAGATGCATACTGGAACATCGCTGATGCATTTTTGCCAACAGGATAAAGTACTTCTTCTTTGAACATCAGCCCTATGAAACCAACCATGCATGTAGAAACATACTTACGTGGACCAGTTGTGTGGTAGTAGAATGAATGTCTAGCGGTGTGCACGTGACCAGAGATCAGCCAATAGGTTGAGGCTCATTCAACATCGCTTTGACTGCAGTATCGTATCTACTCCGCACACACATTGTACGTATTTCGAACTTAAAGATAAATTCGATAGTCGATTACGCATTTTCATTGAATTTTTCGCGTGAAATTCATACAATTCTGTTCTCTGCGGCCATCGATTTTACACCGTTTCCCATTCCCTCGTTCTCTCTTTATCGATTCATACGTTCGTCACCTAGCCACCAAGAAATCTTCTGTTCGCATATCACCCTACCTATTCCAAGCGGATTTCATTCATTCCAGTGGAAATATACCATTCCAAGGATAAGCCAATTGTATCATCGCATTTTTCCCGTGAAGACACACGTGAGATAGATAGAAGATATCTGGACAGTTTTATCGTATAACTTAGCAACAAAGTAACTCTACTATCGCGTCTTTATTTTCAATCGAAAGTAATTCAGCAAATTATTACGCGGATCATTACGCGGAGAATCTGAAATTTCAATGTTAGCTCGAATATATCGGATATATACAATTTTGTTTTTAACGTAAAACTTTGTTTCAAGCTAATTAACGATGCTAACTTATTTTGGTTAATAATAATAAGTAATAGTTATAGATATATACATATAGGTACAACGCGTAATATTCGAAACCAAGCTTTTCGAATCTATTTCCTCCTATCTAATGGTCAGAGGCATTAGATTAAAAATTTTAAAAATTATTGTAAACTATCGATCACCGATACGTCGAACGAAATTGTTCTATCATATTTTACATACAACGACAAAAGAACGCACGCGCTTGTTAACCTTTCTCTGTAATATTTTACTTATTTATAACCATTTTATAAATATCGATATAGTAGACGTCGAGTAGCCGATATCAGATATGCAACTTTCTTGTTCCAATCAAGAAATATTCTTTATCTTTATAGCATCGATGTTAATTAAAGTACGTTTCAACCGTTCGCAAAAAACTACGAAATTTGCGGAAAAGGAAATATAAACCTAGAAGCTATACAGCTGTATCTAATATTTCTTTTTCTGTTACGATATTATTTTTGCCTATGTCAATTTTATTTCATAATAATAGATTTGACGTATCATGGTGACTTTATCGGGTTCGAGCATCTTTATTTTCCTACAAATTTTCTTAGCTGCTGATTAACTTTGCTACAGTTTTTCATCTTTTACGTTGCAACTTCACTCTGGTTTCAATGAACGGAGAAACTTTGACGATTTGACATTTTAAGAAATACTTCTGTAGGGAAATAACTGAGAGAGAGGGAGAGAGAGAGAGAGAGAGAGAGAGATAGGAGGATGTAGTAAGGAGGAGGGAAAAGGAGCCACCTATTTCCCTACACTTTAATATACGATTAAAACAGGAAAGATGACACGTGTTTCGTGCCTAATATCGGACTCGAAAGTTTCCTGTATCGTTACTTCCTGTTCTGACGCATGTCGAATTTCTAAGAAACCTTTTTCGTGTCTCGCGTGGAGTTAGTACACAGAGGCTATCCACGTGAAGTCCCATAACGAGGTTACGCCATTCATCGACAGCGCACGAAAGTCTATGAAGGGAAATGCAGAAGGGGAGTCGAGTCACTACAAGGTACTCCCGCAGTACCTCATTGATCAAGTCTTTACCGGGGTCGTGTTCTACCTCTAACAGAGAATTCGAGTGGAATTTGTAGAACTGTTTTTTAAACGACCTTCGAATAGTAGGTATTTAAATCTTTACGGATTGATACCATGACAATAAATCGACAAGATAACCGAATGACCGTAGTCTTATAGTCTTTTTTTTTCGTATTACGCTAAACACATGGCACGATGTTATGCTGTGAGTTTCATTTTTCTCTATATTTTCTATTTTATTTCGTATTTTATTGCGTTTTCTTTTCAATTTTATTCCGTTTTCGGGGTAAGAGACGGAATCAAGACTAAAAAATGTAAAAAGCTTGGACTGGGGAAGAAATTCTATATATATATTATATACAATTATATAGTAGATTACTAATTTACCTGTGAATTACTATTCATTAAACGTTACTGTCTCGTTTTAACCGTAAAATTCTTCGTAAAAGAATATTTTATTATATTCGTCAAGACATTGAATTGTAGTTTTATATTTAAGATAATCGATAAAACTGTCGGTAATCCGAAACGATTTAGGGAAAGCGTTTTCGACTCTTGTCAGAAAGAAACTCAGAAACAGAGAAAATGCTTTTACGCCAATGAGATGCACGCACGGTAGTAGGTATATAGCTTTCTCTCTCTCTCTCTCTCTCTCTCTCTCTCTCAGTCACTCACTCACTCACTCGCTGTGTACGCGCACTCTGCACGCATATACCGAATCTCTCTTTCTGTCTTTCCGTTTCTTACGCTGTACTTACACACTTGTGTATGAATCGCGCGCAGGGCTGTAGCCAAGGATCAGCTAGTTTGAAAATTTCACCGTCCAAATGTCGTATATTAAAAATAATCAGTTAATAGTTGCTACGCTTCGTTTGGTTTCGCAGAAAAAGACAAATTACTTACGAATTTATTCGTATGTCTTCGTATACGATATGAAGAAAGTATGTTATTGATTCGAGGTAACTTATAGTGGATTCGATATAATAAAAAATCTCCAATTGTTTAAAGCTTAGCGTAGTATTGTTTAACGATTATTATCGTTCCTCGTGTAATGTAATACATACTAGTATAAATACCGTGCCTAGTATAAGAACACATGCATATATATATATATATATATATTTGTCTCTCCGTGATGCTACTTGTGTACATAGTAAATATATATGCATATGCAAGTTGTGTGACGCATGAGCCTTCTACAAACGCTTACGCACGGGATACGAGAGGCTACTGTTACGCCAGATGTCTACTATGTCTACGAGCCACGAGGCATGCGTAGATTTTAATTTATGATCATGACACTTGACAAAAAGCAAGTGTTCCGCTTGGAGATTTAAAAAAAGGACATATTTTTGACGATTAACAGTTTTAGAACAAAAAATATTAATTTTTCCATTAGTCGGGAAAAAATGTTGCTTCTTTTCTAAAAATATTAATTATAATACCATACGATCTGGTAATTATTTACATATCCATATGACTAAATTTCTAAAAATATGTTTCATTCGCTTATCACTGCACCGTCATATTTTATCGCTGTATTATTATACTCGTACTATCAAGCAATCTGTTTGTAGTACTACTTGCTTTACAGTTTTCACGCCAAAATAAGAAAATACGATCAATTATGATAATCTGTGTGTGATAATTTTTGATATATCGAATTTCTAAACATGATACCACATAGAATTTTAATGGAAAAGCAGAAATGAAGAGAGGTAATAACAGACGATAATGCAATGAGCGATACGCGCAATGTACAATATCTCGCTACTGATCATTCTGATTCGTTGTATTATTCGAAGGCTTTGAACGATGAATAATGATGTTGACTTAGAAGTTGCTACGTCTAGGCAGGCAGATGATCATCTCTCACAAACAGTTTGAGTATTTTGAGCAAATATTTGTAGTTTAGGAATAGTTTACAAATGCAGCTAAGAGAATATAATTATCGCGTGTTTGTGACCATTTTAATAGGAACAGAATAAGTAGACAGCGATAGACCAAATAAATGTAAATCCTGTATTAAAAAAGTTATTTTGTTACTCGACTTTTCGTTAGTCGTTGAAAGTTGTTAAACGTCGATTTCTTTCGATCCCGCACGATCGAAGATATTCAACCCCTTTTAAAGGATTTAAAATCTTCGTTTTTGTAAACTGACATTGTTAAAAATACATCAAATATTTTAATAGCATTTATGATGTTTAGCTGTAGAACATAAACGTGCGATTGAGAATCTTCATTGATAATTTCATCGTATTTTATAAATAACATTTGTTTATTCAAATGATTACGAACTTAATAACCATTAGTTAATTACAACAAATTATTATTAATTAAAGACAAAACGATTAATTAAAGACAAAAGATTTGACGAATGTTTGCGTTAGAGGAGTAATTTAATAACTTTTACATTCAAATATTTTTAACTCTTAACTGGTATTTAACTGATATAGCGAGCACAGTTTCATTCTGGCTTGTATTTTGTTGTTTACGCAACAAAAGCTATCGACAATCTCGTTAAAAATATCTAAATGTATAAAAATATCAAAGAATTGAAATGCAATTCGTAATCGACCGAGAATTAAATAACTAAATACGTGATTTACAATATGAAACATAAATGATCAGATATTACAAAAGCTATGCTATAATTACTCGCTGATATATGTATATAACTAGCTGATAGTATGCATGTGTTAGCTACTTTTTGTGTATTTATACGATACATCGCTTTATTCCTTTTTTTTTAAATATAAAATACTCTTTTTTCTTGCACATATCGTACACGTGTACTTCAAACTTTATCAAACTATCGATCATTATTTAATACCGATGAATTAGTATGCGCTGCTTGGTCGTTAAAGGGTGGGTCAAAATTATGGAGGGCACCAAGAATAGAATTTTTTATCTCTTTATTAGAGAAGTCCGGATAGTATATTTATTTTCCACCTAAGAAATTTACGGTAATTATATATCGAGTATTTGTTTATAAACTTTTTATATGTACATATATATAAATGTATCGTAATTATTTTAATCACATTACTTTAATTCGTAATTACCATTATTTGCTTATTATTTTTTTATATTATTTGCTCATTAACTTCTAGTTTTGTTGGGTCGAGTGTCTTCGTTAAATCTTTCGGATAAAGATATAAAAGGTAAGAGAGAGAAAAAAGGCTTTCGTGGCCATTTATGGCTGAAAGTGTTCGTCGTATATTTAGAGGAGTACGTGAAAATGGTGGTTACAGAAGTAAAACGTTAAGGTGATGACCAGAAAGCGAAACGAAACGAAATCTTACCGACGTTGCATTAAAGTAAATTTGAAAACATAATGCACCGTTCTTTAAAACAAACGAACAGACACATGGAGAAATTCCTTGAAACGAAGGAAGAGGCAATAGGAACGTGAACCTACGGGTCCGCGGGGAGCGTGACGACGGTCCTGAGGCTACAGACCGTCGCGTCGGCGGTGTAGCGCGCTCGCTAGTGTGCGTAGGTGTGTGCTCCGGGTTAGAGGCTCCTACACGTACACGAGGCTGGTGTGTGCCTCTGTGAGAGACCGTTTCGTACAGCAGGCTCGCGTTGGTGTGCGAGCAAGCCAGTCAGAATCCGTGAAGTAGCGGATTCCGAGTGTGTGAGTGAAGTAGCGGCTGTCAGTGAATGTGCGCGCGCGCCGTTCTGGCTCGTTCGAACGGTTCGGTGGTGTGTACGCGACCATGCGCGTGTATACGTCTATACGCGGTCGACAAGATATGAAGTAAAGGCGGTGTGGTGGAGAACGAGGAGAAGAAGGTAGTAGTAGCAGTGGTAGCGGTAACGGTGGCGGTGGTGGTAATAGTAGTAATGGTAGTAGTATAGTAATTGAGTGTGTGCGTGATGCCTGGTTGGTTATATGGCTCGACAAGTCGCAGGCAGTTCAGTTGAGCAACCGAGCCTGAGCCCATACGTGTGCATGTGATGAAAAAGAGCGAGGCAAAAAGAAAGAGAGAGGGATCGCGTGTATGTAATTCGAGTGAAAAAGAAAGAGAAAATCGAGGACGAAACACGTATACTTGACGGGGAAGATGTCAATAATTCGGTGGTACTGTGATTCGCGTTTCTTCAAACTATGGTAAATAAGAATATATCATAGAGCATGCATCCATGACGACGTCATGACCGTGTCGTGGTTTTGTAGTCACCATCTCTTCTCGGTTGGTCGTTCGGTCTACTGTGACGGATTTCCGTGATGCGAGTGCACGCGTATTCACTCGAAAGAGCCAACGACGAAAATTACAGCAACGGCAAGGGCGGTAGAAGCCCGGCACGTAGCGACGCGGCGCGCCGATGCTTCCCGGGAATTCGAGTCGATCCTTACGTTGATCGTCGATACTCACGGCACATACCTAGGTGACACGGTGAAGTGGCAGTCTCGAGACCACGACGATGACGACGACGGCGACGCACGGCGACGGCGACGATGGCATTCATAGCTCTGGTGTATATACGTGTGTTGCTACGCGCGCGTGTGTAAAGTCGCTCCGCGAGAATATTTTTTTGTGTGCGTGCTATTCGTTTGCTCGCTCGCGCCCGCTTGTGAGCTTCCTTCTGGGAACATAGTTGCGTACGGAATATATGTGTGTGTGTGTGTGTGTGAGTGCGCGCGCTCGCTCCACTGTATATACATACACGTGCGCGGACCTCTTGCATTGTGTGTCAGTGACTCTCCATGCTCTTGGTGGAAGTAAGTGAGGTAGTTCCATCGCTGTCACGAGCATCCACTACCTGCCCTAGGAGTCTTACTATACGATGCCTATATCGTCTCTCGTCTATTTATACGACGACCATACACGACTCGTAGTTGCCTCTTCTCCCTCACCTTTCCTCAATCACTCCTTTAATTCTCTCTCTCTCTCTCTCTCTAATAAACACATACACACTCTCTTTCTCTCTCTTTAACTCTCTTCCCCTTTCTTCCGTTTCTCTCTTGCTCACTATTTCTCTCTCTTCCTTTTTTCTGCTCTTTCTCATAGTTTCTCTGTCTCTTGCTTGCATTCACTCTGCTGCCCCACCAGGTTTCCTCTTTCGTATCGGCTCCCTTTCTCCCACCTCTCTCCCCACGTCTTTCTCTTCTTCTGCCTCTCCTCTCCCCTCGGTTCGTGACGACATCCGCGAACGAGCAAGCGACTCGGCTCGAGTCGCCTCGAGTCGAGCCGAGAGAGCCGCGCGCCGAAGTCCGCCGTACACCCTCGTACTTACGTACACGCGGAATGTGCCGCCAGGAATTCTCTCTCACAATGGATTTATTGTGTTAGTGAGTAATAGCGGCGTGTGCGCGATAGTGTATCGTGTGAGACGACCAGAAGACGCTGACCAGGACGACAACGACGAAGACGACGATTACGAATTACGATTCCGACTACTACGACTACTACGACGCCTACGACGACTTCAACGACGACGACCAAGAGGACGACGAACAGAAAGAACGTGCGCGTCCGGCTTAACTCACGAGTCAAGATGGAGCTAGTAGACGTGGTACGTGAATTTCGCGAATTCAGTGCGATTTTTACTAAGAATCGTGCGCCTAGTGTACACCATATAAAACCCGATCTTACGATCTCTCCTCATGTTTCTTACGTATTATTCGTGCTTTGTTCTTCTCTTTCCAGTTTGCCTGTTAGTTTTGTGTCTCTAGTTCGACACGCGACTTTTATATTTTCGTGTATCACAACAGATTTTGCGGATCTCTTATTTTCGCTGAGTCTCGATTCGTGCCCTAGGCTCTGTGCTTCCATAACCTTTCGCGATCCGTTACGCGTATAAGGTTTTCCATAAATTTGATCAGTCGCTTTGTATATATATAAATATACATATATACGTCACATACATATGTACGTGCACACGACTTTCTGTTACTTTATTATGTTCACTCGCTTTTCCCTCAAAGTGTTTGTGCTATTGTTGAATGCATTTCCAGAAAGCAGACAATAGTTACGAATAGTGTTCGAACGTAATATGTATATCGGATTTGCGTGGTACGATTGATCATGTTGCGGCGGAATTAGCTGAATGGAAAGTAATTTTCTCGATTTGGGATAATAATTAAGGAAAAGTGCACTAAATGAAATCAGCAGCAAAGGATTATCAATTCGCTGTAATTCTTAATGGCGTCTAGTAAGTGTCATGCAATTTTATCCATTTCCAATTTATATCTACGAGACAAGATGTAACTGTTGGTATCGTGCGACATGCTATATATATATGTATATAAGTGTATATATATATATATATATATATGTATTTTTCAACGGTGAAATGTTATGCCAGTTCACCATAGAGATTCACTGTAATACGTCGAATTTTGTACAGTGCATCTTTTCCGTGTAACCTCTATTCCACTTTGCACATTATTAAAGTCTTTTGTCTATCAATTCCTGTATTAGTGTCTTCTTTAATGTTTGTCAAATATAACGTTTATCAATACTCTATGACCGAAATGAAGAACCATTGCCATAGAATGGTTCATATAATGGTATACACATTGGAAAAATGCACTGATGCTCTTTCTTCTTCTTCTTATGACGAATCAAGAAGGTCAATTCCTATCTTTTCACTAGCATGTAATTTCTCTATTTAGTTTATTCTTATGAACTTTTCTGTTTACAACGTTATCTGTAAATATTATTTATCGTTCATTACTACAACGAACCGAAGATCGAGTTAACTGATACCTTTGGCAAATACCGCGTCGAGGTTGTTACAAAAGCACTTTTTCCACTTAATGTAAATAATTTTGACGGGTTAACTTAGCTAGCTTCGCGCTTTCGAGAAATATTAGTCCCGTGGTCGATTTCGTTTTTCAATGTTGTAATTACTCGTGTTTCGTTTAAGTGAAATAACATGTCAGAGGCGTTAGCTAGAGTTACGCTGTTCGGTTATGCATTTATATCTTGAATAGAGTTGTTGGAATTAGACGTTAATTGGCTGGCTCCGCGTATCGTAAGCGTTAAAAGGAAAGTGTATTACGATAGACTGGCCACGTTCGTTAACGATACTGTCCCGATATTTGCTCGAGCTACTACATACGCTAGCGACAAACATACATACGTTTCCGAGCACTGGGATTATCTCTTTCTATATAAATTTTTTAACAACCAATGCATTAGTATAATAGTATACTATCATTTTTAAATATTATTTCATTGTATCTAACCACTTTATTGCAAACACCTATAACAGACAAATTTGAAAAAAAATGGCTTAAGTGTAATTTTTAAAATGATTCCCCGAAACTATCGATAACAAATATCCCGATGGAATGTCTCAACGACAATAAAAGAAAAATGTCAACTACCGGCAATCTTTGTAAAATATATCTTGGAATGTATCGCTGTACCAGTTTCGAAAGGATTATTTAACGCTAATAGCTCGAGAATTTGGATTATTTAAAACTTGACTAAACATCATTTTCATTGCATATGAATTATAGAATTATAAACGACGATTTTAGGTGGTTTCTAATGACAATTTAGCTGGAACAGATACATAAGTAATGTATTCTTTTTTTATATATGTTCTGGCACATTTTGTACAAATGAAAGTTCATATACATTTGTATAATAATATTTAAAGGAGTATAGCTACGAATATCAAAGTCCCTAAAAAAGGAAGATCATCTATATAAAAAGTATCAAGAATTAGTAATATCATTGAATCAGCCTAACAATGCAACTTTTATGGTAAAACATTATCCTATTGTCATTTTACATTTACTTTACTCCTATATTATTTATATCGTAAAAAAAAAGAAATTCTTCACGCTTCACTTAAAAAGTAAAAAGATACTAGAGAATGATAGCATACGCAGATCTTTCGTCGATAATGTTTGTTTTATCGAATAACGAGGCGACGCTCAATTTTTAAAGAAATCCGTTAGAGATGATGTTACTCTATCGCTAGATCGTTAATGCTATTCTATTCGTTCTAATTCGAAGGATACTTGTATTTGTCGTTCGAAAGTTCAAAGTTGATTTGTATAATCGCTGATAAGATTACAACAATACACACGTGTACCGGGTTTATTCTCCCGTAACATTCTTCAGAAATTCTACGCGGTTTTTGCGTATGCCCGGAAACTCTTAGTCGTTTCGATTCTCCTCTTTTCTTTTCTTTCTTTTTTTTTTCCATACAGTTACGTGCGGCTTTCCACGATATGTGCATTATTTGTGAAAGTTCGTGACACAGTTATTTTTTACTTTGTAATAACAGATTGTAATCGCGTTGCGACATTTTTACAAATCAATTGACTTACGACAGTGAACGATTGATTTTGATCGGGTTTTAATACGATTACACTGTTTTTCTTGTTTCTACATAAGTATTTACGCGTATCGGGTTTATCATTTGTTCGAGTACGATAGTCACGGATTGCAACGAGACTATTAAACGTGCGTATTGCATATTTTTGTTATATCTCTTTGCAAATGTTAAAATAGAAGTTTTGTCCTTCATACGAGTACAACAGTTACAGAACATTGCAATTAACGAACTTATCCTACTTGCTTGTTTTTGTTGAATATTTAGAGATTGACAGATTGTATAAATCAAACAAGGAAAGTAAAGCAGGAGAATCCTAGAAAAGATAAATGTATTTAAAAAGGATCTATGTAAATAGAAATTTATGATACGGTTAAATGCAAATTTACAAACCTTTATCATTACAATACTACTTTATCATTACAATAATACCGTTACTACATTATTTTTAACGTAATAACGTTGACAAAAAATTAAATTGATTATTTGTAACGTACCTATTAGGAATATATACTCTAATCGCGGTTAGCAATAAAGAGGCATTTTTGGATTTTACTGGACTTTGCGCGGAATAAGATATAAATGTGAAACAAAAGTAAATTTCGAATACTGGACATGGAAAAGGGAAACTCTTTTACTATTCTATAATCGTATTTGTTTACGAAGATAAAGAAGCATTTCAATAGATATTAACATTAACTTTACTAGGTCTGGTCAAATGACCAGTTTCAAAATTTAATATAAAATTGTACATTCATTGTTATTCCTCTTGTTCATCTATTTGTAAATTCTCATATTAAAAAAATTGAGAAATTGATCAGATCGGATAATATAAGAATTCGCATAAAATTAGATGAACAAGAGAAATAACAATGAACGTACAATTTTAAATCAATTTTTGAAACCGGTCATTCGACCGGACCTAGTGAGATTAGTGTTAAAATCAATAAATTCATCTATCTCACGCTTAACTTATTTCACCGCCAACCGTCGACATTCGATATTCGATTACCGTAAACAATAGCAACGGGCGCGAAATGTTGGACGAAAGGATTCACGAGAAATTTGTACACTTCGTGTTATTCCGAAAGAAAAAGATATGTAAAAAATATGCCTCGCGATGTATGTTGCGGGAAAAATCGGTATCTCCGTTGCGTAGGTCACGATAACACTGGCTAATGTGTTAATGATTTTTCAAGCCAACTGTCGATATGCACATTTATATTTCTTACGTTATCTAAATTTTTTCCTACGACAGCATCTACGTAAAACATCTGCTTCTCGAACTTCGTATTTTGATAGATCATTTACATGGTTGCGTCGTGTTGTATCGCGTCGAACTGGCGCGTTCTTCTAGCTATAGTCGGAATGCAAAAGTTCATGATTATTTTTGCAAATAATATCAGTCGAAAGGAGAGGACGTTCTACGTTCGTGGTATAGAAGGAGGAGAGTCCTTATCGGTGTCAGAGTTATCTGTCGATGATAAATGCACGAAATATCTGTTATTCCTTCCGGGTTGTAAATCCTAAATATCTGTAATCAATTATTCAATTAGTCTGAGTAATCTTGGTACTTATATAATGGGAGAGATTAATAATTAATAAGATCAAAGATCGTTATAACTTGCGTTTCACCAATGCGTTCTGTTAATACGACGCTCATCGTTCGTCATTACACCAGCCGCTAAACAAAAATGCCAGCTATTCGTGAAATTAATCCGGGAAAAGGAAATTTCTTGATTTTTAATAAAATACGAAATTCTCTTTCTTTCTCTCTCTTTCGACCTATTATTTCCTGTGATTGATAAATTCTTCCCATTCAATTTCGAAAAATTATTATCGTTATTTTTCTTCTATAAACGAAACTTAGCTTTATGTTCGAACAATTTTTTAGACAAGATTTTGCTTTGAACTATGAAATTAATCCAAGTATCAGCAAATATATAATACCAACATCGATATAAATACAGAATGACATCTCGCCAAATATGTATCTATGAAACAGGAGCAATTTTTCAGATTTTTAATGCAGATAACATATATCGTATATAATATGTGTGTGTGTGTGTGTGTTTGTATATATCTTTAATATCCTTACTATTTAGATTACTGGAAAAAATCAACATTTGATATTTGGTGTGACGAACAAAGCATTTCAATAGAATTCGACTCTTCCGAAACTTCTTAGCCATGAATATTCCAGACATCGATTTCTTTTTAATAAAATTATGTATGCGCTTGTTTCGGATTCATTTCTTTATTATTTTCAATTTCACAAACGAATTTTTGCATATAAGTTGTGCTTTCGATCATGCCGTTTTTAGAGAGACGTTAATAACGGAAACAAAGGAAACACGTTACTCTGATTTAACTTTTTATTTAACGTGTCCGACGATCTTTTAATAATCTTTCCTGGAATATCTATCTCTTGAGAACAATCTTCGTGATCGTATTTCTAATCCCTGTTGTAGCGTACTAAGCGGCATACGTAGTAAGGTATCGTATGAAGATAATCAAGATGTCTTTAACATTTATTAAACTACCTTAGACAATAATAATATAGCGATCTTTGTTATTGAAGTTTAAGGAATTGTAGTTTATCAAACAAACTTTCAAATCTACAATTTATTTGGAAAGCTAAAGTTACTTGGAAAGGACGTATGATAAAACAGAGGTAAACTATTTCAATTAGTTAGCAAACTTTATTATCGACATTTCTATATCAAATTCATTATTATTCCGGTTTCTATGAATCTGTTCCAGCATCAACGATCTAAACTACAATCAGATTCATCGATGTAAGAGTGTATACATATTTTTTTAAACGAATAGAATAATTTCTTTCGACGGAACTCCCGTTTCTGAGCTTACTCATTGATATATTCAAATATCGCGGTAGTATACATGTAGCATGATACAGTAACAATGAACGCGATGGCATACAAAAAGCTTTTAACATATTGTATTAATAGCGTGGTTATCGCGTATAATACGCTACATACACTTCTAAACTTGCCCACTTGCTACGCGCGTACGTATTTGTTTTCCCCCGCTCTCTATTCACACCTATATGTTAGTTAATTCGATGCAGCAGCATGCATGCGCGTGCGCGCGCTCGCTATTGCTAGGATTTCTTAGCCGGTTGCCCCGTTGATGAAACCTCGCGATACCTTATCATTGCGTTTCTTGCGCCGGAGCGCCGTGTTAATGACTTTTCTTCTCGCGCAGCGTCGTTTCATATTTTCAAGCAATATCGATAAGGCTAACCCCAACTTGTGTCGAATTCCTTTTATCATGGCTCGTCGTGTCGCCTCGCGTTGTTTCCTTTTGGCTACGGCTGCCCGATGCTGACCCTGTTGCCTTTGTAGTTTAACTTTGCGACCTCTAGCGACTTCCTAATAAATATTGAACTGCACTCGAGAAAGAACCTGCCCTCTAACAATAAGCCTTAAACAATCGTGGTCGACTCGCACGCGCTTTTATTTCACCACGTACTATGCACGCGTCCTCTTGCTTGCATGCATCGCATTCGACACGTAACAGAGCTGCCGCCACCGCCGCCGCTACCGCCGCCGACGACCACGACACATCGCGACATAGCATTTCTACTTCTGTTTGTCTTTGGGACATTGTTCGCGATAGACGGTTAGATTATATTTCAATAGTCGGAAAGAACAAGCTGCATCTTTGTTCTTCCTATCAAGTGTAGTATACTATGTTTCAGTGTTTTGAATTGATTCGATAGGCGAAATTGCTTGGAGTAATTGGAGTAGTTTAACCCTTTGCGGCGCTAATTGAATTTCTATGGATTTTAATTCGCTTGTGTTCAAATGGCACCTACCTTGCAATTTAGTTGCGTCGATATATATATATATGTATTTATATAACACACATATATATACGTATTTGTGGCGACTAATCGTTTACCGTATAAGAATTTCTGCGGCTAAGTGGTTAGAAGAGATACCTCTTGATACTTAACGTGAAAGTAGGGCATATTTTTCCTAAAGTAGTAAACAATGCTTATATTTGTCCGCTACTTATCATTTTTTCCACTTTATATATGTAATAAACGATACAACTGCTTCTTAAAATATTCGCTGTTATAATTTAAAATAGATTGCGAATATTTTACCCTAAAATGTTTTTACATGTAATATCGATTTTCCAGGCAGTTTATTTAGCTTTGAAACTTAATTTATCACACAAATTATGACACCCTAAGAACAACCCAATTTTACTCTGATATATCTTACAAGAAAAAATATAGAGTAATTAATGCAAGCAGCTAACAGCTCTCGTTTCTTCGCCGATTGGATAAAATACTTCTATCGATATAGAAATATAACGGAAAATACATTTCGAACATATAATTTCAAAGTTGAATCGGACCATGTTTTTCATGTTACCTTCATAGAGTCCGAAATATTTGATGTTATTGAATTGCAACGAGAGCACTAGCGCAAGGAAAGAAAAAGTTTCGGACCGAAATATGGCTAACTAGAGCGTTCTTTAATCGATTCGAGTACACAACGGAACTAAGCAGCGTGTTAGCGGACAAGCGGAACAAAAGCGATTGCAACAATAATATTCGAGATTATTTGAATTTCAATGACACGTATCTTTCCGATCGACGGTTTCGACTTACGCCACTGGTCTGTCCGGGTATACAAAGCATCGCTGGTTGTGTTCACACACGATGCAATTTAATGTTCCATACATAGCATTCCATGTGTACTGGCTCTCGCAGAAAATGTGACGTCATATCAGAGTGGTTCGTGCCGACTTTACATGCTGTATGTGTTAGTCAATCTCTTTATGGAAGGAAGAGGATGCTTTCTCGCGTGTAACTCTATTGTGGTGCGCTGGTGAACCCCCCAGTCGCCATTCTGGCTCCACTGTACCATACAGTCTCTACCTTTTCTTTCTCACAAAGAAAAACAGTTGATTCCTTCTTGGCTTGTTGTTGTTGGCTTTAAAAAGTTTTCCGTTTTCTAAAAAGGAACAAACCTACAGATAGATAGGAAGATACATGTTCGAGAACTCCTATGTGAGACGTTCGTTAATATTAGTATGTTATATACCTGTCTCGCTTTATACACGTGTTAGAAGAAACACGCGAAAGTTACAAACGCACGAAATCGTGTTTTACACGATATCCGAATCGCGTTAGTATTTTCTCGACTTCAAATTACATTTGAACAAAATGTCTTGTCAAAACAATATAATAGATGAAAAGCGTATCACAAAATCGAGTATAAACATGCGAATATCGAAAGAATTCACAGAATATTCGAAAAAATCATAGAAAATCTGAATGATGTACGGCACACGAATCTGTGAATTAAAATGAAAGAGTAACTTCCCCATTCGTATTACTTCCTTTTCAAATCGTATTTGGGCGACAGACTTTTCGAAGCAAAAATTCGGCACGTCGTCTCCGACCTGCGTCTAATACGTTTTTGGTGTTCCACAAGGAAACGTACTGCACTCAAGTTTAAAGTTTAAACGGTACGGCAATATCGCAACGATTGAACGAAAAATACAGAATCTGTGCTGGCGAAAAATCACAACTTAATACTACGAACAAATTATTATTACGCAAAAAGATTTTGATAATAATGACACGTTTTTGCACCCTATGTGGGTAAATTTAAAGATTATTGGAATACGGCAAAACAAAATACTACGACAAATCCTAAACATGGATTGATATATACCAATAAGGCATAAATCGACAAAGAAATTGAAATATTATCAGGTTGAGGAAAAACAGCACGCGTTAAAAAACTATCACAAAAGGCTTGATGCCTAAAGTACAAACTGTCCAACAACGAGCCTGATATATCTTCTTAATGAAGAATACACACTACGTAAACATCGCTTCTTACATGTAGCAACTAGGTTGAGTTAAAACAACAAATTAATATATAAATTTGCATCGCTTTGTCACACGCCATTGAGCGTTGCACGTGTTTAGCGCCACATACCGTATGTCAAAGTTAGTCCCTAATATCTTCGCTCGATAGATTGCACAGCAAGAAAGGGAACGAAAAAAAAGTAATTATCCATTAACCCTTTGAACTCCTTTGTCGAGTGACTCAGCATTGATTTTATTCACAGGTACTCTCTTACGTCGAGTCACACTCGACATTTTGAAATTGCCAGTTTAAATATGTATTATACTTCGCAAGATTTTTTTTTTTATTTACACGAGCAATATCACATATTCGGTACAATTAGTAAGAAGGATTGTTTGAATTGGCTCCTGTCACCTAGCTGTCTTCTAAAGTATATTTCGAATAAGACGCTTGGAATAATAGGAAACGATTGAAAGGAAAATTAGAAAAGAATCAGCAGTTGGAAGAGTTTGAATTTCATTTGCTGCGTTTACAGTTTCTTCCACACATGTATATTTCGCTTTGTACAAATCGTCTAGATAAAACACGATGTCAAAAGCAACATCTTATTACGTACCGTGTCCATCGCTATTACACAGTTTAAGTTTGTCTTAATTTCTTACCATAAGTACTGTTACTCGTACGAGTAACTTCACATACCTCGTACATACCTTTGCATTTGCACATTTGTTGCATCAGTTCGAATCAATCTACGATAAACTATCCGATTTACTGGATAGGTAAATTTTAATGGAACTTTTCCTTGGTTCCCGGTAACCGATAACCGGTAACTGGTAAACTGGTAATCCGTGAGTGCGAGTCCCGATGATGAGGCGCTATCACCATTGGGCGAGATGGAAACGTCGATGGTATTAAAATTCATTCCTCGCGTGCTCGACGCAATATACTATGGTGGCAATAGTACGACCAACGAAATGGTAAATGCCTGCATATACATATATAGATATATTTAGAGACACGAATAGCGCGGGACATTCGTAATTAGATTAATGCAGGTGACTGAACACTCGGGCACGAAGTAATCGTTATCGGCTTAGCGTATTTTTACTCACCTAAGCCGTGGATATTGATTTTAGTTAAATGAGTACCACTTGAATTTTTGAAGTACTAACCGGAGGGGAGACGCAACTACAAATCGATTTATAGTTCAGATATCTTTATCGTTCTGTGTTAATGTAAAGAAGATACATAGCGAGTGTGCACTAACCAATGAGTAAAACACAATCGATTTCATTCAGCTGAAAATCGCATTATGTTTCGTCGTTATTGTGACTCACTTTTATCTTTGCAATTTATTAACAATAATTTTCAATAAGAATTTGCACGTTGAATTAAAAACGGACGTATTTGTCTTGCATATATGAATCTGTTCCGGGGTATTTCGATCGAAGAGATGAAATCGAAGAGAATCTTGCTCGCAATGAAGAATTGCCTATAGCAGTTTTTGCTCGGAACAGTTTCCTCTATTTATCCTTATCGCTTTTTACCAATCTGCAATATCTATACACGTATAAAAATGTAGTCGTAATTACGTTTGATCTGCGCGACCCGCGATTACAAGTACAATCTGCCTTCCCTTGTTACAATTATTTGATCCGAATTTCTAAAACGAAGTGAGAAATTGCAAACGATTTGATTTATATTATTACGAGCAAATAAAACGTCGGATATAGAGATTGCGATTGATCGTATACAACAGTATCTGAATAGAACCGTGCCCCACTACTGCTCCGTGTCGGAACGGATAATATAAACCAATCTTTACGTTCCAATCATAGAATTTACGATCGAATTATGTAAGCGTCTATAATATCTTGGTAGAGGGGAGAGGGAGAGAGAGAGAAAGAGAGAGAGAGAGAGAGAGAGAGAGAGAGAGAGAAGGAAACTCTATCTCCCTGATACTTACAATTAGATTCCGTGTTCTTGTACTGGGTCGAGGTAGGATCTGGTATGACATAATGTGATGTGGAATAGTTTATGTTTACACGTGTATAATACATGGGCTTCTTACCTGACAAAGACACAAATTTGTTTTCGTGAGTGGGCACACGTACACCGATGAAACATTAAGGGGTAATGTCGTGCTGTTATGAGTCTGGAAATTTATCGATACCTTGTTAAAAAGCTTTTACATGTCACTTAATGCACGTTTTACGTCTCTTCCTTTATTTATTCATTTATTTATTTATTTTTCCTCTCGCTGCGATATTTTTGTGCACGGTATTAACATGAGATTTTATAAAATGCACGTACAAAGGCACGTGGATGACGCATCCGATGTGCTAGTTCGATATTTTTTCCCTATTATTTACTCCTCATCGCGTAATTTTCAATGCCCTTGTATATAGATAGTCCAGTCAAACTAGTCTTTTACGCAACATTAAATGGTATGTGAAATTTTCTTGCGTGAACTCACAGAAATCATGTTCAGGAACAAAAATCCTATTACGTTTGCCACTCGAGATTTCTTGCACGGACTTGGTGAACGATCTTCAAAGTTGTTGAGAACAGGTTTTCTGTATATAAAAACGAACCTAATAGTCGGATCACAGAAGGTTTCGAATAAAAATTGTATATGTTCAGAATACCTATCAAATGAGACGTCACACGTTAAGATTGGTTAATCCGTTGTGCCGTAAATAAATAAACACCGTTCAAAATCACGCTGTTTCTAATTGTTCAATTATTCGTGCAAAAGTCTAGTTTTCGTGATTTTCGAAAAGTTTGCAAGATTTCATCCCCGAACGTTTACTAGTGTAAGCTATTTAACAATTAAAATACTTTTCGCAATTGGCGCGGGCTTTCTCTATTCTCCAAGAGTTAGTCTTTCATGTACAACTGGAAGCTAATCAATTTTTTAATTGTAAGCTATTAAAAATAGTACAAAAACTGCACATCGTTTTACTTTTTATAAGTCTATTAATCCTGACACGTTTACAATATAAAGAATATAACGTTTATGGTTAATATCTATGTGAAGAATGTAAAAATTGTTAGAATTTAATAATATAGATAAAAATAAATGCATAATTATACTAATACTTATAATACTAAACTAACAATTCCATTTTTCTTAATGTCCGTTATAAAAATATATAGAGGCAATGCTAATGATTATGGTTAACAATAAATCAACGGCAAAAGTAAAAAATTAAATGTAAACAGATAAAAATATTGATTTTGAAATTATGCTTGTGAATTTTTTAATATTCCAATATCCCATATCCCAAACTTAAAAGAACCTCTCACTTCGACCATTAGTTGCTGAGATGATCAACGTCGATTCATTTTCACTGCGCGGGTTCAATTCCTTGCGCTGCTCGCGTCTGTCTCCGGTTGAGCCGCCACGCTCAGCGGGTCATATTTTTGATCGATTTCATTAATATTTTACTGACTCGTTTTGTGTTCGATATAGTTGAACCAAATTTTTAATAGTTGTTCCCAATAATTCTTTTGTTTCTAACGTACATATTAACCATAAATGTTATATTCTTTATATTATAAAAATATCTTATCAGTGTTAATACAAATATCGCGGAGTAATCGGTTAACGAATTCAGTAAAATTTTCCATACATCATTTGTATGAATTTTTCTGTTTCCTGCGAATTCTTACGATGTTGGTGCCTACTTGAAAAAAGGAGTAGAAATCACACTGAAAGTACAGGTGTAGATATTGTTTGGTCGAAAAATTATTTTATCGAGAATACGTGAAGATTGAAAAAAAAATGATATTTGTTACTGAACAATTTCACACTGGGAACTATCTCTTACAATAATTTAATAACTACATAATAATATTAGCGAATCGGCAAACTACACGATATAACTGCGATATAGATTTCTATTGCACAGATAGCTTCTACAATTTCACGCTATTATAGTATCTCATAATCGTAGTTACTCGTAATCGTTACAGGATTGTTACTACGTCGAAACATCAGAATCCTCAAATGCAATCAACTCGGTTGCAGAAGTGGTGTTTGCATTTTCCAAGTAGCTGTACATTCCACCGATACTATTATCTTTAAAGCAGAACGGAAGTCGCGGCATTCTCGTGTGTAGGCTCAGGCTGCCCGAAAGTACGTTCGTTGTCGTCTCTTTCGCTGTACCAAATATGGCATATTCCTCTGTAAATATAGAAGATGATACGTTACGTCTCGCTATTTATCATATGTGGAGAAACAAGCGCGGAGTAAAAGAAATAATTAAGTTGATCGATATTTAACAGTTACTTTACTTAAGACGATTAATCACTACGATTTATTCCGATACGATCTACCGTACGATCGATGTATCGTTATTTTTGATGTCACGAGATTCTGCTATCTTCTTCCTTTTACCTTGATAGAACGGTTTTGCGTGTTTATCAGAAGAGAAAGAGGAAATTTTTTGCGCTTCTAACTTATCGTACATTGCGCATAATACATATATCGCATCACCTATAATGGTTACGATGTTGGCGGGTGTAACACAGGAAACGACGTGATTCGAATGGATTACTTCCCGTTAAATCTTCATTTTGCAAACAATAATCAAGTAAAAATATTATTGTCTGCCGCTGTTCATTAGCCGTGATTAACCTTCGGTCTTTTAGATTATTCTGCTGCGACTATGCTGCTGATGATCACACATCGTATTAACTTGTTAACCGGTTTGTTCTTTCACAAAAAAGCTTGTACAATTACAGGAGTCAAGCTGATTAATAAAAAAGAATCAATTTCAAAGTTTAATCGGACGAATATAAAGAGGACATTACGTCTGATTGAAATAAATTCGTATTTATATATTGTATAGATGTACATAACTGAATTTAGATATACAGACTGATAAGAAAAAAGGGGATTCGTAAATTCTAGGTAGATAATACTCGGCAAACGATGGAAAAAGTCCGAACAAGCGCGAGGTTGAAAAATTAATATTCTCAAAGTTATAAACAATTTCTCGTTTCGGTTAAAGCGACTGACTTGTTTTCTATAACGTGCTTTTCAACGATCAACAACAGAGACGAAATACGTCGTATATATATATATACGATATAGTTAAGCAGTTAAAACACGTGTAGGATTTTTTGAATAGATACATAATTTTCTAATAGAAAAGTGTGATAAAGCGGTTGTGGAAATGGAAGGAGGGAATGTTAGAGAAGTTGCTGTAACTAGGAAAAGAAGAACCGATAAGGTAATGCGTTGTTTCCATATGGCATGCTTGTTCCCGAAGCGAGAAAGTCAGTCGTTTTAATCGCTTAATGATATAAACGAATAATCGTTTATAACATTGAAAATATTAATTTTTCGACCACATGTTTATTCGGATTTTTTTTCATCATTTGAAGGCTACTATCTGTTCTAGAGGTTATAAACCCTTTTTTCTTATCAGCCTGTAGATACAATTTTATAAAACAATGTACATAATGTATAGGTACATTCGACGTATGTGACATATGCGAAGTTCTTTATTTTCTCATGTTAGACATTAATATAATGCAATCGATGACGTACTTACATTACATATCACTTACGTTATAATCATATGACAAATCACTGGACGTACAATAGTAGCTCACTTTTATGTCATACGTGATCAAGGTTTCGTAAAACTTTGATGATGCTCGAACGTAAGCTTCTCGATAAAGGCTTAAATTTAGTAATTGATGTCATCTGTACGATGTCGTTCAGTGACAGTACGATACCGATTTCGATCAATACACACATAAATAGTTGTTCTTCTAACGATATTAAAATTACGTTGTAATATCAACGACGATGAAAGTTTTCTTTAAGGTAAGACTTAGTTCATTGCAACCGAATCTTAGATTCTAGAGAAGGAGCTATGAATATATTTATGAAGCTATGAAGATAATTTAGAGGAGAGAGAGAGGAAGAGAGAGAGAGAGAGATGTACGACAATTTTAAAAGCAAACTTCGATTCGAACTAAAATATTTAAAGAGTATTTAATCTACTTATCGACTAATATGGTGCAGTATCTTGTCTAAGACATTGCGTGTAATAATAATAATCGTGTATAAAGGAGAATATAAGGAAATAAAGCTTTAGTTTATTATTTACTCCTCCTTCTTACTATTGCTTTCTTACTATTCTCTATTAAAAGATATACCGTTTCTTTAAACGAATAAAAATTAATTTTGCTATTACTGCCATTATTAAACTAATTACTATATACCCTAGTTGATCAATTACTATCGTGTAGCTATAGCAAGTTGCATTATCCCAAATCGCATGATACAACAAATTATTACTTAATTGCAATCTGTCACAATATCTAACAAAAAGAAGATATTTAAAGTAACGCGCGATATATAATCTGGCGAAATTTCGTTGTAATTCGATGATGCTTCGTTCTATTGACTCGTACGTTAAGAATCATCTTATCGATCGCACTTTTATCGCATACTTCCAAGGTCAGTTGTTGGACCAACTTAAAAAGTTCTACTCACGCATTATCTCGAGCATATGTGCAGTCTATATTACTACTTGCAATTAGTAAGACAATCGCAACGAAACCACTCGGTGGATGTACGAGAGCGATGATGTTAGCTGCAAAAGCAGGTGTTTCAAAAGACTGGGAGGCAGGGATGCGCGTAACAATAGCGTAGAAAACGAATAGACGGACAATTGTCAGGGAAGATCGCCTTTCTACCTGTCACGGCGTTGGTAGTACCGCCGCGTATCTGATTTATGCCCGAACTAACCGAGGTCGAAGCACCACAACCCCCCTGGTCTTACGTTCCATTGTGGCGAGGTGCCTCATAGATTGGTCGAGAGGCTACGTATACAATATTCGCGCGACGATTTGTCTCTTTTCATTCAGGCCATTCACCATAGAGGGAAGAAAAGAAACGATACGGGGAAAAAAGAAAAGAAAAAGAAGAAGGAGAAAGAGGAGGGAAGGGGCACAGGTATCGGTTACAAGTTGTTAAGGCCCGTTAAAAGGAAAACTCGGGATCCTTGCGAGTGAACGGCAGATCGGCCGGCGGGTGGTATACTTCTGACGGCGATGGTCGAGCTATCATCCACTGTTTTCTTTTCCATGCGTAATTCGTATGGCTGGTTCTCTCTCTCTCTCTCTCTCTCTCTCTCTCTCTTTCTCACTCTCTGGAGATTTCGTTTTAAAGTCAGGAAACTAATACCGAGGCCATAATACGCCCGGGGTAGTCCCCTTTAGTATACTTTGCTTGAACTTGAATGGCACCTGCACACCAGTAGGTATACCGTTTCGGGAATAGATATCGGGGAAAAAAGGTATTGGTTGCAGGTTTGACATTTTTCGTGGATAATATACTCTAACGCTGGGACGTTGTTCCGTGTAGTCCTATTATGGAGTAATGTAAATGAAAAATTAGATAAATCTACTTTCATTTCTTAAGGTTTTTTTTTAATTTAATCGTCGTTCCAAAATAGATAAACATCGTTTGATCGTGTGTGGTATGTATCGCTTATTTCTTAGAGTTTGAATTTTTATTTTGTTACTTACTGGGTACGCTATCTAAAATCTCGCGAATCTCAGGAGTCGCGGCATTTGAAAACAAGATTACGATAACACTATACTGTGTAATTGTTCGTTTTTGTAAATTTTCTGACGTAAAATAGGTCGTCGTTTATTCAGCGTCGAAGGTAAAATAGTAAGGTTAGCATATTCAAAGAATAATAATAATTGTGTTGTGTTTCGAATGTACCAGCATTTATATCAATGCACGTGACAGATTGTAACGATTCACTATATACTCGAGTTCCAATTCCCCTTTCCTTCGCGTAAAAGTACTCTCATAATCTCATTAAATAACCTTATCTATAAAATACAATAAGTATATCTAATCTTCGGTGCTTATTACGCCTATAAATATTATAACAACTAGCGCTGTCTAAATGTAAAAACTTATATTTCTTCCGTTTGCAGCGTGTGCAATTGTTGGAAGTATATCGAGCAACAGGCTCGACGTATGGAACACGGAGTAGAAAGCTGCTCGTGGACGAGCGACCGTGTAGTAGAAATTGATTAATTCTCGCTGGATGGTATAATATTATGATCGCGATAAGTCCAAATGGAAACGATTTTTTTCTTTTTTTTTTCTAACAATAAGCTACGACTATTGCACAGTGGGAAAGCGGACCGCTAATAAAGACGTTACGCAAAGTACTTTTTGCATAATACACAAGCGTATCGCGTAGGTATTCCTACACAACTTGCATTCGGATTTCCACGTGTAGCAGAGTACGCGCGGCATGTTGTAATCTAGTCTGTTCGTGCACACTCTAGTTTTCGAATTTCCACAGTCTTACGGAACATCTACCTGACATTTCAGAAATGTGTATACTGATTTCATGCATTGTATCACGGGATTTCACGTCGCACGCCAATTGTTTTAACCTACCCCATTTTCTCTCTCTCTCTCTCATTTTTTATTGTGAAATTTGTTACAACTCAAAGGGATATCAATCGGTACGCTTACTTACAATTAATGCAATGAATTGCTTGTAAAGTGCTGTATTGTTATTAACCGTACTAAAATTACGTTTGCATTGCGAACATTTTTCTGAACAAGTTCAATACATTTTTACAGACTTCTTTCCTTAGCTACTTTTCATCGATGAGAACGATACAATTAAAAATAATTTTTTACGTCATGAAATGTTACAATAATGCTAGTAGAATGAGTAGAAAGAGTTAAAGTATCATAATATTGCAATTTTCGTTGTTAATTTAATCGCCTTCAGAAATATAATTCTCTGAGTACGTGGTGTTTTGGTTCGCACATCGAGTCCACCCTACTCTAATTCAATTAGAACGGTATTTTCGGTAGGCTTTTTCGATCGCTATTGGGGTGACTTCATCCCTCGGTTGTCTTTGCTAAAGAAGTCTCCCGTTTTGAGAATATCGAATGACTGGTAACGCGACACGCTGCTGATGTCGACGTAAACAAGTATACCAACCAGATACCTGAAAGTTCTTTAGACTTTACTTTCTACGTGTCGCTATTTGTTTTTCTTTTTCTTCCTCTTCCTTTTGTATTGCTTTCATTTGATCAAAAGAAATGGACAATTATAGACAAGTATTAAACACATTCGTCAATGTTCACATTATCCGTTGCTCATTCATGACGATTATGTAAATTTTTTGTATTTATGAATTATTTATTAATTTATTTAACTTGGTCAGAACGTCGACGACGCAACAAGATACGCAACTAGTTGAATTATTTCCCTTTGTTTGTACATACCGCGTGTGTGCGTATACTATTTTACAGTAGTAGTATGACTATATAACAATTAGAAACCTACTTTTATCATATTACTCACACTCGATGACTCATTTTTGCCTTGATGGTAGCAAGTTAATCTCGACGATACACTCGTATATCAGTGCCACACATTCACCGATTTACGTGTAACGCTATTATACAAATCGTTACTAACCGTAAGTGTTCTGTTTGCATAACCTGAACGTCTTTTTCAAGCTTTCATTATTTCGGATATTATAATGCTCGAGATGCCTATTTGTCTCGAAGATAATTTCAAATAATAACGTAATATTACTTTCTAAGAGATTCTCGTCTTTAATTACAGTTAGGGTACAGTATTTTATTTCTCCAAAATATAGAATGCATATCTCAGTGAAACAGACAGCCAACATTTCATCATATTTGCATCCTTAAAATGGTATAACGTATCGATGCGAAGTAAGATACGTTCGAACGTCGAACGGAGTCGATTTTTCATGGCAAAGTTGAGACAGTGAGAGATTCGTTTTTGCGCGACATTCGAATGATCGAAAATAACAGCGAAAAACAGATCGAGAATGATTTTCTTCTCGTGGTAGAATGCGACCCAAGCGGAAATAGATGATGAGAATTTCGAATCTTCGAACGAACAAGTTCGGCTTGGCCACGTTATTATCTTCTGAGCGGCGTCACGTAACAGGTTTTGAATTTCGTCCCGGTACACA
The DNA here is from genome assembly GCF_024516045.1 of Bombus affinis. Classification (NCBI taxonomy): domain Eukaryota; kingdom Metazoa; phylum Arthropoda; class Insecta; order Hymenoptera; family Apidae; genus Bombus; species Bombus affinis. The sequence goes on along the minus strand of NC_066350.1, from coordinate 3,971,044 downwards.
TGTAGACATTTGACCACCCTCGCGTACCTGTAAACGCGTCTCCACAGCGTTACGATAACGTTGTGAGAGAAAAAGACGGAAACAAGGAGTGGAAGAAGAGGCAAGAGGAGTAGAGTAAAGGAAAGGGAACATCGGTAAGAAAAAGAGAAAGAGCGTGAGAGAAGGAAGGGAGAAAGGGGGAGAGAAAGAGTCGACCAAACGACCAACCGATACGACACAATGGCGAAGAGTTTCGGAGCAGGCAAGACAGGCACATCGTGAGTCAGCCTCGTGGTAGGGAGCGTAGCGAGGTTAGTACTTACATTCCCCTTAACCACACACAGACACACACACAACACACACAGAGGCACACGTACTTACATACACACAAGGCGTCGATCACGAGAACGCGTGTTTTCCTCCCAAGAAGCCAGGCCACGGGGCGAACTCGGCTCTCTCTCGTCAGTGTCGAAGGTGGTAGGACGCGAAGAACCCCGTGGTAACATCTCTCTTTCCTATCTCTTTCCTTCCAGTTTCCCCTGTGTTTACCGTCTCACTCGTTTAAACGTGAGATAAGAACGTCACGCATACGCGTCTCATCCTCGTCCCACCAAACCAGACTAGCAACGTCACACCCTTTTCATCTTTCTTCCCCGTGTTTCTTCTCCGTTCTTTTTTTATATGCAAAGAGCCGAGACGTGATTGGGATAGACGTACTACCGTGCTCGGTGCGTTGCGCGTTGCGCGTGATTTCCAATCGATCCGCAAGATCGATTTTGTCTCTCATCTCGTATCGAAACTTTTCTATCGAGCTCTCGTCTCACGTCCGTTTCTTCGCTTTCGTAAGTGCGCGTCTCTATTTTGTGTGTGCTTTCTTCTTACTGTAATAGTTTGTATATGCTCGTTTCTACTTCTCCCGTAATCCGTAATTCGTAATATGTAATTTGTAATTTGTGATTTGTAATTTGTAATTCGTAATTTATAATCTGTAATTCGTAATTTGTAATTTGTATTTTGTAATCGGTAGCGGCTACGATCAAGTAGATCTGTTGACTACTAGGTACTCGTTAGTCACCCCTGGAATCTTCGTGTTGGGTACTGTTGCGGAAGTGAGAGTCGGCTTGAAGTGCGATCGTTTTTCTTCGATTTGAGAAAGAAACGCGATCATTTCTTGAATAGGTTATGTCGCGCGTGCCAATCTCCGCTTCTCGCTACGGCTCGCACACATGAATCGTGGCTTGTGTATACCTACACGATTTCTGTCGCTCTGTGTTTTTTAGCACGATCCCTGTCAGCCTGAAGGTCGAGGTGATATTCCAAGCTTGGACATTTTTCGTCTTTGTGATTTTATTCCGACCCTGACTGACTGAATACATTCTAGTGCGTACTTACTCAAAATGCGTGTACCATGGTGTCCAGCGCGAACTAGCGTATCGATACTGTTTGCACAAATATCCGCCGGTTTTCCAAACGGTTAAACGTCCGAGAATCAGTACCTTCTTCGTTTCTTCGTTATAAGTATTACTTCAAAACATTTTTTTACATATTGCCGTGTTAATGAGTCTATCGCACATACGGTCGATAATAGAAACAAAAAAAAATTACTCTACTTCTCTACATTTATCGATTTATTACTAAACATTGCCAATTATTACATTATTTCATACCGTGTGACCGATTACAATAAAATATTGCGCAAAATAATTGGTCGAACAACAACAGAATAATTTCGCTCCTTTTCAATATCGGTTCGATGATAACTTTATTACTAAATATTGATTATTTGTGCGAAAAAAAAAGTTAATTCAAAAACGCACGTTTTCTGTTTTAAATTTTTAAATAGCGTTCATCGCCAATTATGAGAAACTCCACTTCATTTTTTTACACTCGCGTATACAAGTCAAACACATTTCGCATCAAACGTAATTTCATATTTTATTTGCATACAAAAGCTTTTTTCACGACAGCAATAAAAATACCAAACATTTAAATTCGATATTTAACATTTTCTCTTTCTTTCTTTCCTCTTTTATGTTCACCCAGGATATTTGATATCTTAATTTTTTTCATCAATCTATTTACGCTTAATGTTTCTTTTACGCCATCATCGGCTCGAATACTCGTAATAACTTTTTTAACGTTAATTTTTCATACGCACACGTATAAGTCAAGTGTTGAAAGAAATGTTTGGAAGAACGCAATCAACAGTTGTTTCATAAGCTTGGCGATCGTTTTGTAACAGCGTGCGTAAAATCTGATTATACAAATTGTATACTTTCCGTCACGTGTCCTTGTTCGATGCGTCGAGCCACGCTACCGAGCGCTCGCTACTGAAATGTTATTTGGTTCCGTCACAAGTGGACCGATTATGTTCGATACGATTTGTCGATTACGACGCTATCTTTTCCCTCACGATGATGACGAGAATGATACACCGCGTGGCCGAGAGCCCACGGTAACTCAAGAGAAAATTGCTCCCCGCCGTGAACGATAATCCAAATGCGTGTGTAATTCGAGAATGATTTCTATTATAATCTGTTCAGAAACCGTTAAGTGGTCTATCGTTTGAATGTTAATCTTTCTTGTTATCGTTACGCGACGTGCTGCTCAACAGAACAGCTATTTGCCATGCTGTGCATTGCCATTAGGACGAGATTCAAAAGATTTCGCAGATAAGAGTAGCTGTTTAACGTGGATTAAGATTCAAATTAAGGAAATAAGAGGTATCAGATGGTGCGTCGAAGGTGCGTCGTCGATGTAGGATAATGTGGAAATAAAATAACGAAGGAAGCCATTGTAAAGCAGAAAAGTTTCGGTTTGGAGGCTGCCACGGTTTTCTCGATTTTAAGAAAACCAGGTTAACGTAATAGTCGCAGAAACTCCAAACCAAACGATGTGAGAACCGAACATTCGCAGAATCCTGTAGTAACCACTTTGAAACACGTTCTTTGTTGTTCTCAGGACATTGACTAGAGTTACAAGAGAATTAAGAAAGAAGAGAAAAGTGTTCGCCTAAGAAGAGAATTTTCGGAGGAGGATGCTCGGCAGTTGGGGCTGGGAAGAAGAATTGGAGTTGGGAGAGGGAACAGCAACCCTGTCGCAAGATAGACAAAGACGAGAAAGCCCAGACTCGACGCATCCTGTCCCCGACAGCCGGGTGCTGAGGTATGCACCCAGCCGGTGTCACCACCCTCCCAACTTCAACTCGCCACATTTCAGCACACAGCCTCCTCTCGACTGTACGGACTGTGAGTATAAATACATACTTACATGCATACACGTATATACACTGAAAAGTTTCCGATCGCTTTTAATATTCGCCTAATCTAATTATTCCGACCAATTCTTTTTTAGCTTTTACTCCATTGCATACCCGTCTCTTAGCCTTCAAAGCAGTAACGTTTCGTTATTTCCTTTTTTCCATCCATCTAAATCGATTTTGCGATGGTCAAAGCAAATATGTAGATAGTAGAAAGAGTAAAAGATAATTCTTGGAATATATAGATAGATGGATATGTAATGTTTGAAATTACACGGCGTTATAGAGGATTAATTTATACACTTCGCTTTCCCATTGGATAAATAACTTTCTATGGTATTTACAATTTTCAAGGTTTGATACAATATATCAGCTAACTAGCAAGACTATAGCAGACTAAATATAAATTAACAAATAGAATCCAACTCGTTTCTATTTCAGCTGTTTTATATATATCAACCTAAGAGAAATTGTTTCGTGAAGCCTTCATTGGAGATATTAATATTTACCCTTGTGCATGATTCGATGTGCGTAAAAAACTCGAACACAAGTATATGAGAGATCGTAAATTGAGTCTCAAACGGGAAGTGAAATTTATACGCGCGAGGCATCCTTTTTGAGAATACTGACTTTGTATCCACGCTCTAATTGCATATGCCTTCGTGCATACGAATTAGGATAAGTTGGAAATCATATTATGTAGTAAATGGTGTCTATCGAAGAGGGTATCATTTCTGCCATAAAAACGAACTAAAAATGTATGGCATGAAAGTTAGAGATAAGAAACTCGATCTTCGAAAAAGTAAAATTTGAGTTAATTAGTCATATTTTGATCGGACATTTTCACATTTTCCGATAATAAGATATGCCGAAAATTTACTTATCCATCTTCTTTTGTTTAAAAAATAAAACGTGGATATTACGAATCATTCATGTGCTCGTAATGTGAACGTCCGTGGATAAGAATCAATGAGTACCTGTTCTTTCTCCTCCTCCTCCTGTTCTTCTTCTTCTTCATCTTCTTTCTTCTTTGCCTTTTTTCCGTTCATTTCGAAGTGTAATGACTCATGGATTTGTTTGAACAACACAAACATGTTCAATTGTTTGGATTATGCATTTCTTCATTTTGCATCTATGTATATAGTTTCTTTTATTAAAATCGGTTAAAAAGTTAATGATGATTGCAAATATGTATTACAAATCTATTTCCCCCGTTCGACGAATATAGAGATAACGCAATTACCATTCTGTCGTACGTTGTATGTGAACGAATCTATGAGTCATAAATTTATACAGCCGTGTATAGTGAAATACAATATATTTGATTCGTGTACGATGAGAAAAAAATATGTGGTAATTTTTGTTCTCTCTTCGTATCAAATACTTCACATATTTACATAGTAGTGTGTAAGTTATTGCTGACTAGTGTAATATTTAAAATACAAATCTGTTATTGCTTAGATGCGCTTTTTCTTATTAATATGCACTCCGGAAGTTATGAAATGCGGATTTAACGCGGCAATAGTTATATATCGACTAACAGTAAGCAACTACTACTCAAGTATTATGAAATCGAAGGTGGAAATGCTCGCTGCTCGTTAAGATTCAAACGTTTCAAATGTTTCGAATATCGAGCACTAATGTGTGAAAAGTGTGTAGAAGAACGAGAGAGAGAGAGAGAGAGAGAGAGAGAGAGAGAAATAAAACTTGTATTTTAATACGAGTAAGTTTAGATAATTAAAGTTTAGCTAAACAATAAAATCATCACAATATGAAACTGGATGTTACCATACTATGAAAAGAAAAAGAAAAAAAGGATATGTAGAATGTAGATATATGCAGTTAAGGAGAATATAACAAAGATAATAATAATTATATATGATATTTTACTAAATGACACTTTTTTAATACTAAAAACTGTAAATCTAACTTAAACATTGAAATAACGGGAAATTCCCTGAAACTCTGCACTTGCTTGCTTGTATGCGATATTTTTTATGATAGAAATTAACTTTTTCTGATATTTCTCTATATTTTATTCCTCTTTGCCAATTTTAACGATTGTATATTAGAAAAAGAGGATAGAAAAATAGTTATTAGACGTTCACGAATGATTATATGAAGTCTTTATGAAAGTCAATTGTGTAACGTCGTATTGTTAATTCGTAGAGCAGCGTGAGGTGGTCAAAATGCTGACTGCTCATTCTGAGATGCACGAAAAACGGGATCCCCTCGGAAGCGGACAATATGGAGCAGGCGGGGGTGGTGGAGGCAGTTTGATCGAAGAAAAATCTACTCCGGAACAGCCACCCCCGCCGCCGGCGCCTCCTCAGCGGGATCCATCGGATCCAACGATCAGTGCTAAGAAACTTCCAAAGAAACGAAAGTTTGATCCATCGGAGCTCGAGGAGATGGATAAAACCAGCAATGTAACGAGAACCATAAATAATATAGTGAACATACGGGCACCGAATATGCCACTCGGTCAATCAGGTTTAGTTCAGCAGGCAACCTTAGCAACTCGGCAATCGCCGCAGCAGCAAGAATCCGATTGCTATCAGGTACAGGTATATAACACGACATTATTAGATAATTAATTCTTACTAAAGTTTGATACTTGCTCAAATAATAATAGTACAAGCTTCAGAAATTAATTAACGCAACGAATACTTTAATAGGTATCCTCGGCACATTCGGTGGTAGTTTTACCGCCTCAAAGTACAGCAGTGGATTATTCTGTTCGAGAGGAATCTTTACGTTCTCGTCCTCGGCCTGCTACTGTTGCTATTGATCTCAGTGAGTGGCGCGACCACAGAGTGTTAGCTTTAAGGGATTCATATTATTATCCAGGTGTTATTCGTAATGTTGTTCAAGGAGAAATTTACATAGAGTTTGACGGGGAAAGAAAACTAATGCGTTACACTGACATTTTGGGCGCGGGGAGGTACGATGTGATAGGTGATGCGAGCCCTTCGGTTGGCCAAGTGACTTTAGATGCAAAAGTTTGTATTAGGTGTCCAACGTCAAACAATCATATCGATGCTGCTAAAGTGTTTGTAAAAGGGACAGTGTGCAAAATTTTAACCAAACCTAAGCGTTTTGTTGTTAAAATACCAAGGGAAGATGATCAGAGTGATAGTTATGTTGTGAAACGTGCGGATCTACGGTTAGTGCAACCCCCATGGTGGGACGAGCTAGAAGAAGGATTGGAAGACTGTGATTCTTCGAGGGTCGAAGGAATTGGTATGGAATACTTCTGCGCAATACATGCATCTGTAAATGAATATCTTTTAATCGAGAAACTTTACTTTCATTTATTTAAATGCTTTGCGTCCTTTATTTGCGCAGAACATGGCTATCGAAATTCTTCAGAACCTTCAACAGCAGTGCCAATTTTGCAACTTCATCACACTTCTCATCATACATCTCATATATCAACTCATGGCGACACAGGTGGTTATTACAGAACTACTGGTACTAGCCCTCTCATGACTCTAGCCACCTCTGCACATCCTGCCACTACAGCATTAAGTAATGGAAGTCGACCGTATGATGATTTAGAAAGCGAAGATGACTTGGATAGGGAAGATATTACATTCCCTTCGGATGCAGGTTAGATAAAATTCTATCTCTTGTATGATTTAGATATAGCACATTTTGTTAATGAAGATACACAACCATTAAAGAGATGAGTATTTAAATTTCAAAAACTACATATTATAGTTATGGTCGTAATAAATGTTAACATAATATCATTTCACGATGATATTGTATTCGACATATTTTCTCATTTTTATCATAATCGTGAATTATCGAGTATAAAACTAGGAACACACAATAGTAACGTAATTATTCAATTGACAGATGCAAAATTGTCAGGCAGCAGTAAAAGAAGCAGCATGCAAAGTCGGGGAAGTACCAGTAGTTTAGTCGAGCAACGCAGCATAACTCCTCGTTCTCAAGCAGCCACGCCCAGGTAATAACGATAATTAAATGATTTTCCCTATTTGCGAATAAAGTATATAAGGAACAAGCATAACAATCTATCGTTGAATTGTTAAATTATTCGATAGATCTCAGGCGGCAACGCCACATAGATATAAAAAAGGTGATGTAGTGGCTACACCAAGTGGAGTTAGAAAAAAGTTCAATGGTAAACAATGGCGCAGACTCTGTAGTAAAGAGGGATGTTCTAAAGAAAGTCAACGAAGGGGATACTGTTCTCGTCATCTTAGTTTGAAAGGTTCTTGTCTTAGAGGTCCAACCAATACCTTTCCTGGGTAAGAAGACATGCAATAATCCGCAACTAAATATCATCGCATTTAATAATATTACATATTAATTAAGAATACTTCTAGTGGTAAGATGGATGGTGAGGAAACATCTAGAGATTCTGATACTTCTCCAAATTATGGAGATAGAAGAATTGCTGGTCGATTTGATCAAGATGAAACTGAAGCTGCTAATATGCTAGGTAACTTCCCCAAATTTGTATATTTTACAAGATATTTGAATTATTAACTTATCAACCTAATTCCCGTTATATTTTATTATTATAGTTTCCTTGGGAAGCTCTAGATCAGCAACACCAGCCTTTTCCTCGCCAACTGGACAATCTTCTATATCCCCTTGTATCAATCAATCTCCAGTACCACCTTTGGGACTGAATCAAAACAATGTGTTTATGCCTATTTCAAGTCCTGCTCATCATGCAACTCCATTAATTTCGCCTGGTGCAAAATGGAAACATTCGCCTACTCAATCTACTTTCCTTACTCAGTATCAGCAGCAGGTGATAAAACCTGAACCCAATCGGGTGGTAAGATCAAATCGACCAGCTCCGACTGCCCCAGTCCCTGCTAGTATAGGAACAAGCGTGATAAGAATCTCTCCTGTGAGTCGTGGAATACCGGGATCTAATTTAACTTTGTCATGGTCGGAACAAAGCCCACCGCCGCGGCATCCATCAGTTGTGACAACTATAGCTCAACAACAGCAAGGCATCATTCTTCAGCATGCACTCACAACAAACAATGGCTTTTCCAGTCACTCTGAAATATCTGAACAAAACCCGCAAATATTGAAACCATCTCATTCACCTCATATGCCACTGTCTGCACCAACACCACAAAACTTGACTCTTTTGCATAAGCCTTTAGAACAACCAGTTGATTATGCTCAACCACAAACGCAAAATCAACCAATATATGTAATGCAACATCAACACGAAAAAAAGTATCTTGTGATCAAAAATAGTATGGATGTGTCTGCAGCAGGCCATATAAACAATCAAGATGATAAATATAGACCAGCATTAATGAATCACTTAGGTCAGCTTCCAGCAACGTTACATCAGACGCAATGCCAACCTCCACAGTCACCTGCTGTTTCATCCGTCCATGTTGATAAATTATCCGTTTTACAAGTAAGTAGCTTTAGTATTGCTTTAGTAATTTTACTAGTAATTCTTTTTTTTATCACGAATTCTAAATAACGATCATTAGGCGAGTAAAGTAGCTACACATGCATCCTCTCATATGGATATGCAGAGAGCGCAACCACCACCTACGAGCGTTGTGATGACAACCACTACTGAAGCTTCAAACCCGCCTACCCCAACAAGTGTCTTCCAGCATGTAATTGTACAACCCGCGCACTTGGTACAAATTTCTAAAACACAATCGTCTAGGGAAGAAAATTCTAAAAATAATGGAGTTCTGTGTAAGTATATCAACGTTAGAAAATCTATTATCATCTTATTAAATGTTTATGTTTAGCTTTCAATATGACTTATAGTTTGCGTGAAATCTTACCCAGTAACAACTGCGTTAAAAAATTATTTTTCGTTTGTATATTTTGGTCGAGCATAATTTTATTATGTAACTTGCTAAAAAAAGCCTGATATCAATTATCAATAGAAAAAATTGACACCTTATACATATGAATTAATCTTATGAGATGCTGAAACTCAAATTTACGTTCGCATTATTTTATTTTATCATTTTGCATCAATATCATAACAGTGAATTTGACTAAACGGTAAGACTTTCACAGATGGCAACCATGATGTACCTCCTGCATACCAGCCCCATCCGCCATCATTACTGAACAATGCAGTGCGCAACTGGAAAAAAGGTTTGAATTTTAACTGTCAAACAAAACGTGTGATTATCCTTACATTTGTTGTAAAGTACATATGTTATCAATGGTGCATAAGATTACGCGTGCCTTCTAACATTCATTAGATAGTAAAAAAATATAGATAATAAAATATATAAAATACTATATTTCTAGCATAAAAACGTATAGATATAATATGACTAATACAATTTAACTTTTAACTTTTTATATATATACTTATTTATGTTTAACGAAATATACTAGAATTTGATCATGATATTATAAAGAGAGTAACATATATTTGTTACTGTGTATAACATATATTTTGATAATTTTATAGTTTCTGCAAGTTATTTTAAAGGAATGCTTGTGAAACATACAAAATGTATTGTTGTATATTTTACAGCAAGTACTATCTAGTAATCTTTTGCTCATGTTTTAACTATTTATTTTGCCTCATTTTTTAAAATCAGAATACAAATCATTATCATATTTTATGTTCAATGTTATTTTAACACTGTCGAAGCGTGACTAGTAACGTTCGCTTATTGGATCTTTATTAATGCAAAAGAAAATTATGTTAAATCCTAAAATATCAAAAGGTTCAGAGTATAATCTTTTGCTATTTGATATCTTTTTGTTACATTTGAAATCTATATTATACTTAAGGATAATATTAACTACTTTGCTAATTTCATTAATACAGTTGTTTTCATGATACACCAACACATATTTTCATTGCTCTTTTCACATCATTATTAACTCTTTGCGGACGGGGCCGCTCGACGAGTGAGCGTCGCTGTGGACGAGAGATATTGGCGTGCGCAATTGAGAAAATATACACGTTGAACGTTTGCGTTATTCATTGTCGAGGCTTGTATTATTTTCATCAATATTTAGTTCATCATCATTGTCACTATTACTAGAAATATCCAAACGTCTGAGACGATTCCTTGTTGGACAGAGTTCGTTCTCACTGTCTGAAGCACTGTCGTCGTCTTCTATTTTGTCAGGTTCAAAATAATGTTCGTCATCACTACTATCATTATCGAATATGTTCTTTCTGGATCTTTTAGGCATCGTGTATAAGGTATTATAAAAAATATATAAAATATATAAAAAGCTTGCTGATTCGTCTGGTAATGTCATTGAAAGATTGAAATTCATTCTGACTCGACCATCATCCTGCATCGCGAGTTTACGTTAAACGGAAGATAAGATTTCTAAAGATCTATAATTTTCTTTCATCAAAAACATAATACTGTTTAGTTTACTATACCCATGCGTAAATACGCATAAAACTATCGCTCAGAAAAATAGACGTATGCCCAGCCACTTCAAAATAATTGTCCTGAACTGTGAACAGATTCGGGCGGTTATTTGCCGACTCTCGTCCGCAAGGGGTTAACCAAAGTGATCGTGACTAACACGAAAATATCATTGCAGCTTTCCCTTGGCAGACAACGGTACTGGATCAGTCAGAAGTAAGTCCTCCACCATCTGCATTAAGTCCACCTTTGAGCGCGCCTCCAATTCCAATTGGCATGAGTACGCCTGGTGAAGATGGATCTGGACCGGGTCCGGATCCTATAACTCCCGCTGAAGAAGAAGATGACGATGTTTTTGAAACAGAACCGACAACTCCCGTAGAAGTTGAGGCTAATGCTAATAAGAGACGCAGTCAGTCCCTTAGTGCATTGCATTCTAAAGAGCCTCAGAGTCCACTTAAAGTAAGTACTATACTTCAAATAAGTAGATAGTGAATATGTTATTATTTTTATCTCAAAGTAAGATCATGTCCTAAATTTATTCCAATATAATGTAATGATTAACGCCAAACACGTAAGCATATCTCATTCATAATATAATTTTACAGACTAAAGACAGAATACGCCGACCGATGAACGCATTTATGATTTTTTCTAAACGACATCGTGCAGTGGTGCATCAAAGACATCCGAACCAAGATAATCGTACTGTGTCCAAGATATTGGGAGAGTGGTGGTATGCCTTAGGTCCAGAAGAAAAACAAAAATATCATGATCTTGCATCGGAGGTGAAAGAAGCACATTTTAAAGCGCATCCAGATTGGAAATGGTGTAGCAAAGATAGACGGAAATCTTCAACGACAAGTTTCAAAGGTAGTGAATCCCGAGGGAAATTGAACAGTACTGGGGAAGAAACAGACACGGGACCACCGGCAGACGATGTACCATTAACGCCAAGAGCTACAGACGAAATTACTGTTCCCGTTACTACTGTATACAATGAAGCTCCCACGATCGATGTAAATTTTATTTAGATCATTTACAATTTTAACATTTTATTTTTCATTTTATAGAATTAAACAATTTCATTCATATTTAGGTTATCAATCAGTCGCATACTCATAGGATAATGGAAATGCCTCTGCCACTTGAAAATACAGAACCTGATTTAAAACAGGAGGAAGATGGTAATGCATCAGATGAAGATCAAATGGTAATCTGTGAAGATCCACAACCTGAAATAGATTTAAAGTGCAAAGATAAACTAACAGATAGCGATAATGACGTACAAGATGACGATGCTGAAAAAAAATGTTACACACAATCACGGTTTTCACCTGTAAGCGGTCAGAAGAGGGAAGCAATGAATGTTAAACAAGAAGTAACCTGTAGACCTAAACCGATAAAAGGTTCGCTTACACATCTAATGAAATAAAAACCATAATGCATTAGTTATGTAGTATAGTATGGTAAAACCAATTTTTCCGTTTGTCTAGCACGAATACCTTCAACAGGTATTGAGACAACAACAAAGTATCATCATACTTCTATGGATAAAGGAGGAAGCGTTTCGGTTCTATCCAGCACATATCCTTATCATAGCCCCGTCAATCCGACTGGAGTATCAGGTTTTCAACCTACTGGTGGTGCTTTTATTACCATGCCAATATCTCCAAAAGTTGTTAAACCAGAACCAGTGAAAAATGAACAACAGTATAGTACCCAATATAGTATGAGCAATTTGGTGGCGAGCATTCATGAGAATGGAAGAAATATGCCTAAATTTACGGCTGCTCCGGTATTACATTCCGTAAGTATTGCAGATAAATTATTGAAACCTTATGATAGTAACATACATACCTAAAATAGTCCAGACGAAGTGAACCTATATATGAACGTAATTGAATTTAAAGACATGTAAAATGTTTTGTTTCCTTGAAATCCTGTGTAAAATGCTCCTTTTTGTCCAGGCATGTGTGAATACTTAAAACATTTCATGCTCATCGTTTGAATGAAGGATGAGTGGTAACTGAAAAGCTTGTTTTAATGGTTAACACTAATAATTACAAATAATACTTTTAATACAAGCATAATTATGTTTTCTACATTCAAACGATTACTTATTCATTATCTTGAAAATGTTTACTTTATGAACTGTCTGAATACAAGGTATGAATAGTTACTATAATGTTTAAGTATAATTCGAGTGCTATTCGCACGTGCCTACTTACCTTGCTGCCTTATTGTTTTTCTTTTTCTTTCTTTCTATTTTCTATTTTTTTTTTCTCTCCAATATTATAACCTGAATTGAGGGAGCAGCGAACTCTTGGATTTCTCAAAGAGTTCTATGTAAACACATGCGAATAAACTCAAAGATTGAACTACAAAAGTTTAACAATACTGACAGATTGGATCGAAACCTATGATGGCTCTGTTTAAACAACAGCAGCCGTTGCAGTCTTTAGGCACTATTCTTCGCCCCCTTACTTCAGCTGTCCCTTATCAACCATCGTTCACTCTAACATTGCTCGATAACGATTTGGTGGCTGTTTCCAAACCGCAGCAGGGATCGCAGTATCTTGGTCCAACATCACCTCATCCCCGGATGTACTGTGGATTCAATATACCAATCTCTGGTAAGTTTCTATAGAATGTAATCACCTCAAAATTGATCTAATATTCGTATAGTCTATATATATATATAAAAAATCATACAGCAAAACTATGTTTACAACATTTGCATATCATCTTTTTACCAGTTTTTCTTGAAAATATTTTTAATTTGAAATCACACTGATTCTAAAATTACAAAAAGGATATAAAGTAAATGCATGTTGTTAATTATAGATGCTGGCAATCGCAACATATCCTCACAAGGTTTAGTTTCTGGTAATAAGATGGAAACCCAAAGTGTCATAGTGAGCAAACCATACTCGGTTTCAACAACTTCTACTACGTCGACTTATCGAGGAATTGGTCATTCAATAACACGTCTTGCAGAATCAGAAAAAGGTGAAAATCAAGTAGGGAATAATCATGCCCAGTTTTATGGTATGTTATCATTGATTTCTTTAATAATTTTCGAAAAACTTTTTTTAATATACATAGATTGTTTTCAATATGGGATTTATAATATATAACAATAACAATATGTATATTTCAAATGGGAACTATTAAAGGTTTCTTCTATCCCTTTTCAGTAACCAATGTAAAGTCTGATCAGGAAAGAAAAGATACCGTGAATATTCTTCTGCCTACTACGAATGATAAACATAAACAGCCATCTACTCCACATACTCCCCATACACCACTCAGTAACCATGGTAGTACTGAAATTTCCACAAATAAATCATATTCCATGGATGAAACACAGCTTAATGATATAGGCCCAAGTAAGGGTCCTTTTATGCTTGCTCCAACTCCAGCACAGCTTGGCCGAGCACCGTTACAAAGGAGACAATCAATGGGTACAATTTTATCGATCCCATAATATTTCTACCGTAACAATAATCTATTTAAATGATGGTATAAATATCAATTCTTTTTAATAATGAAATTGAATTTGCAAGTTTTAAAGAGAGAGTTTTTGTATATTTTTTTTCTGTTATGTCATAGCAATGCCTCCCACATCAACTGCAGGAGACCATGGGCCTCTGGTGTCTCAACATTGCGACAATCGTCCACAAACGAACACATCTCAAGCGACAGAGCAAATACAGCAACAACAAAATTTTTCAGAATCTCATGCTTCCCCGTCACCATCTACTAAAAAGGGTTCTTTCTTCAAGAAAAATGTCGAAGATGGAATGGACCGGTATGCCAAATTAATAGTTGCTTGAATTTTTTTATAACTATGTCACTTGTTTACATCTATGACAAGTAAATATGCGAAAATACAATTGATTACAGAGTTCTCGAGCAAGTGAATTTCCAAGAAAAATTTTCGTCCTTACCAGAATTTAAACCAGAAGATATACAAAGTCCAAGTGCAATCAGTATCAATACAGCTGGTTCCTGTGGTCATGGTTCAGTAGTAACATCTGGCTTACATGCTTCAAATTTACAGTCATCAATGCAAATACAAAGTTATCGAAAAAAATCTGCACAAGCACCTCATAGGCCCACAAGTAATTATTTTATTAATATGATACCATAATGTGATACCACAAAAAACATTTTTATCTTTCAAATTTTTATTGTTACTTTAATAAAAGTATCTTTTGAAATAGTGAATGAGGACGACATCGAATCTGATACGTCAATATCTGCTACTCCAAAATCAACTTCCAGTGTCAAATTGACAGGAAACACGTTCTTTGGTCCAGATTTCAATGTTGATGCATATAGAACTAACACCGATCTAGTGGGAGATGTTGATGCTAGCTCTCCTAGGACACCAAAAACGCCTGGAGGAGGTGCTGGAAACTCTGTAGGAATTGGCAGAAGCGAAAATGACCGGGGTCATAGGAAAGTACTAGAGCAACGTCGACACCTTGTAATGCAATTATTTCAAGAACACGGTTACTTTCCTTCAACGCAAGCTACTACAACTTTTCAAGCAAAACATTCAGATATATTTCCTAATAAGACAAGTTTGCAATTAAAGATTAGAGAGGTCAGGCAAAAATTAAAAGCTAACTCGACACCTATGAGTGCTAACAGTCTAGTGAGTCCACTACCTGTCTCTGAACCTTCACCTAACATAACTGGTAATTATTTTATATTTTTTTTATTCCTGAATATTATAATTGTAAGAGGTGATGTATGTTATAAAATTTACGATCATTTCCATAGGACCATTGACTGCTCCCCCTACGTCGATGGGAGCTCCACATATACTGCCTGTAAGCAGTAGTGGTAGCTAGCGCCCACGTGCCAACTGTGATACTATGCATCCACTTACTCCACAGCATGAGTACATCATTATTCATTGAAAGAAGGAAAGTTTTTATCGAAAAAATTGTTGATGTACAAGTTTTAGCGAGTTGTAAAGTGCTGCAAGGCTTTAGTGCAATTCGAACTTTGATGTAACCTGGTGCAGGTAACTTAGACAGGCATATCAAGGTGAGTTTGATGTACACATATCAGTAAAATCTTCTTATTGTATATAAAACTGAAGAAATATTGAGTCGAATGTTTCTCAAGATTACTAATGTTGACTTAAATGCGTGTTCGAGTATCTGTGTTCCATTGGAATAATAACATGTAAAATTGTAAAATGTTGGTGTGATAAAGAATCTACTGTATTTTAGCAACGATATAACGTTCACTAGAAAGTTAAAAGCTCAACTTACAGGCTTAATCATATTATCCTGTTTAATAATGAAACGAGGAAGGAATAATAGAATCACATAAAATAACTGTTTCGAAATATGTAATTCGAAAAAAAAAGAGCTTTCTTCTATCAGAAGAAAAGACAATACTCTTCTGTATTCTAAATCTAAAGATGATTTATGAAATGGTAATATAGAAGTGAAGAAATTATTTTACTACATTATAAAATCACAACTCATAGTTGTACAGTACCAAACGTACATGACCGATATTTGTACATCGAAACACCTTGCAAGGATTATGGAAGGCCTAAGCCATTGTTAAACATTGTTAAAAATACTATGAGATCCAAGTAGAAAGAAAGAAGGAGTATGCATGATATAGAAAATGAAGTTTCGCGTGAGTGTAGGATGTGTGTGGGTGTTTTTGTGAGAAAGAGGAAGAGAAAAACGTAATCAGAGAGTATTAGAATTAATGAAGCATTATAAGATGAAATCAGAGTTTATATACTTTAGTTATACTTTATATATGATATAGATGAAAAAGAAAACTATAGAAGAAAGAAAGAACTGCGATAAACATTGCACAAAATTTATGTAATGCAGTCTGCAGATATGTTTATTTTACTTGTAAATACTATGGCATGACTTGGAGTGGAAGATATCTGGAGAGTTTAAAGTATCTATGATGCTGTGTCTGACAATTTTAAGACGGAAGCATTCTTTTGGTGATTCATAGATTATTATAATGGAGATAAAAATCGTGCCATTGTGCGGCGACAAACAAGGGAATGCATGCGTAATAAAAAGTCCCTTAATAATAAAGAATTAATTGTTAGACCCCATTTGATAGGTAATATGTAATATGTTTACAATATTCTCGAAAGTACTTATCTACTGTTTTTAGAACTCTGTTTAAATTCAACGCGTTTGATTTATGTTTTATAAGCATTTTAAAGTCAATCTGCTTTTTTCTTTACTTCTTTTCTCTTTTTCCTTTTGGCCAATTTAGATGTAAGCGGTTTTATGAAGGCCGTATTTTTTTCTGTTTTTTTTTTCTTTTTTTTTTCTTTTTTTTTGGCCATGACAAGTTATTTGCTTTTATCTTTAGCATGCCCTAATTAAATGCGTATATGATCTAATGGAAAATATAATTGCAAATAGATAAAATTTAATGCTAATATCGAGCACCAAGCTAAGAAAAAAGGTGCCGAGGAGGTTTATTGAATATGTTGTTGCAATTCAAATTTTGTTATTACGCTTTTAACAGAAATCGTTGTTCATTATGAAAATTATATATATATACATATTTCGTTTATTTTAGCGCATTTTATCGGTCAAATGTATTTTTACGTTATAGAGAAATATTCATACCTTTAGAGGAAACGCGTTGAATTTCAACAGAAATTGTTGAATTTGGCTGTAAAATAGATTATGTAATTAGTGATATGTTTATAAAAAAAAAAGCGCACCTTGAAAGGTTTAAAAGTCTCGCGCCACGGCACGCATATTGTAGTTAGGATAGGAACAATGTCTATTCTACATATTTTGTAAATAGGAAAAATATACAATATACTGAATATATATATATTATATAAAAATTAGGATACATCCGAAACGGTAGAGTAGAGCATTGTAATTTGTAGAATAATAATTATAATGAAAACGCAGGCAGGATTAGGATAAAACAAAAAAAGAAAAGATTTATAGATTGTGGGCCTTCAGATATGAACTGTTGCGCACGGAATGGTCCCCCAACCCTCCTCCAAAGTTAACCCTTTCCTAAAGTGTTAGGATATTATTTGTGTACACACACGCGCCCGTGCGCGCGCACGAAATTACATTACTCTCTTACCATTTCTTGATTATTGTTTTTTTATAGAGTGTTAAACACACTGGTGGCAAGCGATTACCGAAGAGAAGAGACACTTGAAATCTGCATTGGTCACTCCTGTGAACAATACTTTGAAAAAGTTTTGATTTCTTTTTAATATGAAGTTTCTTCTCTCTGTCTGTCTGTCTCTGTCTGTCTGTCTTTCTCTCTCTCTCTCTCTCTCTCTCTCTCTCTCTCTATCTCTATCTCTATCTCTATCTCTCTATCTCTATCTCCTTAAAAGTATATTTATTGTGTAAAAAATGTAATTTAGCGATGATATTTACACATTTATTAGACGGCTTTATTAGAAATCATATATTCCGTGTTCATATCACATCTTTTA
This sequence comes from Bombus affinis, assembly GCF_024516045.1. Lineage (NCBI taxonomy): Eukaryota > Metazoa > Arthropoda > Insecta > Hymenoptera > Apidae > Bombus > Bombus affinis. The sequence continues at coordinate 3,952,926 of NC_066350.1, read as the reverse complement.
AACAATGTTACTCTTCTTATTTACCGCGTCACTTTTATCAGAATTAGTACTCAGAGAAAAATTTTAAAGTCGTTTATAATAGCACAAATTATCTCAAATTCAATATCTTTTAACGTTCGTTTTATAAATACTACATTATTTAATCAAAAGGAATATTTTAGGTATAATAGCTTTACCTTTTTTTTAAAATATCTTTGTTTTAAAAGTTGTGGTTTTCACGATATTTTATATGAATCATGTAATCTAATTTATAATTTACACAAATGAAAGTGATAAAATATTTCTCACGTTACGGATATTTAAAAAAAGAAGGAACATTTTAATATATCTGGCTTTTTCTGGAATGATCACATTGTTTTTTGAATAGCTTCTTCTTGTATACAGGAATGGACGTTAACAGAGATTGAGTGTCTCTAAGTACTTGCCCCTTTCAAAGAATTTAAATGAAATATTATATTTTGTACTTGTGTAAACTAGTGAACTATCTTTCCAGTATTGATAAGATTTTGAAGTTACTTTTCATATTTTCTTCCCCTTTCCTTCTTTTCTCTCTTTTTTTGTTAAAAAATATTGGTGATGAAATATGTTCCGTGATTTAGCAGCCATACATGTGACTGTGATTTAGGAAAACAGAAGTAAAGTAAAGTGGCGGCTACTCTACTGACATTTTCTTCACCACATTATATCTATCTTTCCAATTCCTCTCTCTAAATCCTTCCTCTAACATTGTGTAAAATGAACGCACTTGAACAAATCCTATGTACCTACTTCCTCATTTTGTTTTCCTCTCTTTTTTTATTACTCTCATTACTTGTAATAATGTATTTTTATTATGTTCTAAGTTGCTATTCATCTATTATAGTCATTCTATTATTCCTTGTTTAATTCTGAAATATTTTTAAATCTGTTATATGGTATATAATATCAGTCACGGAATAACGTTATGAAACATAACACCGAACATAGGAAAAATAATAAATGATACACATAGAAGCAATGAAAATGGCTCTGTGTAGAAAGCATACCATGAATCTTTGTTATGTACAGCATCGATGCACTGTACTGAGGAAAATACATACCATGTACGTGCGTAGGTAATAAAATGTAATCATATGAAAAAAAAAAGGAGAAAATATTAAAGACATAGTGAAATATTTGACAATTTGCAAGTGCAAACATATACACGATACATATGTGTGTGTGTGTATATATATATATATATATATATGCATATATACATATATATAAAACACATTATAGGAACAATTGGCTGAGGCATTAAAATCTGTCCAAATCTGCGTATTGCCGTTTGCAAATAGCAGACATTTAAAATTCTAAAAATATTTTTCTTAGTACTTTCGATACGGCCGTATGTTTAAAAATTAATTTTCAACTCTAATCGGCGAAATACAGGAACTAAGCTATCTTCTTAAAAATATCTTAACGAAAAAATAACATTATCAGCACCATATTATAAATTATACATTATGATAATCGAGATATAAATATTGCATTTTCAAAATCATAAAATCGCACGAATGAAATTCTGTAACATATTTAATACATGTATAATTATATGTGTAATTGATTTTCTCTCTGAATTGATCTCTCTCTCTCTCTCTCTCTCTCTCTCTCTCTCTTTTCGTTTCTTAGTTTTAAATTTAAAATATTCCCACATTTTTCGAATATGCAGAAAATATTGATAAATAGATATTTTTCTGCTACAATAGATCAAATTATATCTTTTATCAATTTTTAAGTAATTATCAATTTATATCTTTTATCGCCTAATTACTCTCGAAAATTGTATAAAAGTGGAAAATGAAAATACATAAATGATTGTTAAAAATGAAAATAGCAATTCTATAAGTTTCAAGAATGCATTCAAATTGATTTATGATTGAAATTATGAAAGAAATGTTAAATAATTCTAAGTAACAAACAAATAACAAATTTTAAATAACTTATATTACATCAACTACAGGGAACAGTTGCTTTATGCATATTTATGCATATTTATACATATGGTGTTTTAAATATTAATTATACTTAAAGTTGATCAATTCCTATATTTAACAATACTAAGTAGTATTTGAAAATTGCAAGAATCGACAACGAATACTATTATCAATTTACCGTTTGTATCTATTTCATTAATTTACAGAAGAATAAAGAAAGTAAAATGCGCTTGTTATGTAAAGAGTGTGTAAAAAACAAGTGTGAAAGCCATTATAGTGGGATTCCACGCGTTTGGATCGGCGGAGATTTCTAAAAAAAAGTTCGTGCAAGATTCACGTTGAGCTTGAAATTCAAAGTCAAATTTTGTTATTCCATCATATTCTACTCATCACGAGGATCAAACGTCTTAACAATCAACGAGCATCAATATGTATATATGTATATATATAAAACTGATTTTATTTATAATATATTTACGTTTCATAGTCAAATACATGATAAATGGCATCTGCCGTCGCACGCAGATATCTTTCTTTCTTTCTTCCTTTTCGAATCTGCATAATAACCGTGCTAACTTTCGTATGGCCATCACTTTAATACGTTGTTTAAACAGCCTCGGACTCGCATTTCTGCATTTCGGCCAAGTTTCTCCCTAAGATTGCGCGTTGATTCTAAACGATATTCAATTCGATAGTTTAATTCATTGTTCAATGGATATAATCCGTTCACCTGAACTGAAATGATCCACTGAATTGATCCAATCGTAAGAAATCACAAGGACCTGGAACTTCTGAACCGCACTGATCTTTCATTATCCTTAGCCGATTGTCGATCTGTTGTTTCACGTGCTAAAGAATGATTGACAGTGGCTTCGTCAATAGCGCGCTATGTAAATTCTGCCTGATCGCAAGATACAAATATATTATGAGTAATATCAGTTTTATATAAAATCTACCAAAGATCGTGGTACAGAGTATCGCGCGTAAAGTTACAATTTTTGATACAAGGCTTCGTTTTCGAGAAAATCAGCTATGAAGCTGCATATACTTCATTCTCGTTGCTTTTCAACTGCACACGATGAAATTTCATAGTTGGTTTTTCTCGAAAACGTAGCCTTGTATCAACAATCACCATTCTACATTTTCGACTTACCTTTGCACGGTGAATCTCCGCCTCTCTGTTTCTACCACGATTTTCGGTACACGATGTATATACATACACGCGCACATATATGGAATTAATAATAAAATTTTAATAATCTTCTCCAAGAGAACAACCGAGTACGACTCGTGGTTCCCTTGAGGGGTTTGATCCTCGTGACGAGTAGAATACGATGGAATAGAAAAATATTAATCCTGAACTTCAACGTTAAGTTCAATTTTGTAGGAATTTTTTTTTTCGAATCTCCACCGTTTCAAAAGTGTGGAATGCCTCTATGGTATTTTCCAAACTTACCTTTTGTACATCCTATACAAATTGTTTCAAAACGTAAATTTAAATCGAACAAAATTCCACAATATTTTATGTTTCATATTTCTAATTAATTTTTATACAAGAAATTTTTTCTTTCGATTCTCAATAGGATCGTGTATACTAAAAGATATACATAAAATTCGTGAATTGTAAATATATGAAGAAAGTGTATGCAAACGATCTGGACGCGATTGGCAGATTTTAACTCCGATGCCCTTATACGAGAACCACGTACGTGTTGGACCAAATTTGCCAGTATGGCCACATTTTGTGTTACAAATATGTTACATTTCTTGAAGAACGATATGGACGATATGAGACGTTAGTATAAGAAGAAAGTAAGACAGAATTCGCAGTGTAACATTTGCGACGGACATGTATTTACGTGGCGGCGAGCTTTTGAAAAGATATACACACGTCTTTGACGAGAATATCCTTTAAAAAGATACGTATGTATATTGTATATACGCGTATTTAACACTAAGGGAATAACGAATCAGCACGAACAACAGTTGGTTGCCATTCCTTTTTCTTCTTTTGATCATTTAACGAATTATGGTATCCATAATAGTTTCGAAAGAATTACGTGAATAAACGATATCATTTTTCTAGAAATATGAATAGCTCATTGACAACAGCGTTGAATATTTAACAAACGAAATTTCCTATTTTCACTTCACTAAAAAATTTTCCAACTTGTCTATAATCTGTATAATGTCCTATTTACAAGAATAAAGGAAATTGAAATCGGGTATAGTACGCAACAACTAATAGCTACCGTGAAACTTCAGAAAGCGCAGTCGGTTGTATCGTCTCGTTAACGAATCGGTTAATGTTATTAATTTCACAAACGAGTATAATTATTTGCAAATTCTTCACTTTTTAAAGAGGAACGCTTCCCCATGTTTCGTTTAAAATGATAGTTTGTTCTTAAGAAGAATAGTAAAACACGGACAAATTTTCTTTTTTTTTTCTTTTTTAACATGGTCGTTTCGTGGAAACTGTTTATTCATTTTTTTCCAAGATGATCTAACATGAATATCCTTTATGAAGAGGTAGTAAAGGGATCCATGACTTTCAACACGATTCATTTTCAGCGCAAGAGAAGATATAAAGATATTTTTAAATCTAGGAATATTTATTACTTATGCGTAACATATTGTGCAATGTTACATCGTTCTAAGGTGTACAAAAAATGTCATTTATATATTTATGGCATTCATGCTTCTTCGAAGAATTCGTAAGTTCACTTTGGCGATGATATTTCCAAGTATATATAGCTGTATTTAAAGCAACCGAGACTGAATCTCATTTTGTTCAGCGATACAAACCGAATTACGAATCGACGATAAAACGTTCACTGTCTGCGGTATCCTCTATTAACCGTACAAGAACAATACGAATAAACATAAACACTGGCTTTTTATACACGTAAAGTGTTTTGTATTGCTTTCCGTACGTACATCTCAGAAAACTTGAAAAAAAGTCGACTAGCATCGCAAACAATTATATTAACACACCCCGTAAATAATGTAATTTTCTGCCAATATATTTGGTCAATCAATAATATACTCTCCTTTATTTCTATTATATATTTGTTGGCGTAGTAGATATCTTTCTACTTGAACTTTTCTATCCTCTTTTCATAAAATTCTTAACCACGTAAAGACAACTTCCATCGCTTTATACTTAACTGTCAGAAAAATCGCATTATTTATGGGATGACCAACCTACAATGTCAAAGTGTAAAATATTTTTATCAGACATGAAAGTTTACTGTATTTGTTTTAAAAACGAAAAGTGAACGCAAATGGCAAAAAAAAAAAAAAGAAAAAGAGCAACGTCGATGTACAGTCTGACATTGTATTGCCGAAAAATTATATATCGTGCTTAAATGAAAAAGATTTGTTTCCTTGCACGTAATCTAACAATGCCGCAGCAGCATTGATAGACTGTATTCTTACTCTCTTGCTTTTAAAGGCTTTGCATAAAAACGCGTTAACGACTAAGATTATAGTAGGGTTAAACATCGATAGAGAACATTTGATTTCTTACAGGATAGTACCGTCAAAAAGAGAGAAAAAGGAAAAGAAAAAAGGAAGAAGAAAGGAAGAAAAAGGGGAGAAGAAAAAGTGACTCATGCGTCAGATTTAGATTTAGATTTATTATTAACTTTAATACAAGTTGTAAGATAATGTATACCAATGCTATAATATTTATATTGTCACTATAAATATTATATAATAGGTATGATATTATTGTTGTATAAAAGAAAAAGAGATTAAAAAAGATGAAGGAAGAAAGAAAGAAAAGACACTTGCAGCTAATACAGGAAATAATCTGTCTAATACATTAGGATGAAATCCTTCATTAACACGAAAAAAGTTAAGAATTGGCTTTTTCCTTCTTCGAGTAAATTTGAACATTATAACGCGAAAGATATTTTTCGATCAAAGAAGACAGATACTGTTCCAACGTTTACACGGAAATATACACTTTTCTCGGGGAAATGTTATTTAAGGGCCTCTGTACATTACTATTGCTAACATCATCATATATGTAAAGAAAGAGTAAGCATATAAGAAAAAAAAAAAAAAGAAAGAAGAATCTTAGCAGGTTACCGATTACAAATTTTCAGAAAGCAGATAAATAAGATAAATAATTATTCGCAAGAAATATTCTTCACAAAATATATATATTAAAGAATCATATATATTATATACCGATGTCTAATTAATAATTAAAACTATCGAACAAGTGTTATTAAATAAAATGTTGTAATCTGTGTTGACAATCGCCGACATTCTGAGCCTGAAATACAACCATTAAACAGGTGTACATCGTCATGCCTTGAAGATACTTAAATAAAATGTTTTAGTCATGCATCACGAGATGATAAAAATAAAGAAAGGGAGGAAAGCGGTAAAAGTTGTGTATAAAAATTGTCAGACTGAAGTCCTGTGCAAAAATCGCTCATTCTCGGCAAGTAGACAGCCCGTGATTTGCATAAGTTTATGCGATCACAATGTCGAAGAATGTCATGAGAACGACGTTTAGCGAGAATTATTGTAAAATTGCAAACCGAATAATGGATATGATGCGGTGATCGTTTGATAATCGTTTGCCTGTATTTTATTAGTAACTCGAGATTGAAAGTTCGACAATGTTTAAACGATTGTAAACGAAGCGTGGATTTTTAATCTGTATATAGATGATATGATTTTTGCTCCGAGGACGTGTTATTACCGGTGAGAAGAAATGGATATATAAACTGAATTATACGTTGTTAGAGAATTATGTGGGAGAAATATTTAGCAGCTTTCAGATGTACAGATCTTCGATAAAAATGCGTACAATCACAAGTATATTAAAACTTATCAAAGACACTATCGATAAGTTGTGTTTAGTTCTTTTTTCAACGACAGATTAAACGCTAAATATATACATATATGCCAAACGTGTCGTCACGATTTAGTCATTCGTTTTGTATATAATGCACGTAACATAAATCTGGAGTATAAATAAATACGACGGAATATATACGTGATGCGTATTGAATTTTCTGTTACTAATTTCACAGGATAATTACACATCTAAAAGTAACAATAAGAGAATGTAAACGTCGCATTTAAAATTATTTCTTCGACAACGTAAGTTTGAGCATATAATGGCAATGTTATTAATCAATATACTGAAATGTACATCATACCTTGTACACATAAGTAAGTACTTGCATATGTCGACAAAATGTTCCGTTTTTCCCCCCTAAGTTGTTCACATTTGCTACATAATATATATATATTATGTAGCAAATATATATTATATATATATTAAATATATATTATATAATATATATATGTAAGATTTTAAGTAATATAAATGGATCGTAAATTTTATATTTTATTTCTTCCTGCATATACTTACAAAAAGTATGCATGAGAGTGCATACAATTGTATGACAATTTTATTTCAAATCGCTTTCCGTTTCAATATTAATGTTTTTTTACCGTCACCCTTACTATTAAAGAAACAATAGTGTCCTTTTGAAATAATAATATACGTTTGCTTAAAGTACAAGTTATAATTTATTTACATATCTCGATAAGAAATCTAAACATCTTTATACTATAAGAGTCCTACAACCCTTCTTCTAGTTGTATCATTTTATATATTTTTCAAATATCTTAAACTCATAGAACTAACGCGAGGAATGTCTTGCAATGATTTCACATCGTTTCTTATAATGCATAGATGGTTTAACATGGATCTCAGAAGATAATTATATATGTACATATACATACATATACAATATATATATATATATATATATATATATATATATATATATATATATATATATATATATATATATATATATATAATTGATAATCATTGGATAGGGTAATTATTTACAAAGGGGTATTACTGCCCACCGATTTCGATGACCTTGAGATATGTTGTCAAAATCATTATTCTGAACAACTTTATACATATTACCGTCGCTTAACCTTAGTTTCCAATATATTCAAAAAAAGCTTAAACTAATTTTAATTTTTACTTCACTCTGATGTAAGCGACCGCATCTTTATATAACTCCCCCTAAACTTAACTCGCTGATGATAATCATCCTTAATGTAAACAGAAAAGACAAATCGATGGGTCGTAACTTGGTGAAGACTAATATCCTCGCGTTGGCATGACTTAATTTTTATTTCGTTCAATTTTGTAAGTATATCGTAAATTCAACTATTGTTTATGTATATGTACTACCAAACGTGCTTTTCTGCATAACTCTAGAACTAAGAACATGCGTGATTATCACTAGGTTGCATGTGAAGCATATATATACAGGTACATACACATATTATATATATTATTAGTTATTACATATATATATATATATATATAAAACAAAAGTAAGAAAATTCTTCAACCAATCAAGAAAATTCTTAACCTATAGGTTTATTGTTATTGTTCATATCAAAATAAATAATTTACTTTATTTTTACGTTGAATTTATCATGCTTGTTTTATTTAACAATTATCGAAAAAAGAATGAAACTTCGAAATTTGCAACTTAAGCATTCATCATTTTGCCAATCTTCGACATAAATTATTTATTTCAGTACGTACGTTAAAGATAGGCCTATTGATTAAGAATCTTCTTTACTTTTTTGTTTTAGTCTATCGAAAGTTACAATCACCTACGTCAGTGAGATACGATCTCTAAATGCTCATTTATTGTGGGTAAGATAAAACCAAAAGGCAATTAATTAAAACTGTATACAAAATGATTATTTATGAGGAAGAAGTAACAAAGTAAACTACGAAAAAAAGTTGCAACGTTGGACTACATCTTCAACTTAAAGAATTCATAGGATAATACCCTCTTAAAAGTACATAGTGATAAAAATACTTTTGCGTATATCACCGAAACTGAGGCCGAGCGACGGTAACATGTATAGGGAAAAGCTATTCAGGATTATGTCCCCGATAATATATTTCAAGGTCACCGAAATCGGTTGGAAATGCCCTTTCTTAAATAATTACAGATAATAGATTTAACTTTTACTTATGAACACATTATTAGTATAATGTACTCAAATATCATTTGAGATAGCACCGAAAATATAACAAAATAAATAAATTTTATGATTAGATCAGCTACTAATCTTTTTATACATTTCCATAATATAAATTAATGTTTTACCTTATTTAATTCTTCCGCAGTAAAACGCAATACTGTAGAAATAGCGTTTAGCATATGACGTTTACTAGAAACATCGCTTGTAGTTAAATAATTTATAAAAACATTTTTCAAATATTCAAGATTTGCACCTTCCCTAGACTTGCAAGCTTCGAGCCTAAAAATCGAATAATATAATCAAATGTAAACGTATCTTTCTTCCAATTTTTTAATACATGCATCACTTTGAAATTTACCTCGCAATCTGAGCTTGCAAAGTTTTTATATTTTCTTTCTGTTTCTCCTTTATATATATGACTTCTCTTTGTTTTTCCCGTAATGTTGCTTCTAACTCTAAAACTTTTTTTCTAGATGCTGATACTTGCACCTCTTTTCTTGCCAACTCTTGACTGTAATGCAATATTGGAGGACTGTCATTTGTTAATAATCCTGTTACTAAATCGGTAATAGGCTCTGTTCCATTTTCACATTTTGATGCATTTAGCTTCCTTTCTTCGGTATTTTCCTTTTTGGGTAATAATGCGTGAAAAGATGTTTTTAAAGTTAAAATTTCTTTATCCTTTTCTTCGATGAGAGCCATCGATCGTTCTCGTTGACGTAATAATTGTTGCTCTAACGTAGATATTTTATTACGAAATTCATTGTCCTTTTGTAATAACAAATGTCTCAATTTTCCATGTTCTTCTTGAGATGACTGTAAAAATAACCAATTGTTGTTTATACCACAGTTATTTTAAATATAGTTGATTTAATTTGTCAGCGAGTGATCAAAGAAAAGAAAAAAATTTGCCTTTTCCTGATGCTCCAATTTTAACTTCAATTCCCTTTCCTTATTCACAATTTCGTTATTTAAAACACGTATTCGTTCTTCTAGATTATTATTATGTGCTTTTAAAATATGTAATTGCGTTTTGCTATTTTTATCATAAGATGATGCAATATTTTGACTCTGAATATTATACGATATGTTTCCAACATTACTATACTTCATTTGCTGTTTATAATCTTCGAATTCTTGTAACAAAGTTTCATACTTTTCTTTATAATCAATAACTTGTTGTTTATCATATAAATCTAAGCTATGTAATAATGCTGAAAACCAAATTTGCTAATAATTATACAATGTATTATTCATATAAGAGAAAAGTATTTTTAATTAACTAACATTTAACATGTGCTGATTCGCTTTTTTTATTATCTAAATCTAACAATTTGGTATACAGGTTTTTTATTCTAGAAATGATCTCTTCAGGTTCGTTATTTAATGTAATATACTCATGTTCAGAGTCTTGTAAATTAATTAGTTGGTCTTTCAGTTTCTGTATGGCTTGTTGATCTTGCTGTCTGAGCCTATCATATCCTCCAACAATTTCTGAAAGTTCAGCTAGTCTTGCTTCTAGACCAGCTACTCTTGCTTCATGAGTCATTGCTAATGCTCTAGCTTGCTGTTCTGCAGCAGCAGCTCTTTTTTGTTCCTGCAAAGTTAATTAGCTATTCTCATGCCTACAGTAGACAAAACAATCTCATACAAATAGATATATATTTTTTTTTAAATTACTTCATGTATTGCATTTAAATGTTGTTTCTTCATTAGAGCCATTTCAGATTGGAGTGATAGTAGAATCGGGGGTGTTTCTTTAGCTGCTTCTTCTGCTTGTTTAAGCTTATTTCTAGCTATTTCTAATTCAGCTTCAAGTATTTTACATTGTGTCTTATGTGCAAACTGACTTTTTACTTGTGCTTCAAGTTGTTCTTTGTTTCGTCGTTCTTCATGTAATAATTTTTGCAGTTCTCTAAAAAAGAAAGAAAAATTTTAACAAAATTTCACATAAAACTACAAATTCTACGTGTATTTTTCATATCTTACTACATACTTTATCATTTTTGCATGATCAGCTTGCTCTCTTTCCCTCTCGTGACGTTCCATAATTAATTTACATTTCACATGCTCGATTTCAGAGTAATTCGTAGTTTGCACTTTGTTTAATTTTTCTTTCAAATCCTTGATTATTTTTTCACACTAAATATTTTATATTTAACAAAAAGAATATAAATGAATATATATTGATATGAATATAAATATGTATACATATACACATATAGTGTAAACTCACTTCGTCTCGTTCGTTCCTCAATTGCTTCTTATCCTGTTGAAAACTTGCTTCCATTTTAGATTTTTCTGCCGAAAGAGTAGCTAAAGAATTCATCAACGTATCTAGCCGATTTTTTAATTTTCCTACTGTTTCTGTATACGCGATATCCGTTTGAACTTCGCGCGACTGAAAAATGAATACATACATTTATTTAAAAATAATCGCTATACGATTATTGGTAGCAATCATATTAGAACTTTTATATTATTATACTTGTCGCGAATGAATTAATTCATCATTTCCAGTATTTGTAGTATCAGATTTTTGAGACTGCACATTCTTTGTATTTCCCACCTCTTTTGTTTGCGAAGAAACGTCAGATTTATCTAAAATATAATTATCTATTATTATTGAATCGCTAATAATATTTTTAAAAATTCATAATTTAATAATGATATTAGATATGTACCTTTCTCATTTTCTACAATTATTGACTTTTTATCCATTTTTTCCTCGTTCTCCATTGTGTCTCAATAGATTAATAAATTAATAATTAAATATTTCAGTTTAAACGAGTATAGTAAACAAAGTTAATATTCCGAATCTTTTAAACGATCTTTTATTCTGGATGATACATACGTTTACACCTTTATACGATAACATTTAACGCTGAAATAAAAACGGTTGTTATAGGTTTATTATAAAATAAAAACCTATAGTAATTTTTATATATGTAGATATAACAATATAAGTAATTTTTATGTATGAGTTAATGTATTATCTACAATAATAAATATTTTCAATATAATAAAAACTCTGGAAAAAAGATTGTAATTACATATTTGATGCCACGTTCAAAACATTTAAATGTGACATAAAAATTAAAAATGTTAATGTAATGCAAAATGATACCCGTATAGAAATTCCGTATATGATAATACACATGTACATCCATTTATTTCTAATTTCTCATATTTGTACATACTGACTGAATTACATACTACATAAAGCTATTATCTTAATTACATAGAAATGTGCGTAAGTTTATTATTATAATACAATATTTGAAAATCACTTTCTTTATCTTAACATAAGGTACCTCGCTTTGTCACTTACCCTGATGATATCAAAATCTTTTCTAGACATACTATTTGTTTTTCTTACAACGATGTATCCGACTATTTTTAACGTCAAGCGTTTTCAAAATCGTCAAATCGAAGAAACGATCTTCTAACAATATATGAAATCCTATATGACGAATAACATTTATGATACATATTATAAACAATATTTGTAACAGTATTTCGCTTAAAGACAAATTATCTGTACATCTCTTCAGCTGATTCTATCTATATTATATTTGTTAATATGACGACAATGTGCATTATATAAATTTGTAAAGATTTTACCTATCAAAATTATATAAAAACTCAAATAATTAAAGTAAACAAATATATATATATATATATATATATATATATATATATTTGCAATGTGTACATCAGACAACATTTTTAAAAGAATTATTAGTATTGTATTTATATCACCATATTAAAAATTACATTTATAAAATTATATAGAAATTAATTGGGTTCAAATTATATCACTCAAGAACAATGTTTATTAAATATAGAAGGGGACTGAATTTATCATAGAAACTGTTAAACGATAGAGAAACATATCTATATATAAATAGAGGGAAAAAATTAGAAAAATATATAAAGCTATGTATTTAATAACATTTATTGTATGTTTAATTAATATTCATATATTTTCATTTTGATTTTCCATCAATATTCATTGTGTATCATTACATTGGTTTGATTCGTTAAGTTTAAGTGGAGATTCTATTTCTAATGTTACAGGTCCACTGTTTTTTATATTAACTTCCATCATTGCTCCAAATTTACCATCTGTAGAAAGTATTTAACAGAATGAATATATTACTTTCCTGAACAAACATCTAATAACGATTTGATAGAGGTTCATTTTATTTTCATTCTATTCAAATGCAATAAACAACATATTTTCATATGAAGTTAATAGCTTATGGTTATTGATTATTTACCTTTAATTAATTCTGGTTTATAATTTTTACCAAGTTCAATAAGAAAATTATTATAAAATGATTCAGCTGCTTGGGCAGGCATGGCTTTATGAAAATCTAATCTATTTCCTTTCAGGGTATGGTACAATGTAAACTGACTAATACATAATATTTCATATTCTTTATCCATAACATTTTTACTCCATTTTTTATTATTATCATCATCAAACATTTTAATATTCAATATTCTTTTTACTCTAAGAAAAATAAGATTTTATTTTATATTTTACATTGAGCTAGATTATTTTGTTCAAAATATGTATTATAATAATATTATATATTACATATATTTCATGTCTTCTATTGTGTCATCTCTTTTTATACCAATTAAAATGCAGAGACCATTTCCAATGCTATTAATAATTTCACCATTAACTGAAAAATTATTTTATGATAGTATCAATAGAGAATAAATTGAGTATATATAATGATAATAGCAAAAAACGTTTTATACGTTCTAATGAAATTAAATTGAAATAAATGTCAATGACTTTATATTCTATAGAAAATTATACTGTTCAATACATCTTACATGTATTATTATGTACATATGTATCTCATGAATTAGAAAGGAGAAACTGTGTTCTGACCATGTTTTATTCAATTTAATACAATATATAATACATATATAATTTTTATTTTATAGTCATATGGTAACATTTAACATTTCTTTTTGATTTTTGTTTCTTAAAAGACGACAAGTTAGTTATTACAACAAAACATATATAACCTAATCATTACCTGAAACACTAGCTTTTGTCACACGTTGTATTACTGCTTTCATGTTCAAAGTTGAGACTAACGTTATTTTTTACACCGTTGAAATTATTGTTATTAGTACTAATATACATATATCCACGTAAATCCTTTACAGTTAAATATTTCTTGAAGGAAATACGCTACTATCATCGCTAGTAATGCTCTATGAATGAACCAATAGAAAAGCAGAGATAATCAGAAAGCTTACTTCCGCATATAGACTTCCTGTAATGCATTTTGACTTTTCAAAGATTGTTTACAAGCAAATTGCAGAGCGTATAATCATTCCAAAAATTTAATAATCTCGGAGTTGTTTGTCGTGGACTTATTGAGATTAGTAAAAATGAGCTTTTTAAGACTTTGTAATGTATTGTTAAACCTGGGATTATAGTTCAAACTAATTTTCTGTGACCCACTTGTTGCGTTTAGGTTATGGTGTTATAAACAAAAATATGTTGGCTATAAATGTTTGGTTTTTATGATAAATTCGTGTATGCCAGACGATAGGAATGGAGGGTCCAGGTCTGAGCTTATTTTTAGGTTCAGAAAATATCCAACTAAATACAAATATACAAGACTTAGAAGAAGATGAAGAACAAGAAGATGCTAAGCAACGTAATAAAGAGGTACATCTTCCTTTACTTTATTCCTTCCTTTATTTTAACTTTCCAATTTTATTGCTTGATTTGCAGTTTAATTGAAAAGTTCCATCCAAAATGGTTTATTCTTCAATGATTGTAATTTTAATAGATAACGTTTAATGTTATAGATCAAGGATCTCTTGGACAATGCATTTGATGATTTAGATGATGAATCTGACACTAGTTCTATTAATGACAGCCATTATCAAGACAGTACTAAAGGATCAGAAGTTACTAATACTATGTTAAATTCTCCTCAAAGAATTATATCATCCAAAGATCAAACTGTATCTCAATTACAGAAAGAATTTGGTATTTATGATCATGTCAAAAATTCAAATAACTATGATAGTACTATAATAAATCATAGGTCGGAGATAGAAATCGCTCCTTCAATCTCCAATATACAAAGAGACTTTGATGTATATGATCAAACTGATACTCCATATTCTAAAAATAATAAGGATAATGATATGCATAATATTATTGCTGAAACACCTTATGAACTAACAAGATTACCAAACTCTGGATTTCCTAAAGATTTAAGAACACAAGTTGAGGAAGATTATACATTTAATGAAAATTATTCGTATAATTATCATACACCAGCTAATCATTATGATGCTCAAGGTAAAAATTATTCAAATAATGGTTATATCGATGGATATGACAATAATGTACAATGTAAGCAAATTCATGAGTTTGGAGGTGGTGACAATGTTACATCTGATCATATAAATCATTGTTACAAAACAAGTCCAAATGGCAGACCAACAGATGATGGTGTAGCTTATAAAATGGCCGAGTATGATAGTAAGGAACAATTAGAAGTTTTATATACAGTGCGAATGAAAGAAGTTAAGCGATTAACAGAAGAATTGCAACAAGTTCGGTTGGAAAAAGAAGAAGAGAAGAATCAGCTTAGTAGGAAAATAACACTTTTACAGGCTGATATTGAAAGATCAAACATATCTAGAAATCAAACGCAACATGCTTTGGGTAAGATTTAATAAAACATGTTCATAAAATATTATCTAGATAAAGGATTATAAAAGTGTTTCTTGCAGTTGATGCAAAGGCTGAGATTGCTGATCTTCATAATCAAATAACATCAATGAACGAGAAAAATGCAGTTTTAGAGAAAACTAATCAAAATGTAAGACTTCCCTGTACTATTTACAATGGTTTTATCATTACAATAGCATTAAATGCATTAATTACCTAATTATAAAAATTACAAAATTTAGATGACAGAAGAATTAAATGTCGCAAGAGATTCTGTAATAGAATTACAACAAAAAATAACTGTATTAGAAAGAGTACAAGCATTACAAGCAAATGATAAAACACATGAAAAATTTTTGAAACAAGCGCAAGAGAAACATGCTGTTGAAATGAAGAATATGCAAATTCAAATAGATGTTCTTACTGACAAACTTAATGCAAAGGTATTTCTAGTATTACATTATGTATTACATTTTGCTCATATTTATTTATAACTTAATGTATATTGATAGATAATTAGATTTTAGTGTATATCTTTTTATTATAAATTATTATAATAAAGACACGCTAAAATATTGTTATTTGTTAATATTCATTAAGTTACAAATATAATAATAATAACGATTATGGTGGTGGTGGTGATGGTGATGATGGTGATGGCGATGATGATGATGATGATAATGATGATGGTGATGATGATGATGATGATAATAATAATAATAAAAAATATTTGTGTCATAGCTGTTCAATATGGATTCCAACAATCATTGTATTTGGGCAAGTTGTTGATATTGTATTTTTTGAGAATTATAATGCTCTTGTAAAGAACATATTGCATAATTATATAAGTTTCTTGGTTTTCATATATGTACTTATTTTCTTTGCATGAGAGTACTATTAAAAAGTCATATTTATACCAGAAGAATTATATTTTAACTCATTAAATTATCGTAATTTCATGTTTGATTTTCTTGAATTTTAATAGGAAGCATCTTATGTCGCTTTGGAAAATAAATTAGCTGATGTAAGAAGGGCAAATGAAACATTAATGGTAGAGAAAGGAGATACAATGAATCGTTTAGCACAAGCATTAGAAGAAAGTCAGACGCAGTGTCGAAATCTTATGGCTACAAATAACGCTCAGCAAGTAATGCAGCTTCAAGCACAAATTAAAGTTTTAACACAAGAAAGAGAAGAAATGCAAAAAATGATTCAAGAATTACAGGTACTTAAAGTATTAATTTACATTTAAGGAACAGCTTCAATCCGCTATATATCCTAAAATACGTTTAAAAAATATGCAAGATTTATATTAAAAATAATAATGTATTTATATATATATATATATAGAATAAATTAGAGATAGCAAAAAATGATGCTGCACAGTATGATTCATTGTTAGCTACAACATTAGAAGAAGAATCTGATTCTATTAGACAAATGAAATTAGGCGATTTTCATAATAAATCAAAATCAAAACCCTATGATGATATCACAAGTAAATTAAGGGGAGAATTGCAAAGGTAATTCATTTTAATTAAAAGTAATTTTATATTGCATGAAATTATTATGTGGTAGAATATTAATTTTATTGTTATCTTGTTATCTTTGTAGATGTTTAGCTGGACAAGCTGTCAAAAGGAAAGAAATAACTCGATTAGAAAATACTTTATCACAAAAAGAAAAAGAAATTGATAAAGCTTTAACTGCAGCAGATACATGTCGACAAGAAGCATCTCGATACGCTAAACGTGTTAATGAATTAGAACAAGAATTGAAATCTGTACTTACGAATGAAGCTTTGAAAGCAAATGCTCAAATACAGAAGTTGTCCAATCATCTCAGTGATGTAAAAAAACAATGCGAATCATTGAGAGAAGAAAAAACAAAATTAGAACAGAAATTAAAAGAAACATTAGCAATTAATGAAGAAACACTTATAAAATTACATCAAGAAAACATAAATCAGCAAGAAAAAGACACCATTAATGAGTACAATAAAGAATATTTAGAAATACATGCTAAAGCTGTAGAACGAGTTAGACAAGAAGCACGAGTTGAAGTAGTGCAATTATCGTAAGTATCAACATTGTTTCAGTTATTCTAAATATATCTTTTGCTTGTTAATATCATAACGTTTAAAATGGATGAGATAAATGTTTTAACTTACAGTGTGCAATTGGAACAAACGCAAAAAGAGTTGGATCGCGTTAAAGAATTGTATATAGATATCTGTAGTACAAAAGAACAATTAATAAGTGAACACAAATCTGAAATCAAAATGTTAAGAGAAAAATATACTAGCTTAGAAGAACGTGAAATAGATATAGAAAAATACCAATATGATTTAAGGGCACAAGTAAAGATAGCAGAAAAATTAACGGAAGAGTGCGACATGTACAGAAATAAAGTAATTGAATTAGAAAAAGATCTAAATTGTGAAAGGAAGAAGAAAGATGAATACACAAACAAAATTCACCAAGAAATTGAAAAAGGTAATATTGATATCGTTTAAAACAATAAAATTTGGATGTCTTTTATTCTTTCATATATTTAAAAATTTTACTAAGACCTATCATAAATTTAATATTTACAGCTAAAGAAGAAGCTTTAAATGAATTACGCAATGCCCACCCTAACCAAGAAATAAGTGTTCACTTGCCAGATCATTGTTCCGAACATTTAGAAAAAATAAATCAGGTATATATATCTTGTTTATTATTGTTTGTCTGCTATATATAAATTCATCAAACTTAATTTATAGTTGGAAGAAGATTGTAAACGTTTAGAAGATAAACTACATGCTGCAGTTAAAGAACATAAAAAAGTATTGGAATATCAATCTGCCTTAGATGATGCTAAATTAAAGACAGCACAGATGGAAATATCTCAAGAATCTTGGAAAAAGAAATATGAAAATGCAATTAGTGAAAGGAATAATCTTATTACTAAAATTTCTAAACTTGATTCTGAATTATCAAGTATCAAGCGAAATTCAAAGATTGAAGACTCTGATGATGTAAAATTAAAAGTACCTCAGTATCAAATAGAAAATGAAGATTTAAAAAATAAATGTGACAGTTTAATTAGTGAAACAAGCATTTATAAAGATAAAATCGCGCAGTTAGAAGTAGAATTATCAGAAACGAAAAATCTAATTGGAAATTTCGAGGGCAGGTTAAAAAAAAATAGTGAAATATCATCAAATTCAAAATGTGTATTGGAAAAAGAACTTTCTCACTACAAAGATTTGGCGACACAATTAAGTATTAAGATAAATCATCTGAAGGCTGGAAGAAAAAGTAATCATGTTATGGAGCAAAGAATCAAACAACTAGAAACAGATTTACAAGGAAAGGAAGAGGAACTAGAAAGATTAAAAGACTTTGACAAAATAAAAATGGAAAGAGATCAATTTGTTTTAAAGTTAAAAAATCAAGCTAAACAATTTGAACAATACGTTAAGCATCAAAAGCAAGTATTTCCTGAATTAAATTTATCACCAGGTAGTTCAAGTGATGGCACAGATTTTCTAAAAATAAGGGAAGTTATGGTAAAAGAGTTACGCGAAGAGATGGAACAGAAGGTACATGAAGAACTTAAACGTATAGAGGAACATGATCGAAAAAAAAGGAATGAGTTAGAAGAAACATATAAAGCAGTTTTAATACAGTTTTCAAAATTAAAAAATATATGTCACGAAAAGACGCAGGAAGTAGAAAATTTAAAAGTGGCGAAGGAACGATTTAGTCAAATGATTGAAACTTGTTATAAGGAATTGGTAGCAAAACAGTTGGAAATCGAAAAGTTGCAAGAAGAATTAAAACAAAAAGAAAGTGATGTGGATGAAGAGAGAAATCTAATGGCTAAAGTTATGACTAAATGGGTTAGAGAAATTTGGGAAGTAAAAGATAAAGAAGTTGAAATGAATGAAAAATTACAGCAGTTACAGGAAAGTGAAGAAAATTTGAAAACAGAGATAAAAACGTTAAAAGAAAGAGAAAAAGAAATGAAAAGTAATATCGATACGTTAAAAATGAAATATCAGTCGGCAAAAAAGATTGCGAACAACTACAAGGTAATTTTGTAATAGAAAAGTAAATCATATCTATTTTACCCATTTTATTAATTTTCTTCTATCTTACGAATTTAATATTTAAAAATTTTTCAGGAGTATGCAGTGAATCAAGAGAAATTTTCATTAAGTGAAGGTAAACGTATAGAAGAAGGATACAAAAAAGCCATGAATCAACTACAACAAAAGCTTGATGCAATAGTTAGTACTCAAGAAGAAAAACTTAAAGAAATTGAATGTCAGTATACTGAAAGAATAGAACAAATGCGACTTACACAGAAGTACAAAAGTAAATGTTGAAGTATATATTAATATTTAGTTTAAAAAAAAATATATATATATATTATATATTATATTTAATATATATATATATTAATATTTTAGTATGCAATATAGTTTAAAGGAAAAAAGTAGTTAGAAGAGGCTAGATATTTTTTAATTTAAAGCACTTTATTGTACAACACTCTATTAGGAGATTTTTGTGTTAGGGACCAATCACTTAAAAGTGG
The DNA here is from genome assembly GCF_024516045.1 of Bombus affinis. Lineage (NCBI taxonomy): Eukaryota > Metazoa > Arthropoda > Insecta > Hymenoptera > Apidae > Bombus > Bombus affinis. The sequence continues at coordinate 3,932,598 of NC_066350.1, read as the reverse complement.
CAGATGTATATTGATAGAATTAGCAATACTTATTTACTGTACCTTATTTTAAGGAATAGTAACATAATTACAAACAGTAATGTCATCTAAACGATAATACTAAAGTACAATTTCCAGTTAATTAATAGAGAATACTAATTATAATTACTGAAATTTACTACTAAAATTTATATATTAATCGTCGGAGAATGTGAATTTGTAAAAAGTGAAGAGAATCATTTTTACATTCATTAATATTATTTCGTAATTTTATAAATTGTCTATATTTAAACCATAAACAAGTAAGTCCTCCTCTCTGTATAAATGAGACGCTCAGTCACATGTTCTTATTAAACATATGACATAATATCATAATGCAAGACTGGAATATATAGATCTTTTTCCTTAGTAAAATAAACATAAATTCATTGTAATTGAAAATATCAAAGTATACCTTTGAGTATTAAACAATTGTTTACGATTTATATGTATATCCTAAAAGGGATTAAAGATATTAATATTAAGATTGTACAAAATAGACAATGAATGACATTATTCACGTTAAATTCTAAATTAAAAATTCACGTTATAAATAAAAATTTTACGTTTATGTTTGATATGCAAAGTCGAATTATTAAATGTAACCGATATGTTGTACATTGAAATTGAATATTCATCTGGCATTTAGGACATTGCCTCAAAGTTGATATTATTTAATTTTTGAACACATACGTATAAAATGTTTTGTACAAACTAATACGTGTAAACATTTCTGTAAATGAATCACGAAGCCATAATTTTTTTCTAATCTTATAATTTATAAAATAAGATCAATTTAATGCGTGTAACATACTCTTAATTATCAAACCACAGACTGTTGTGATTAGTTTCCTTTATAAAATTTTTATACAGATTTTAAAAGTAATTATTAATAAGCGTTTTTTAATTCTTAAAAAAGAAAAATATATATTTCAGAAATTTTTATCACATCTTAAGTATGGTTTATGATATTTGTGCATTATATGCCGTACATTATAAACTATTAATTTTACCGGTGTCATTACTATCATGCTTTGATAATGATGATTCTCGATAATATAATTATTAAATCATCACTAAATAGAGAGTATTATTAATATTAGTTGTATTTTTGTATGTAGAATGAATTAATTTATTTTTTGTAATAAAGATTTTATGTCGATGTCTATTAATTATTCAATTTAAATTAAATGAAATCCTAAATATAATTATATTAACATAACTTATTACTAATAAGAATAGAGACCAGGATAATAAGAGCCATGAAGTTTGAAAACAAAACAGGGAGAGGTAACAGTTTAATGGAATAATGTTTGAAGGAGAAGAGGATAAAATCGGATGTTACATTAAATAGTAAGGAAGGAAGAGAATTATGTGGAAGATTAGATGGAGTCAGAAAGAAATGGAGCAGATGAGGAACGTAGAAAGGAAAATGGAGAAAAAGATTATAAGGGAAAGAGATAAGGAAGTGCACAGTTAAAAAGAGTACAACAGAATAAATAGAACAAGATATAACAGATGGTATAAGTTTACCACTTGTTTCTGTCTACTTAAGCTAAGTACTTAGAAAAAGAAGGATAAAGGGTGAGCTAATTGTTGGTCACAAGAACTGTTGGTTGAGGTGTGGGAATGTTGAAGTGAGCAACAGATTTTGGGAAAATAAAGAAAGAAGGAGGTACATTTTATATGAGAGAGACTTGGAGATCCTAAAGCACTGATCGAAAAACTATACAGGGATGTGAGGATTGGGGAAGGGGGCAGAACATGCAATATAGAAAAATTATTAAATGGAGAAGGGAAAAGAATCTCTGTGAACTGATTAAGAAAACTGGATAGGACAATAAAGAGGAAGGGAAGGACAAGAGAAGTGCTTAATCTGTAGTTTGTAGATCATAATAATATATTTTAAGATAGTTTAGATTAGCAGATCAAATAAGTAGGCTTAGGCAAAAGTTTAGATATAAGTAAAAAGATGTTTGATGCTCTCTCTGATGTTAGCAACAAGAATAGACATTAGGTTCCAAAATAACATCCAAAGGATAGGGGTATGTGCGGATACAAACTAGGAGTGTAAGGCCAGGAAGGTATGATATGGGATGGAAGGCTGTGTAATTTTATATGTTTTGTAAATCAAATCCCATTCTATGTCCCCTAGGAGTGAGAATTATATAATAAATAAAAAAATATAATTTATCATTATACTATAAATTTATACATATAGTGATTATAAATTTTTCTCAGTAAATATTTACAAACATAACTTAACTCTTATTTTTTCATTATGATTAACAAATAAAAAAATATGAAAATTAATTATATATACTTTCATATATATTTGTTACATGTTTATATATACAAACTGATACAAATGAAACAATATGAAATGAAATCTATATTATAGTCTTTTACATTAGCTACCAAAATTTCCAAATAAATTACAATCCTTAGTTTAACAATACCCGATGAGGAAATGTTAATTAATGTTATTGTAAAAAGTATATCAAGCGTCGCACTTGAAATTTTTTTTTGAAATATAAAGAATAAAATAGAAAGTCTCTCTCTCTCTCTCTCTCTCTCTCTCTCTTTCTATGGAAATTGTTTTAGAAGAAATTATTCAAATCATAAATTGTCTTTCGTTGATTTGGAGAAGTTTAATATCTTACAGCAGTAATTACCAGAAATTTATTCCTACTATTATTTATTATGCCTAGTAGTCCTTCCTTTTTGGGTTGGGACGGATTTTCGAATATTTACATCTTATACAGGATGTTCGGCTACAAGTGTAAAAAAATTTAAGAGATGATCCTTCATGCTAAAATTCTTGAAGACAATTCAAAATCGGCCGAAATATCCCTATGCGTGAACAAACCTAACAAACCTCTTTACTAAATCAGATCAAATAATGATCAGCTACCGTAAAGAGCTATGTGTCATTATTCCTTGCGCTCGTTTACCTGGTAGATATATCACGGCCAATATTTGTGGCCGCGATATATTATATTATAGGCTTCATCTATGGCCAAGATATAGATAGAAGATTGAGCGCTATCGTATGAAATATCTGAATTGGTAATTTTGTGAAGCTTAATTTCAATTTCATTTCCAGAGCGTTTATATATATACCGATACTTTTTTCTGTACCCATAAAAAGATTATTTAGCAATGTGTCGATGATAAATTTTATTAAAGAACGAATATCTCTAATTTTATGTATTAAATAGTATGACACGAAATTATAACGGTAGACAAAAATATAAACACATTTTAGAAACTTTGTAATAACTTAAACCAATTTAACGAAACATTTAATGAAAGCCTTTAAAAATCATTTCAAATGCAATTACAAAAAGTTTCAAAGAGTGTAAACTTATAATGTAAAAGATATTCAGGGTATTTAGACAGATAATTAAGCATTCAAATTAAGCCATGTAGGCATCTTCAACAGAAAGCAGCACAGCAGACTCTTTATACCTACCTGGAGTTATAAGTTTTATGGTACTTTTTAGCATTTTAATATGGTAATTTTTAAAGACTTTTGTAAGGCTTCTATGCTTATTTGATGATTTCTATTTAGAATAATACTGCAAATCAGCCTGTAAACTTTTATTTATCTGTTGGAAAACACCGTTCATGAGCAAATTTCAGTAATAATTATGTTTGTTTATTTAGGGGATCGACCAATTCGTGGCGTCGATTATCAAATCTTAACGGGAATTTATGATCCTCGTTGACGCCTTCCTTCATGATCGTGTAACGTAAATCACGTCAGAGACCAGGACACACACACACCGCGGGCAGGATGGTGTCACGATCGGCATACTTCGAACCCGATGGACCGATGATGGAGACACATGGCGGCCTTGGTGACAATGTATATCGCCGAAGTGCCTAAAGATTCATCTATGTCCTAACGGTCGTTCCACCAAATGTTCTAGAAGCGTAGCAACGGTCACGTACGCCTACCTGTACCTAGTGTACGCCTAGTGGGGATAATGAGGGAATGACAAACAAAGAAGGAACAGATGTCACCGAAAGTAAAAATATTGTGAGAGCCTCAGTCTCGAAAGGTCACGCCTAGAGCTCAGAAGTGTCTTATAAGTGTATAAACGAGGAAAAAATAAAGTTTTCTTCTTTCTTTTAAATTTCTTTTTATTTTACGTGACATTTTGGCGATCCTGCCAGGATCCATCAACTTCAAGAAGACGAAATTACGCATTTCGGGCTACGGTCAACTTTGAAGATTGAGGATCAGTGGACCACTGTAACAGAGCAGACACTTTCGACGTTTCGACAAAGGAACACAGCAACGGAACCTTTCCTACGGGGTAAACGATCAAAGTGAGCAAGCCCTGGATTCTTTTGCCAAATACAGAACGAGAACAGACAGCATAATTAGTATAACAATGGCAACGCCACGAGAAGATAAAACCGAAACTGTTAGCGCCGCTTCAACTAACAGCGGAATAGACCCAACAGTTAAAGCTTTGCTTGATGCAATGCAGAAGCAGAATGAGAGACTGACCCAACAAATGAGTATGCTTACACTGCGTATGGATGAAGTTCTAGCAAAAACAAAAACGGGAAATGTATCGGAGGCCAGTTCCCTAATAACCGTAGACGAAGTAACCCACTCCGCTAAAGATCAATCGGTCCTTCGAGAACCTCGCCCATTACATCAAACACCACCTCAACCATCCTGGGAAAGGACTTTTCCTGAACAATATACGCAACCAGAGCTAAAAGCTGAGAGTGCATTAAAATGCATTCCGATATTAAACGGAGAGGATGATATAGGCGTGGAGGATTTTATTCATGAAATACAAGAAGTAAGAATAATGTGTAGCGAACCAACACTATTACTAAAAATGATTAAAATAGAGAAGATTGTAGGAAGAGCCGCCATGGCAATCCGCAATATTCGTATTACCGAATTCGAATCTCTGTACGAAGCATTGAGACGTAATGTAGCTGCGCAAGTATCAGTGAGAGAACAACAGGACGAATTAAGAGGAATGAGGCAAGGATTAACCGAAAGCGTGCAAAACTATAACATCAGATTTCGAAGTGTTTTTAACAAACTCCAACACAGCATTACCAACGAGTATAGAGACGAACTAACTCGACGAGTGATGAATGAGCAACTATACATGGACTCTGTGACCGACTATGTAAGAGGCCTTCGTCCAGAAATAGGGCAGACGCTAATGGTTAATCTCCCCCCAAATCTCATCGAAGCAGAAAGGAAAGCAATGAATATGGAAAGATACTTTCGCGAGCACAGCTCTCGCAGACAGATGACACGACAAACAACCGCCCCGCCATTTTATCGTAACCAGGCGTCTCATCCAGTAGACAATCGCCTCGCTATTACAGGTAATACGAATAATAAAACTCCACGCACACAAAACATTCGACCAAGAATGAACAATTTTACGAAGTTTGAGAACAGACCATTAAGCGAAAGGACGCAAACGAAATGTCCCAAATGCAATCAATTGGGACATCTTCCCAATCAATGCCAAAATTTTCGAATACCGCCTCAAAGAAAAGCCCCTCCAGAAATAAACCACTTTCAAGAACAATCAGAAGAAATACCAAAATTATTGAAACTAACATCTAACAAAGACAACTTTTTCCAATTAACAAAAACATATCTGGGCCCATATGACGAAACCGTATGGTTACAGAAAATATCAAACATACTTAAAACAAATAGAAAGATAGGAATAGGAGACAACAACTTAAACGCACAAGACAAAGCACACATAAAAAGATTTCTTTTATTTTTCAATGATCAACGCGACGACATAGAATTTGCTTACGAACCAATACAGAGTTTAAGTGAAGAGGAAATAGAACAAGTACTAAAAGAAAATCATGACTTGGTAGGACATCCCGGAATACAAAAGACGTACGACAGAATCAGAGACAAATATAATATCCCACACCTAATGGACAGAATAAAAAGCAGAATAGGAACTTGCGCGACATGTCAAACATCAAAGATTACTCGGATAAGAGGAAAGGAGGAACCACAGATAACCGACACCCCGTTAGAACCTTTTTTTTTTTTTTATTATTATCGTGGAGAAATCCTCATGGACATCCAGCTGCACGCAGCTGGGTAGTGTCGGACTCTTACCGACTAAAACTCCACGGTGGTCTTCCAGACGGCTGTTCGAGGAGGGCTCGGGGTCTCTTGCGAATACTACCAAGCGCTCCTCGTCGTCTATCTCCCTGCTGGGCGGGAGACCTCCTTATTAGACAGAAGATCGGGGCCGCCAGGGGGGGACCACGCCCCCTAGCGCCCTTATCCTTGGGTCTTGTTACTTCCTCGATGACTCCTTGGGCGCGCTTACGGCGGGGGTGCCGCCGCTCCGTGACGCGCGGAGACTCCTTGATGTCGCGCTCTGCTGGGATGCTGAGCTTTCTCCCTCTCTCTCTCCGCTCGCTCCTTCACGAGCATGACTTGCTCGCAAAAGGTGCGGACGGCTATGTACTCCTGGGGTCCCTTGAGTATGGTTTCGATGAGCGTGTCGGGGGCCAATCTCTCGCCGATCTCGAGCCGTAGGACGCGTCGCGGTACCTCCCACGCCGGACAAACCTCCAGCGTGTGTGTGGTGACAGATGGACGTCACCTCTCGCCGGATCTTGAGCAGGTACTCACCGAACACCCCGTGGCCGGTGAGCACCTGAGTCGTTCTGAATGTCAGCGGGACCCCGCCTTTATCTCTCCACTTGTCCCAGTTGGGTAGGACAGCGCGGACTGCTCGATGAGGGCGTACCGCATCCTCTTCCAAAAGCTGCGAGCGCCACCGCTCCCATGCTTCTAGCCTTGCTTCCTCCCGAACGTCCGTGGTTGGTGCCATCGGCGTAGCACGTCGGTCCAAGGTCGAGGCTCTCCGATGTTCGTACACCCGACGAAGGGCGAGAGCCTGTAGCTCGAATGGAGGGGACGCGACCAGCACGGTCGCTGTCGCGTAGGACACCGTCCTGTATCCCCTGGTTGCCCGGATGGCGATCGTCCTGTGAAGTCTTCTCACCAGAGTCAGATTGCGCCGACTCGCCGCCAGATCTTCGGCCCAGACAGGTGCTCCGTAAAGGACTCGTGACCGGATCACTCCCTCGTAGAGCCTGCGGACTCCCAATCCTGCCCCGCCGATGTTAGGTAATAGGCCGCATAGGGCGTTAGCTGCGGCCGTTACCCTCGGGGCTAAGTGCTTGAAGTGTGGCTCGAATGTCCATCGACTGTCGACGATCAGACCTAAATACTTCATCCGGTGTCCCACAGGGACCTCTTCTCCGTCGATGACGATCGTCGACAGCTCCACAGGCGGTGTTCCTCTTCGTCGTTGGTCGTAGAACCACAAAGCCTCCGATTTCGCCGGCGACACGCTCAAACCGAGCCTTCGAATGGCGTGTACCGCGCATGCCACGGCAGTTTCGGTCAGGCATGCGGCATCGTTCCACCATCGACCGCTGGCCAGCACCAGCGTGTCGTCCGCATAGCATATCGCGCTAGCCCCCGGCGGCATGGGACTTCGGAGGACCGAATCGTAGGCAGTGATCCATAGAATCGGTCCGAGTACCGAGCCTTGCGGCACACCGCGCTCTACCGGTCTTCGCTCCTTCACGCCGTTTTTGCCTGTGTAGGTGATCCACCTATCGTTCAGATAGGCCTGGATCACCCTGACGAGGTATGGCGGGGACTCGAAGTGTCGCAGCGCCTCCACGATCCTGCTCCATGGTATGCTATTAAAAGCGTTGGTTATGTCCAAGGAGACGGCCACTGCTACCCCTTCTCGAACGACCATGTCCTCCGCCATGGATCTTAGCCTCTTCACCGCGTCCACGGTCGAGCGGCCTCGGCGAAATCCAAATTGGCTATCGTGCCATCCGGGAATCCGTCTCTCCATGTGAGTTTCCAGACGGGCGGCTATGATCCTTTCAAAGAGTTTGCCCACCTCGTCGAGAAGACACACCGGTCTGTATGCCGATGGCGCGTCCGGCGGTCGGCCCTCCTTCCGTAGCAACACGAGTTTCGCCGTACGCCACGCCCGAGGATAGGCGCCCTCCTTCAGACATCTGGAGAACAGATGCCGCAGACGGGGAGCCAAGATGTCGATCGACTCCGTCCAGACTCGGCCCGGGATCCCATCCGGACCCGGCGCCACGTCGCGGGATGCCATCTTCTTCGCGGCTTCGAGCAACTCTTCCTCCGTCACTCGAAGTTCCTCGTTCCAATCCGTCAGCGCCGTCCCGTCGATGATGGTGGGGGCTGGCGCGGACGTATCGTTGTTATCCCGCCGTGGGAACAAAGTCCCGATCACGTTGTCCAGTAACGCCGGATCCATGTTTTCGGTCAGCGGGGGGGCCGAAGGTCGTAGTTTCTTCGTAACGATGCGATAGGGCCTCCCCCACGGATCTGAATCGACCAATTCGATCAGTCGATCCCAACACCGAGCCTTGGCTAGTTTGATCTCTCGCTGGAGAGCACGTCTCGTCTCTCTGTAGTCCTCGTAGCAGCGAGAGATCTCCTCTTCGTCGCGTGTCCGTCTGCGGCGACGCGCCCTCAGGAATCTTCTCCGGGCCTGGACGCAAGCCGCCCGCATATCGGCTATTTCCGGTGTCCACCAATACACGGAACGGTCGCTTCTGTCTCCCGGGACGGAGCGCGGCATGGAGGCGTCGCATGCCGCTCTCATGTATCCGTGGAGTTCGTCCGCCTCCTCGTCGATGCTACCCAGTGCGTTGGTGGTGGTGGGGGGGGGGGGTTGAGGTGTTGTTGTCCCCCCGCGTGTCCCAGCTCCAGGCAGAGACAGTGACCGCCGCCCGCAGCATGTCCTTGTCCCTCTCCTTCAAACGCTACCTAGGTGTGGATGGTGGTGGTCGTCGGGACCGGTTCTCCTCTTGCTGTCGTCGGACACCGCGGTCGCGCGTGGCGGCCTCCGTCTTCATTTCCATCATTATATAGAGGTGGTCCGACAAGGTCTCCATTCTGTCGGCCACTCTCCATCCATGGATCTTCCGGTAGAGCTCGGCGGTAGCCCAGGTAATGTCGACGATGGACGAACCCCTCCACGCGACGCAGGTACTAGTTGCGCCTCTGTTCACCAGAACTAGTCCGAGAGTCGCGGCCCAGTCCGTCAGCATTCTACCTCGGGAATCCGTCTTGGTGTCCCCCCATTGCGACGAGCGCGCGTTGAAGTCACCAAGGACGAGCACCTGACGGGGCAGACATCTACGAACGCAGTCGCCGATTTCGTTCAGGAAATCCCCGAACGCGGCCACTCCGTTGGGCGAGATGTAGATGCCCACTATCGCGATCCTGTTCCACTCGACGGCGACGAAGCCGTTACCGCGATCCAACAGGGCGCCGGGCGGACTCAACGCCGACGACCATGTTATAGCCGTCGATCCGTTCGAATCCCTGATCCAGTTGGGGGCGTCGGGGACGCGGTATGGTTCGGCCACCACAGCGAGTGCGACCCGATTCTCCCGGATGGTCTGGAGAAGCAGGTCTTGCGCCCGTCTGGCTCTTCCTACATTGCATTGGAGCAAGCGATTGTATTACTCCGCCAACTCCATGGCCTCCTCCCGGCCACTCGTCACTGCTGAAGGTGATGCTGCCCTGTTGACGTTTCCGCCTTGGTTCTCGTTGCCGCTGGCGATGGTAGCAGCAGCGGCGCCGGCGGCGGCGGCAGACTGTTGAGTAGGCCGTTTCCTCTTTCTCTTGGCTTTCGGGGGGTTGCATGCCACCCCGCCCATCCTGTGTCCCGATGGAGCTCCCAGCCGCTCGCATAGGGGACATTTCGGCGCGGAGGCGGGACATCCTCTGGCGCGGTGCCCGCTTCCTCCGCACCTATAGCAGAGATGGCTTCTATCCTCGGTGGACGTACAAGTCGCCCGTACGTGCCCCAACTCCAGGCACTTGAAACATTGCAAGGGCCTCTTCGGTATAGCAGAGACCCTCGCGATGGACCACCCCAAGACCACCTTGCCCGCCTGGGCTAGCTTGCGGGCACCGGCCGCCGGGCACTTGATCCATGCCGATCCGAGTCCTCCCCTGGAGACGCCTATCTCACCAATCTGGACATCCTCGCTGCCGCATCCCGCGGCCAAGGCCAGTGCTTGACGCAGCTCCTCCTTGTCCATCGAGATGTCCACGTTGGTGATTCTCAACTCCGCCTTAAACATGGGGGTTCCGACCTTTACCTTGGTTGGGTCCAGAACACCCGCCAGGCGCGTCGCCAAGATCGACGCCTTTTCCCTGTCCTTGTCCCCCGGGACTCTAATGACGATGGCGCCCGTCACCGCCTTCTTCATGGTGACGGCTTGCACGCCTATCTCACCGAGGGGGATGGCTCTCCTGGCCGTCGTAACGACGTCGACGTACGACATGTTGGCTCCCTCGTTAAGCGTCAGAGTTACCGCGGATGTACGCGGTGCGCGAGGGAGCGTGACTGTCGGCGACGTCTTTCCTTTCCTCTTCGGCGTTTTAACGGAGCCACCGCTGCGCGATTTCGGCGCGCCTTCCATCCTATCCGCCCGCAGTTTTTGGACTGCCACAGATGGTCGGGTCTTCTCATCTCTTCTCGTGGCGTCCATCTTCCTTTCGGACCCCGTTAGAACTTAACGACAAAATCGCTATGGATGTGATAGATCCGTTGAAAAAGACCAAGATAGGAAACCAATACATTCTCTCTATACACGATAAACTAACCAAATATTTAATACTTGTGCCCCTAAAAACACAACAGACCCAATCAATCTGGAATGCTTTACTGAATCATTACATTTATATATTCTCCGCGCCGAAACATATATTAACTGACAGAGGACAAAGTTTCATTAGCGAGCTAATGCAACGATACGAAGAAGCATTTAGAATCAAACACATAAAAACCACCTCATTCCATCCACAATCCAACGGAAGCCTAGAACGAACACATGCTATAATATCCGACATGTTAAAAGCTATACAAAACGACAATGAAACAGAATGGGATCAAAACCTAAATTTTGTGTGTCTAGCATATAACACTATGGTTCATGATGCCACTGGATATACCCCTTTCGAACTAACATTTGGACATAAGGCCAATCTCCCTTCTACCATATCCCAAAATCCCCAAAGAACATACGCTGATGAGGTTAGCTTCAGGAAACGAGAATGGGATGCCAAGCTACTTAAAGCCAGAGAAACTCTAATGAAGAGTAAACAAAGATACCAAAGAGATCAAAGAAAAAAAATTATTAAACCTCGATCCATTTTTAGAGAAGGAGATTTAGTATTAGTACATAATGATCATAAAGAACATAAGTTAGATACTGAATGGCTAGGGCCATACACCATTGAAAAAGTAAAAACCCCTTATTACGAAATAATGGTGAATGACTCGATTAGGAAAATACATGGTAATCGTATTAAACCTTACTTTCCAGGACGGTCTTCACCTTCTTCATAAGTAGCTGTTATGCATTTTTTTTGTTTTTGTTTTGTTGATTAAGACAAAGAAGAAAACACACTTTTAACCAATTAGCGTCCATAAAACAATCCTGAAGAAACACTAAGATTTTGGAGGACCAAAATCAATCTAAGGAGGGGGGTATGTAACGTAAATCACGTCAGAGACCAGGACACACACATACCGTGGGCAGGATGGTGTCACGATCGGCATACTTCGAATCCGATGGATCGACAATGGAGATAAAGATGTGGCGACTTTGGCGACAATGTATATCGCCGAAGTGCCTAATGAGTCCCAACGGTCCTTCCATTGAATGCTCTAGAAGCGTGGCAACGGTCCCGTACGCCTACAGGATAGGGAGGATATTGAGGGGTGATAAACAAAGAAGAAGCAGATCCCCCCGAAAGTCAAATTGTAAGAGTTTCAGTCTTGAACAGTCACGCCTAGAGCTCAGAAGTGTATTATAAGTGTATTATTAAGTGTATAAACGAGAAAAACATAAAGTTTCTTTTTTTTTTTAATTTCTTTTTTTTATTTTACGCGACACACTCAACGTATTTATAGCAAAACGATCAAAATCAGATAATAGCGGTTAGTTTGTAGAAAGTGATCATTAATATATTTGGATAAAGTATAGTATCTGGATTGCAAAATTTTTTATCTGAATATGTCTTTTCAGGGGTATTTTAGGTTGTTAAAGCCGTTATTTTTAATAGTAATAAACAATTTTGAAAATTCAGCCTTATGAATATTTGACCGACAAAAATCTTAACTCTACAAATCCATGTAAGGCCGTGATTATACAAAACAGTAAAACAACCAATGGTACAACTAATGCCAATGCATCAAATATTAATTTTACCGTTTACCGCTGTTTGTATAACCACAGTCCAGCCGGCCACTTCACGGCATGATGGCCGGAAAATAAAAAATAATCCAAACCTAATCTAATAGCATGCCATATAGTAAGTAAGCCATATAGTAGATTAAGAGTACCAAATTTTTAAAAAGATCTCAAAAATTTCTAAAGATTGTCATTCTAGTCGAATATTTTACAGTCCGGATACTATACAAAAGCCACAAATTTTAAATTATAATATAGAAAAAATGTTAAAATCGTCAAAAATGAAAAATGCCGATCGAAGTAAGAAAGAGTTGTATTGTTTGTAAAAATGCGAATATACATGAATATTTTTCAAATAAACACCATACGTGTAGTAGCCGCTGACACCAGACTCGCTCTGTGTTCTCGTTTATAATTAGCTCTAGTTGTAGCGGTAATTTATAGGTGGCGTATGTCATGTTTTGACTGTTTTGACTGTAGTGTTAAACGTGTACGTGTGGCCATGTGATCATTTTCCAAGTTTTTGCATGTACGGATTCCAAGTTAATACACCGTAATACATATACGACTGTGGATAACTCTGTATATATGTATACAGATATGTGTGTGTATATATCAGTGCCTGATACGGAAATGTTCTAAAGACATTTGTTGCCGGTGTTGGTTTATCATAAATTAATTCAATTAACGTCAATTAAAAGTTGGAATCTGGAATTCATTGATAGTGTATTGAGATGGGACTGTACAATATTTTACTATTCATTTTTATTGCATTATGGCAACCTACCATGCAATATATTCTTTTAAATAAATTTTACGGAAACTATCAAAATCAATTACGCACTCAAAATGAGTTATACAGCGGGAAATACAAATATGAGATTAAAACAATTGATATGCCAGTATGTGATATTAAATTCCTGATGTAGAACTATTATCGGTGACATTCGTTACGAATTATTTTTATATGTTTACTTTTCTTGCCTATTTAATGTACATATATTCTTACATTTATAAATTATCGATTATTGCATGTGCCTTACGAGAAAATCTCTCAATATACAGAGATTTAAACTTATTAAATTACTAAAGTTCTATACATTACACACGTGTATGAATCTTATTTATATTTTCTTTTGTATAAAAAATAAATTATTTTAAATATATCACAGGTGGATCACTTTAGCTTTTCAGTGCCAGATACATTTAAATTACGATATCTTGTAAATAATACTTGGCAAATCAGAAAAGATGCACCTATTTTCTTTTATACTGGAAATGAAGGTAACATTGAAAATTTTGCTCAAAATACTGTAAGTATACAACCTATAGGATAATTAACTAACATTTCATTTAAACATAATTTAAAATTCCGACTTAATTCTTATATTTTACAGGGTTTCATGTGGGACATAGCTCCAGAATTTGGAGCTTTATTAATTTTTGCTGAACATCGTTATTATGGAGAATCTATGCCTTATAACAATAAATCCTACATGGATTTGAATCATTTAGGATATCTAACATCTCGACAAGCCCTTGCAGATTATGTCGATTTGATTCAATATGTGAAATCTAAACCAGAATATAAGTATAGTCCTGTTATAGTTTTTGGTGGTTCATATGGTGGTATGCTTAGTGCATGGATACGTATGAAATATCCTCATGTTGTACAAGGGTTAGTGAAACATTACCAACTAGAAATACAATAAGAAATATATATAATATAAATAAAAATTATATAATATTACAGAGCAATTGCGTCTTCAGCTCCAATATTACAGTTTAGTGGAGTTACAGAATGTGAAGCTTTTGTACGCATAGTTACCTCAGATTTTAAAACAGCTCATACAAACTGTCCAAAACTTATTCGTAGATCATGGAATACTATTATCAATATAACATCAAGCGGTAATAGGGTAACCTATTATTTATATTGTCTTTTTATATTTTTAAAATTATTCTCTATTTTTTTCTAATAGACAAAGGGAGAGTGTGGTTAGCAGATAGTTGGAAATTATGTCAACCATTAAAAAATTCAAGTGATGTCCAACAACTAATATCTTATTTGGAAGATATTTATACAAACCTTGCTGTAGTAAATTATCCATATGAAGCTAACTTTTTGACACCATTACCTGCTTACCCCGTTAAAGTAAGTATCTCGATTTACAATTAGTCTATTGTTCAATTAATCTCTAAATAAAATTATTTCATTTATATACATTTCATAATTTACAAGATATTGTTGTTATTACAGGCTGTATGCAAACATCTAACAAATCAATCACTCGTAGGAACAGAGTTATTAATAGCAATACACAAAGCAATTAATATATTCACTAATTATACTGGTGAAACAAAGTGTTTAAATTTAAATGATTCTGTGCCTCAATTAGGTGCTGTTGGATGGCCTTTCCAAGCTTGTACAGAAATGGTAATGCCAATATGTTCAGATGGAATAAATGATATGTTTAAACCTCGTTCATGGAATTTGGACAGATATACCAAGGACTGCATAAAACAATATTCAGTAAAACCACAGCCAAACTTAATATGCGAACAATATGGATGTAAAGATCTATCTACTGCAACAAATATTGTTTTCAGGTATATATATCATCAAGTAATATCAATTTGTTTTACTTGAAATAACTGAAACAAATGTGAGATTAATATATGCATAATACAAGTCTACATATATATACTAATATTTCACATGAAATATAATTATTATTTATAATGTAATCTTTTATTTATTCATTATTTTGTTTCATTTAGTAATGGTTTAATGGATCCATGGTCTAGTGGTGGAGTATTACAAAACTTATCCTCTTCAGCAGTAGCAATAATAATACCAGAAAGTGCACATCATCTTGACTTAAGAAGCAGTGATGCCAACGATCCATATAGTGTTATTTTAGCACGGAAATACCATCGCTTCTTTATTAAAAAATGGATTCAAGAATACCGAGATAAAAATAAAATTTATTAGCTAAATTTTTATACTGATGTTGTGATGGGAAACTTTAATAAAAAACGAATATGCGGAAAACTACATAAGTACATAATTATTTATTTTTATTTCATAAATTATATATAAAGAAAAGCATAATATACACACAATAATAATTACAAACATCTAGTATCCTTAACTGCTTTAAGTAATTGGTAAGGAATTGAGAATAATAAGAATTTTTATTATCACAGTACTTAATGTCGTAATAAAAAGTTCAAACTCAGACAAAGTTTTTAAATATTTTCGATAATAGAGAGTAAAAAATAATTTAAATGCAGTTAAAATCCTATTCTGCCATAGAGATGTGCTTTGCTTTCTCTACAAGTTTATTGACATAAATGATTAAGCAAGCATTAGTACACATTAAATTTTAAACAAAACTCAAATTACTTTTGCGTTCTTTAAATTATTATAAATGTTTTAATGACAAAATTTAACGTTATATAGAAATACTTATTGTAATACTATTATTAAGCTAAAGAAAATTTGGTCTTTATCAAATTATAATACATAAACGACGATGTAAACAGACATAAGATTGCTAAGTTTTTGATAAAGACTGCGTTTCTATTGTTTTCAGTTACATTTAACTCTAATTTCCTAGATCGAACTAAACGATCTTATTTCTTATTACACAGGTACAGCACATACTTTTTCCTCCCTAAAATCTTTATATCAATTCTCCATTTAATAGTAACTTGTATAGCATGCTATTAAATATGAAAATGTAATTTCTGTGGAAGTTGATATTCATTGATTTAGATTTCACCATCTAATATTTCATAGACATCGCAGAAAAATGTATCTAAATACATAAAACATAAAATCTTACTGTTATAATTCTTCTTTAAGTATTAATGGTGTGTACAATATAAGAAAATCATCCGAGTTGAAATAATAATAACTTCATCAAACTTAATTCAATCGAACTTAATGCAATTTATGTAAATTAGCAGAAATTAAGTACTTTGTATAGCATGTAATTTTAAACTGTATGATCATACAACACAGAAATTGTAGTTCTTAATAAACCGGTCCTGTTAATTAGATATTGTTCTATTATACTGTATATACTCTTTGTTCCTATGCAGTACTTAAGATCAGTGTGAACATACCTAATTCAGAATAGAAATAAATGTATAATTGCAGAAAATACGCATTTTCTCGTATATGTTATATAAACAAAAATAAATTAGAATAATGCTTTTAAAAAATGCTAAAAAATCATAGAATTGAATACTCCGTGAAATATAAATATTTTTATCATTTTATAGATTAAACATAGTTTTAGTGTGGTGTACGTCTATGTGCTGTAGTTGGCCTTGGAACTCCAGATCGGCTTCGTATTTTTTTTGGTTGCACGAAAGTATTGTCAATTCCGTTATTGTAAGAGAGATATATGTTTGACATATCAGGCTGAATTTGCTGGCAATAGACATTATTATAAGTATGATGATTTATTACATAAATATGATTTATTGTTAATTTTGAAAAATTAATACGTACATCCTTGTTAGTTCCTAATGGTGGCGTGATTTGTGCTTTGCGCATATTGTTACCTGTATATGCTACACACTTTAATTGCCATTCCCCAATATCTTCATTCCAATGAACATATCTTTCAATCGTTGTCTAAAATAGGATTGGTACATAGATCTTTTGGCGAAAATATTTACTTTTTTAAATAAAATATTACACTGTCATAGATACCTGATATTCAACAGGAATGTAACTATTTACTATTAGCTCTTGAAGTTGTAATTCTCGCCCAATACCTCTAACTCCTTCCAAAAGCCCTTCCATCTCTCTTTGATGTTCTTGCTGTAAATCAGATAACTCTGCTTTAACAGACATTAACATTGTATGTACGCGACTTAATTTCTTAGTTTTCCCTGCAGCTTCTTCTTGCAAGGAAGAATATTTCTCTTCTATATCAATACGTTCAGCTTCCTTTGCTTCAATAGCTTTTTTCAACTGTTCTTCTCTGCTTTTACGTTGTTCAAGTTCAATTGCAGCTGCAGCCAATAACTGTTCTTGAGCTTCTGCTTTTTCCAACAAATTTTCACCTCCGACTAAAATTTTATTTTGTAGATTCTGCATTTTCTCTCGTAATGCTTCTTTCTCGCTCCTAGAATAATTAATATCTTTTATACTCTTCAGCGATATTCTTTAACCAATTCTCTAAAAACTTACTGAGTTCTTTTTAGTTCGATAACATCTTTGTCATCGGGACTTTTATCTTCTCTTTCAGCTTTGTCAATTTTTTCATTGGAATCTATATCCCTATCTTCTAATTCTTCCATTGTTAATATTTGACTTCTTCTACGTCGTGCTTTCTTCTCATGTCTAGTCTCCCCTGTTTCTTCAGAATCTTCAGATTCGTCTTCAGATTCAGACATTTCAGCACCATTTTCTTCCAATTGTTTACGTAATTGTTCGATTTCAACTTGAAACTGCCGAAGTAAAGCATCTTTTGGATCTTCGTTAATTCTCGCTCTATTTTTAATATTCTTAGCGCGGTTCGCATAACGAAGTGTACTGATAGTTTCATCATAGTTTATATCTGCTGGACTTATATTTGCACACTAAATTGAAATAATTGAAATGATTATTTCATGAATAATGGAAAAAGAAAACGTAGAAAGGAAAGAAAATGAATAATGTTACCATTAAGGTTTTTGAGTTACCACCCAAAGAATCTTGCAACAATCTCGTGAGTTTGGAATTTCTGTAAGGCACATGTGAACTCTGACCATCAACTAATGCGGATATTACGTTACCTAGTGTCGAAAGTGATAAATTAATTTTTGTTGCTTCTCTTAAACGAACTCCAGAAGCTTTTGTCTTGCTTTGTCTTTCTGAACCCTAGAGAATATCAGTAGCATGAATTAGAAAATATGTTAAACTAAAGTACAGTAGAATAATGAGAATAAGAATTTCATACAGCTAAATCAACTAAATGAAGTTTCCCCATTTTTACATGTTGTTCGCCATCCTCTCCAAGTTGACTAGATTCAACTGTGATTGTAAATATTACATGAGACCTCGAACTCAATACATTCATTGCTGTAGCTCCAACAACACCTATGTATTATATAAGAATTATATATCATATGGTTGTTTATAACAATTTATTATAACATCAGAAGCATAGCTGTTTCCATTATTATAGGTATTAACATTTAAAATTATATATGTAAAATTATATATTCTACAAAGGTACCTGACAAGATACTTACGATTCTTATTACCAAGAGACATTATTCGATCTAAATCATCAGCATTATTGACAACATAGCCACTGAGATCTTTTACAAATACTCCAATATCAGGTCTTTCCTTTACTTCTAGTCTAGTATTTTGATCTTTACCAAGTAAGTCTCTAACTTCTTCATTATAAATCTCTAAATATGTTGCACGTACAAGGAATCTATCAATCAAACATTATTTCTTTATATGTTTAATTCACACAAAATACTTAAATATAAAATTGAATACTAATGAAATTTTGATTTATTTCCTTTTTCATAAAAAATACTTACTTTTGGTTGTCATGAGCCTTAGCTATGTATCCAAAAATATGTGCAAAGGTATTAGGAATGATTCCCCTAAGTTGTGGAGATGTCTTTGCACCTGACATAGTATATGTTTTACCAGTGCCTGTTTGTCCATATGCAAATATAGTTCCATTGTATCCTTGAAGAACTTTATCCACAATAGGTCTCGCAGTTTCGTTGTAAATATCAACTTGAGTTGAATCAGTATCAAAGACAGCGTCAAAGGAAAATACTTTTGGTGGTTCTCCTTGTGCAGCATTAGGATTTTCAACTGTTATTTCACTATTTATCGTATCCACACGTACTATATTCTTACAGTGCCCGTCCAACTCCTTTCCATTTAAAGGTCGAACACGGACCACAACCCTAACATTTTCTATTTCTCCGAGTTCTGTTGTATTGTCCTAGATAAAGAATTATTATATTATTAAAAGTAAGAATATTAAATCATGAAAAAGTTATATGATACGAGAAATAAAAGAGTAAAATATCCACAAAATTTAATTTATATTCATTATTATATTTCTTTTCCCAAGTTTCTAATGAATAATACGATTACGATAATAATACGATTTGACAGTCAGAACTGTCAAAAAAATAATTTAGTATCTTTCATTTAAAATGCATGTTACTGTGATACATAAAAATACTAACTTCAGTCCCCGGCATTGCAGCTTTATTTCCTTCTAAAGTCACATAAACACAGGATTTAAAGCATAATACTATTTAATCTAAAAATACTGGTAAAACGCAATGGACTAGCAAACGACCTCCGTAAACAAATGGATCGATTTGTATAATTATATCGCATGAAGATAGATGCAAGCTGGTCACGTCATCTATAGTCCATTAAATTAAGAACTCAATGAGTAATTTACCGATATTTTGTTACAATGTTACAAAGTCCTGTAGTTGTATAAATAAAATATTTTTTTTTTTATCTCCATTTGTACTTACGTTTTATCTTTCAAATATTAGACTATTAGACAATAATATAAATGAAATGCAAATTCATAAACAAAAGACGATGTACAAATAGATCTTGATTTTTTGACGATTAACAACTTTTATATTTACATTGTTTATTATTTAGTTATACTATATCATATTATAGTGTGAATAAGTAAGATGACTGATTTTTCATTCATCTTACTTGTTATGAAATATTCTTATATATGTATGTACAAATATAATATATATTATGAAACGAAACAGTTTGATAAAAAATAAGAGTATAAATGAAATTAAAAAATATAAGGTTACAAAATGTGTGTCTAAATATAAAGATTTATTGAATTAAGATTGAATTCTGAGAGTATGAACTAAGGTCAGATTAAATGTTCAAATCAGAGTATATCTTAGATAAACATATATACATATATTTCTTGTTGTATAAAATAAGTTAATAACTATATAATTATTGAGTTAATATTTTTTTTTCGTGCAATTATACCGCCGTCAGTGATTCCACTCTAACACTTTAACTTGTCATTTATACATATGTGTTATATATATATATATCAAAATACATGCCATTATATGTATATCATCATGTATATAATATAATAAAATATAATATATATATGATGTTATATTATATTATATATTGTATATACATAATACATCCGCGGGGCTACATTTCACATTAATGACTCCTATAATTCTTTTATACAACTATCAATAATCATATTCGTGTATCTGTACCTCTCCTGTAATAGAAGACAGAAGCGAATCATGATTACATTTACAAGTAATAAGAATAAAATTTATCAGTTTAAAAATTTTATATAATATCATTATAACATTATTATAACAAAATGAATGATATTGAAATAAAATAATAATAATTAACTAGTAGAAGAAAAGAAATGAACGAAGAAACGTATGAAGTACGCTCAGAACAAGAAAGTACTTATATACAGGACAAGAGTTAGTGAGATTTATAAAAAAAAAACAGGGAAAAGAAGGAAACGTTAACCTTAGAGAAGTTCCATAGGCGACAAATGTCCAATTTACAGTGACAATAGTTGAGCAAAGACTGCATGCATATACAGTGCGAACAATAGGAAACAAATCCCTCTCCCTATGTTCTAGTCATTCCCCTCTGTATGTCGTACCCTGGGACCCTGATGCATATCCCCACCTAGAGCAAGAGTGTACTCGTTTGAAGCGAGAGAGCAGCTGACGGCCGTAACAATACATTTTCTGCACGCGAGAGCAGTACACCCTACGCAGGGTTACGTTACAAGAAAAGACGGTGAACTCGGTGATACGCACGCCACTGCCTGCTAGCTGCTAGATATACCGGTGTTACAGTGATGTAAAGTTACCAGGACGCGTAGGCAGCAGGTAAGGATCTATTCGCTTCGACGAGATATCGATCTTCCTACTCCAATACATATATGAACAATCAGACACATTAATATATGCCTACATACATAGAAATTTCTTCTGCTCCAACATTATTATTTTTTGTAAAATGTCGATGTATATTTAAAGTCGATTTGCAAAAAAATACGATATAAATACATAGTGGGAAAATAAGGACTTATAATATATATGTTATGTATTTTTGAAGATGATTAATCTCATTTGTTTGAAAGAACAAATTATATGTAATTTGTTTAAAATTGATCTTTATATTGGTAAATGTAATTCCGACGCTGCAGGGTGGCTTTACGTTAGTGGTAATTATGGAGATAAAAAAACATAATTTAAAAATTATAAAATGAGATCGTATTTTAATGATTTTCCTCAAAAATATTTTTTATATGGTTATTCAGTATGTATTTAAATAGTAGTTTAAACGATTGTATCTGGTGTGTTGATCTTTTTTTTCTATTCATATGTAAAGAGGGCGTTTTATCAAAAAACTAGTTATTTCGAATTAGCCTTAGCTTTAGAATGGTGTGTATGTTTGTATATATTTGTGTACGACAACGTTTTCAGTTTTATTCTAAAACATGAGCTCTTCAATTTCTTCCATACAATGAATGCAAAAATTGACCAAAAGATTTATTACATTTCGCAAAGTAGAATATTTTATTATATCGATTGAATATATCTACTCGCGGAGATCTTAATCGAAGTAGATGTTATTCATTTCTCATTCAGACATATGTATATATTATTTCATTCATCTTTCTAAAGTGTGCGTATAAAGAATGTTCGCAAAACGTAAACTATGTATACTTTAGTCTTACCTATACATAATTAAAATATCGTTTAAATATAGCAAAAATATAATTATATAAATAAAATATAATTACAATATACAGCAGAATGGAGCATGTCTGAATACTACAACATTTATAAATTAGAATAATATTTTATTTTAATTTAGAAACCTAGAAACTATTAATTGCTATAAATCGATTAGTCAGTGTCAGAGAATGATACACCAAAAAAAAAAAAAAAAAAAAAAAAAAATAAATAAAATGGAATGGTGATTAATGCATAATAGATAGAATAAGATTTAATATATTCTATTTCCGCAACACATCTGATTTCTTGCAAAAAAGAGATAAGGAAGGCAAAAAGAAGAAAGGAAAGGAGGGAACGAAGCGATAGAAAAGATCTATCAAAGCAGTGGAAATACGAAAAAGATAGACCCAACAATTTTGTGAAGAAAGAAGGACAGGGGATGCAGAAGAGAGACAGGGGAGGGAAGTAGAAAGAAGGAAAGTCAGAGGAAGTATGAAATACAGGTGTAAGAAAGAAAAATAAGATAGGAAAGGCGAAGAGAAAGAATGGAGAAGATTAAGGAGGGAAGAAAGGAAAAAGGTGGAAAAGAAGGATGGAGAGCGAGTGAAGCAGAAAGAGAGGACAGGACGGGAATAGTAGGGAGAGGTTCTGTTACCTCTTACCTGGTTTGCTCTCCTCTCGTGACGGCAGGTCAGTGTTTCTATACTCGTGAACGAGGACGGATGCGTCGACCGGTTATGCGTGGTCATTTTCACGCAAGAAAGTCTGTCTTCCAGCTCCTTGCTTGTTGTCGTCGAATTGTGTATGATCAGTGAGATCGGTTTGAGGATAGAAATGTGGAAACGTACGCAAACGGAGCAACAATATCTCTACGCGATAAGATAGATAATTTTGACATAGGGTATGTATGTTATCGTTTCATTCTAATTACAACTCACGAAACTCTAATTATACCGCACGGAAGTTATGGAAAACACGCTTTCGCTCGCAGGACCAGGAAAACGATATATATGCATATGTAGATATGTATGTCATTCGTGAAAGTGTGAAAGGATTCTTATATTATGCATATGTACATATACCAGCTATCAAGGTCAGTATATTATCAACGAAAGAGTAAGACGTTCGTTAATGGGTAAAATGCTATCACACGCGTTAAATCGTCGAAATTGCTGGTCTCATACGTATGTACATTTGTATGTAAATAATGTACGTAAGTACATACAATTGACATACCGCCAAACGATACGCGGCTAGAATTGTACATATTACTTTTCAGCGCACGTGTTATTGTTAACCACGTGAATTGACTTATAATGAATTGTCGCATTTCCCTACGCTGGAAAAGCTTGATGTGGTCACTTGACTCGTATAAACATAATCCGTAAAACTAGTTTAACGGAAATAATTCACTTCGATGATAGCTGCTTCGATGATATTTTTCACGCTGTCCCGCGTAAAGAAAGCTGGTGCAGTTATTAGTTTTATGAAAAGAGAAAGAAATGAAAGACACTGAACTTGGTATACACATGTTGCCAATGGAAAATTCTTATGTCGATTAACTTACGATTAATTCTATTGGTATTCTATTTATAGGTTATATTTTTCGTTTCTTTATTGCTTTAATTAAACAGCTTAAATGTTATTCACCTTTTAAAAAGAACAAATATCTTTCTTAATCAATTAATTAACGCAAGTTTCCTTAATTAATTTAACAGTATGCTATTTTGTTCGGTCCAGTAGTTTAGAAATAAGAGAGCAAACAGATAGTTGGCAGATAATTGTAGAAACGAAGTCTGTTAACATTAATTGTGGAAAGTAAACTAGTGCACATTTCTCGCAACTCGCGTGTATACGCTGGTATGTCAGTATAAATATGTAAATAAGTTCAGAATAGGAAGCTAGTCAGAGTGTCAATTCCTTCGACAAAACAAGAACAGGTTTCAGAAAGAACTTCACCAACTCTGTGAAAGGTGTTGTCTCCTAAGATGCCTGTATACGTAGAAATATGCTAGAGGAGGAAAATACATTTACTTTAGAAGTAAATTTAATAAAATCCATCACGAGAGAATTCAATGATTTCACATTATTAAATGTCGATCATTCGTATTTAATATTTATATATTTATTTAATATGTTATTTCGTGTAAACGTCCAATTACAGCAGATATATACAGATATATACACATATTTTATTATTTTTTTAAAGCTGATATAAATCAACGTTGTTCAACACTTTTGCTGTTAATAAAATATCTTTTGTCAGAAATCACAGTAATGTTACTCTTTAATATGATAATGTTTAACTTAACATTACTGGTCGTTGCTTCATCTTTCTGCCTGATGTTTTCTGTCTAAATGTACAATATATGGTGCGACAGCAACACTGTCAAATGCACGATACATACGATGTATATATCTACCTTTTTCATGCAGTGTTGGTGACGCAGCGTTTCGACTACTTAATAGTACCTAATATATGTACAACTAGTTCATAAAGACAATTAAGTATTTAGTTGATTTTATTGTGATTTTTTATGTATGCACATATGTGTGTATATATATATATAAAATTTTATATTTTTATAATTTTTATAATTTTATATATGTTATATATTTAATATATATAATTATTATATGTATATATATATGAAAAGAAAGCTACGAAATATTAAGCAATTCAAATTATTTTTCATAATATGTCAATAGTAAATACATAAATTTTGAGATCATCGCTTATTGAAATGAAATTTTTCGAAACAATTTCCAAAACAAAATTTTGCTTGACAATTTTTTTATTGGTATGATGTTGCCTCTTCGTTTTTTATCTAACGAATAATATCTACATTGTTTCGGTAAAGTCTCTCTTCAGGGATGGATTTCGAGTTGGAAAATGTTATGAATTGTTGCTCTTTTGTTAGAAATAATTCATTAGGCTGCACATTGGAATTTTCGGCTGTCAACCATCAACTCATATGACGCATATATCAAGAAAATTACTATCTATTAAGAGTTTGCTTTATTTTGTAAATTGAATTCTTCATTGAAAATCGAATCCCTATTACCATCCCAATATACTAGAATATCAGATAAAGTTGGTATTGGAACAATTGGTATTGATAATAATGATATATATATCATCAATTATCATATTTTCAACTGTACATACATCGGTGCTATCTGGCAATGAACTGTCAAAATCGCTACGTGTACTTACACTTGGCGTATCTTCTGAATTATCCTCCGAAGCATCATTTCTAACTCTTCTTAGAAATGTATAAGAGGCTCCTTAAATTCTTTTGGATACCTAATTTTTTTATCAGCTATTCTATTGGCGAATCAATAGTAAATCGACGAGAAATAACATTCTGCTTGTAAGCGTGGCGACGCAATAATAATAAATATTTGATGAAAACATAAACGCAATAGGCGCAACGCATTATTGAAACAAATAACGAAACACAACAAATGCATCGATAGCATTATTAGAACAAATGATATAACATAACATATATATCAGTTGTAACGAAACTGTTAATCGATTACATCATTTTCGAAGGAAGTGGTTCTCACGTCTATTTACTTTTACTTTTTGTATAGTACGTATGTAGATATCATCTTTATTTATCATGAATTTAACAAGATGCAGCGAGCTAACGAGATGATATACATGTCTTTTTACTACATATTTTCTTCATTTATAAAGAAATTAATTATCTATTTCCCAAACGTAAAACAATATTCATTGCATATTATATTTCGAATTTAATTACAAATAAATAGGAAATGAAAACATTACATATGCACGGTTATTATAACTTTTATATTAGCTAAAAATGTGTGTTTTGAAGATTTCGATATTTTTCAAGCTATCGGCTTATATGTTATTTCAAATAAATTTCATAATGAAAAACTATCAATTTGCGCACATAATCGACACAGGGCGACGCATGACCCGAGATGCGTCCCTGAGATGCTTTTTTTTCAAGAAATTCTCTGAAATTCTCGAGGTAGACGGTGAGCACATTGCACCATAAACGCGGAGTCGTTGGATCGGTACGTTATGTACGGGTTGTGGCAATGTAATGCGGTATAGTAAGGTATGGCGCGTAAGACAGATGTTGGTCAGGAAACAAATAAAAGAAAGAAAAGGAAAGAGAGGTCGACGACGAGAGCTGGTAGTTTGAAAGCAATCCCACAATCTGACGAGTACTGCATTACTATCATTAGTCATTTCAGGATATCTTTTACAAAAGATCTTAATGATTTATAACGTTAAGCTTAATGTTAAGCCGTAATACACATTATTCTCACGAACGAATAGCCTTTAGTTTTGGAAAAATTAATGTACCATCGGATCATTCTTCCTTCGATTTATCGAACTTTACTTGCAAATATTCATCTGGATACGTATCATATAGTTGTTGATATAATTACTATTTTATTTTAGTCGCTTCACAATATAACAATCCGACAACATGTAGGTACATATTTAGCGCTGTTCGCTCCAATTCAACTTAAGAAATGGAAAAAACTCCTGATAAATCTACTAATGACAGAAAACACCGAATGACATTATACACACTATACACAAAATATAAATTATTATTATCTATACATATAATCATATCCTATTACTATTATTATTATTGTTGTTGTTGTTGTTGTTGTTGTTATTATTATTACGAAACTGTCACCACTGCTATTACCTGTTATAAAGGTTTTTAATAGTGCCAGATAATATAGATGCTATATGAAAATGTCTTCTGGAGTGGAAATTTTACTTGTCAACATGTTGCACGCACAATGCCGTTAAACAACGGTCCCTATATACGAACGCTATTAGCATCATAGATTTCAGGAGCCAGCATAGTGATAGTGCTCTCTTACATTGCGCTTATATGCACATGATATTCATCATTGATCTAACATAGTCATTCTTCGCAGTAAATATGATAGTTGTGAATATGTTTTAAATTTAGATAATTTGTTATTATTTTGCAAGATAAAATATATTACATAAAGTACTAAAATATAATTCGTATCGGAAAAAGTTAAACAAACTTGGAGTATACAGAGATGTAATAGATTTAATAAATAGTTTACTTTTATTACCTACATTTCATGGAAATTGATATATATTTATTAAAACAAATTTAATCATTGTAAACGGATAAATTTTTATTGCCTTAAAATTTAATAAAAGGAAAGGAAAATGAATTATGGATTATCATATAAATGTGAAATAAAGAAGAAATAAATAAATAATTAGAAATCTTTCTAATGAAAAATAATAAATTTTCTTTAACAGATAACAAAATTTCGTACACATAAATACATGTAGCATAAAAAGATACTATATGTGTATAATGTACACCGATCCTTGATTAGTCAATCCTCCAGTTTTTAGAGCAATACAGTTCTAATCAATCGCAGAAACATATTTGTGTTCGTGACTCGTGATAAGGGTGGCGCAAGCGCGAATATAACCAGTTCTTTTCGAGAAAACAGATGGCCGGTGGCGTCCTTGGCGTACTAACAATTTGTTCGCATCCAGTACGAGTCCGTGTGCCGGTAGGAAAGGATCCGCGTTCTTCCACTAACAATGGAAAATACGAATATGAATCCCCGTCATCCATCGATTTCAATTATTATGGTGCCGTGAGAAATGGAAAACGGATTTTCCATTAAGTTTATTTACTGATTTAAGAGAAATATTGTTTACCTCCAAATACCTAGTTCTATTTGAAGTAACAAAGAGAAGAATCGAGTTTTATATTTAATGAATCGGTGCGTTTACACAAAAGTAAATTTTTCTTTGAATTTCAATTAAAAATGTTAAAGCTTGAGGAATTTAATAAAATATATTTTATTAATACATTTTAGCTTATGAAATTATTCAAGATAATCCAAATCAGAATCGAAATTTGTTGTGCAATTATTCGTTTCTCTAGTCTAGACTCTAGACTCTAGAGGAAAAAATGTTACTTGAAAAAATTTGTAAACTTTTCGTGAAGAAATTTCTTTCATTCTCTCTGATGCAATTGCAGAATTTTTAAATTATTCAGATAACAAATTGTTCAGGGATAATTTCAACGACGATAAAGACTTGGAGACGAAAATAGAGTGAGAAACAATATGTGAAAATTGAATAAATTTTTCGAAATATAATCTTCAACTTAATATTAGGGAAGAAAGCGTCACAGAACTATATCGAAAAATTTCAGTAACGTACTTACCTCGTGTCGAAAGAAAATTTTGTACAGCTTATCAAAGAGCAGTTATATTATATCACGAACTTCATCAATCGTAAGTGTTTTATTTTCTTCTTTCGAATTACTTCGAGGCACGACTTTTTCCTTGCTTATGGCATCGTGTTTTTACGTTCAATGTCGAATCGCTTGTTGAAATCGTTCGTATCGTACGAAAATTCCCGAGTGAACACGTACATAGATTCAAATTAACAGCACCGTAAGAACACAGCTATCAAATACTTATCCTTAGAACGATGATTCATTAAAAAGAACCGAGCAAGGCGAGGTTTCCAATGCCTGTATTTCTATTTAAAGAATATTTCTATTTCAATTTAAATTTATAGTCGTTTTGTGTACGATTTGTCAAAACATTCCTAGCTGTTTCTGTTCGAGGTCTTTAATCGATGATTTTATTAGAATAAAAGTGACGGACGGAATAGGACGCCACGGTGAGAGTATCACGGTGAAAATCAAGAAGTCGTTCGAAAAACAAGTATGCAGCTACTTTCCAGCTTTATGACGAGGCACCTGACGCGAGGAACATCCTTGAAAAAAGGTATGGTACTTCGGTCCGAGCATCAGGTGAACACTTATTTAGAACAATAGCACCGTAATTACTACAACAGAAATACTAGCTTCTCGGACTACGTTTTTCTTTACTAGACTTCTCTTAGTCATCGATTGTTTTCTTTCCTTTCCTTTCTTTCTCTTGATACATAGATACTCAATAACGATTCTCTCACGATCAAAGGATGTATCGAAACTAAATTGTAACAATTTTTAGCGTATATTTTTCTATCGTATGAGCATAATTGTAACATATTCATTCATTTCAATTTCCAATTTTTCGTTTATAATTGGTACAAATTATAACCACCCACACAGTATAAAATATCAAACAAGTTAAAGTTTGGTGTATATACATACATACTCAAAGAGGAAATATGCTATTTAACACTCGTGTAACGCATCGTTGACTTGCATTACACGTTGAAAGAATTTATCTTGAACAAAAATAAGAAGGAATAAATAAATACAAGCTTAGTATGATACCATTCTATCAAAGGTAGAAAGCGCATGATCTATATTATTTGATCAATATGAACCGAAATATCCAAGTACAAGTAAAGTTTGAAAGAAGGTCTTATAATCACGCGATATTAGTATTCTACGATCAGTGCGGATAGTGCGGTGATTCTTAATTAAAGCATTACTTTTTGTATTCAAGACATATACTTTCTGTAAGTGTGACTCAACGAATGTTAATTGCAGTTCGAACAGGTTTGAATATTTTGACGTACATACGTAAATATATTTCGAATACGCCGAAAACTGTCTACTTTTGGTTTTACGTATAATCAATACATGGTACTTTAATCGCTTCGCAAGCGTATACAAGATATATCGCGACACAATATTGTACGATGGTCACGGACGAGTTATCCTGCAACGCAATACCGTTCATATAACGGCATTACGAGATTACGAGATATGCCGCGAGTTTGCTTTTCTGTAATTACAGCTTCTAATAAACAAACACGCGGAATAATTCGTCTGTGGTCATTGTACGAACAATATTGTGTTGTGAGGTATCTTGTTCGTGGTAGCGAAGCGGTTAACGGAGTAAGATATTTTAACGTCCCTTAGCGTTATATACCTATCATTTAAAAAATATCGTGCCTTTTATTTTTGTATTTTCGAAATAATCTACAACTCAGAAAATGATCATGCAAAGGATTAAATATAGCGGTTGAAAAAATGCATTTTCAACACAGCACTTCTTCCGCGTTTTAACATAGCAGACAAAAGTTGTTTTCGGTGAACTCTGTGAACTCACATTGTGAATGTATCGTATGTAGAAAATAATATTAGGGGACACTGCAAAGAAGATTTTTCTTTCAAAAAATGGCCATGTGCCTAAAATTTGCTACGTTTTTAAGAATTCGAAATTCAGCAATAATTACTGAATATCAATATGGTTGAAAAATAAAGAAGAAGCATCAGGTTGATATCAATGAAGGATATCCGAAAGATTGAAATTGTTTGTAGATACGAAGATACGTTTTATTCATAAAAGCAATACATTCTTTTCTATACCTTATATTTAAATAATTGTAATAAATGAGTGAATTTTATATTAATTTCTATTCGTTTTATTTTTTTTTATCTGTTTGCACTTGAAAAGAATTGGCTTTTTGACTTTAAAAAATATGGATTCACAGTTCTGTAACGACATACTAGAAAGTATGTTAACGCTTGGAAAGGTTGTAGTATCAATTTCTATGCAAGGGGCGTTTGTAATGCCAAGGTCTTGTCCTCGATTGTTCCTGCTTGTAGCCTTAAGTATATCAGAGAGTATATACGTACTGACGTTTCACTTTTCAGTCATAAAATCATATCGTTCAGAAATCTGTAAACGAATCTAAGATCTCCAGACACATACGTAATATGTACGTAATATGTAGGGTATTACCGTTCATCAAAAAAACAAAAACAATATATGTACACATCTAGTAGTAAAAAAAGTATATTGTTCTTTCAATTAGAAATTATCACACTTGTGCCAACTCGTACACTTTAACAACATTGAAAAATATGAAAAATATTCTATAAATATTACATATAATCACTTTTATTTTTTTAATATCGAATGTTAAAAAGCGCATACATACGACAATTATCTTTATCATAACCATTTTAATCATAACTACTAATATATAATTTTCTAAATGCTCGTAATAATTATAAATTCATACATGTATGTATACAAGAAGGATTTATTTGTATTTAAAATTAACGAAAATTTTCTTCCTTTTATTCTTATAATTTTCTTGCTTTTATAAGCAAAGTGTATAAACGAATGCCGTTTATGAATGTTTTATACAATTCAAACGAAATATAATGCCTTGGAAATTTAATAATTAACAAATTAGACAAATTTATTTCGTAACTGGTCAAAAATAATAAAATATCACCATATTTAGATTTATAGATTTAGTTTATCGATGTGCAAGTAGAAAACGAATAAATGTTAATGAATTCAATCAGTAAATTGTACCACGCACTAACATAATTAATCTTTTCTATTCAAAAAGAAAAATATCATATTTTTTTCATTGAAATACAAACAATAAAAAAGGGATGTGAGATCGCAGATATCTTGTTTATCGGTTTCAATCTCGAAATCGCGTTCAGGATTCACGCGACGTTTACAGGGGACGAACATAAATCGAGGTAGACAACTTAACAAATGAATCAAGTAAACGCGACATTTCTCGAAGAGTGTCCTGAATTCATCGTACATGTAGATTGCGGTATCATTAATTGCGTTCAAACGACGTCCATCCTTGTACTTTCAGTTGGATTGTAATTGATATGCATAATAGTTGGGAAAACATTAGGCACGAAAGAATCCCAACATCGTATGAGAACATAGTCATTAACCATGCGGTCAAAAAGAACCGAATCGACGAAGGCATTTTATGTGAAAATGTGTTGTATGTATCGTACTTCAAAAAATTAACTTCCATGCATATCCATAATATTATAGTATAATATGTTGCATCTTTTTGGACTCAATCGCATCAACTTATCCACATATATTGGGTTGCTCGGAAAAATCGTTCTCATTTAAAAAGAAAATTCAAACGCACCATATTTATATTTCGATATACATTTATTGAATTATATAGGTGCCATTTTGTTCCGCAACTTTCCTCCATCTTTCACGTAATTTGAATATTCCATTCCTTCCAGAGCCTTCCAGGTTTTTCGGAGAAAAACTTTTCAATATGATTTTTTATGTCGACCAAAGAGTTAAAGTTTCTGCCATTAAGGGAATTTTGTAATGACCTAAATAGGTAAAAATCTGTGGGTGGGATAGCACGTCTCAACCAAGCTTCAACAGTTTTTGTAGAGTAGTCAAAGATACATGAAGCTACGCATTGTCCTGAAGAAACACGACGCCCTTCCGATTCGCTAGTTCTAGACATTTTTGTTCAATTTTCATCTTTAATTCGTCTAATTGCGAGCAATATTTTTCCGAGTTTATCGTCTGATTGTTTGGTAGAAGCACATAATACAGGATTCCTTTCCAGTCTCATCAGACACGGAGCATGACTTTCTTCGAATGAAGACTGGCTTTTGAGGTGGCCAAAGGTGATTCATTCAGCTCTCCCCAAGATCTTTTCCGCTTAATATTATTACAAATAATCCATGTTTCATCCCCCATCACTATTTAGTTAAAAAATGAGGTTTCCTTGTTGCGTTTATAGAGTGAGTCGCAAATGGAAATGCGATCCATCAGATGTTTTTCCGTACTCGTTGGGAACCCACACATCAAGTTTCACAAAATGCTCGTGAGTGGTGGATTTTGATATTTTTAACATTTCCGCTAATTCGTGTATTGTATAGTGTGGGTTATTCTCGATCAGTGTTTTGATCTGATCTTCATCAATGAGGGAGGGAGGGTCCTTGATCTTCAAGATTGAAATCACCAGTTTTAAACTTACCAAAATACTTTCGCACAGTTCTTTCAGTTCTGGCACTGTCATCATAAATAACGCATCTTATTTGCTGCTTGTGTGACATTTTTGCCTTTCCGGTAGAAGAAAAGTATCAAATGCCTATGACGCACTTTGTTTCCTCCCATATTTAAGAGCGTATAAAATTAACAAAAATTAATGTATCATAATCAAACTTTTTTTTAAATTTGCCTAAAATATCACTTTCCAGAATATGTATACATGTAATTTGTTTTCAATCATTCTGATATGTTCAGACTTGTCCTAATGTCACTTACCAAAAATCGGCACGAACTCTCCGAGTAACTCAATAATTTTGCTTAACTTCAGTAATTAAAAAAAATACCTTTTGATATGTAATTTAATATCTAGTATTTAATAACTTGTAAAAAGTACTACTTCTTTCTTATAGTTATTGTATTTATTACATTATTAATTATACTTGTATGTAACTATAAATAATTACTTATGAATTGATGTATTTCATTTATTTTCTTCAACAACGAATAGCTCATTGTTAGATAAGAACATTAATTCTTAATTTTAATCATCTCTTTTCGCTTTATTTTATAAATACATCGTACATACATATTGAACATACATATATGACTTAAGTTAATCGATTAGCGTCAAGCAGTTATAATTATAACAGAATATCATAAGATTTTTCTAGAATAAGATTAACACTTAACTTCTTTGTTTGCCTTTTTTTCTTTTTTCAGGGAAACGTGAAATTACTAGAGGCGGTAATTGTTCAGGTTTCATAGGAAGTCCACCCAAAGCGATTAACGATACCATTCGATACGGTACTATACCTGGGGATGCCAATATGATCCCTGAGGATACTGCACCCGACGAAGATTTCGCTTTAGCTATTACTCAAAAATCTCAGGTGCGACAAATTCATTTGTTTAACCGCACATATTCATAATGCATGTCGTACTTATCTACTACACACATCAAAGTTTGCGACACAAAATAAATGACAGACAAATTTTTCCATGTAAATGACATTAACAAGTGTCATTTAGTAGGAAATTGAATATTTTCCAAGTTGTATAAATTTAGTATTCTAATAGCAATAATAATAATAATAATAATAATAACGATAATAATAATAATAATAATATATAATAATAATAGTAATAGTAGTAGTAGCAGTAGCAATATATATAGTGAATATTGAAAGTATTGAAATGTCCTTTCGCTAGTTTTACAAAGTAAACACTTCTTTTCTTCGTCATTCACCCAAATATATATACGTTCTCCAAGTTATTACACGTTGCTCTTGTTAATAGCTTTTGGTTTCCCTCCTTCCTTCTTTTCTTTAAATATTTTGGTAAACTTCCTATGGTTATTTTCCTGTACTTCATATTGTATCTAGATCTTTGTATTTCACTCCATTGTTTCTGTCTTTCATCTTCTTTCCTCTTTGGTAGAATCTCTCTTGCATCCACCTTTCTCTCCCATAATTACTTTATTCCTTCTTGGCTATACCTACATTCTTTGTAGTGTTCCAGCATTTCTTTCAGTCTTTTACTATCTCCTTTTACGGCTTTTCTTTCCTTTAGGCAGTGTTTGAAGAGGTTTTCTCCTCTATCTTCCTTTCGTATTTTATCGGTCATTTTGGAGATATAATCTGGTGTCTGTTGGTCCATGGTAACATCCTAAAATCCATCTAATATATCTTTCCAACTCCTTTCAACTTCCATCTTCTCTAGTATTCTAATATAAATGTTAATTTATATTTCTTATACTAGATCACATGAATACTTATTATATGTACAGAGCAGCGTTCACAATTGATCCAAAAATAAGATCCTTTTTAATCATCATTTACCTGAAAAGATATTCAATTATAGTTAATCAGAATTATATCCATAATGTTTAAAGGATGAAGCGATATGGTAGAAAAAAAAGTTGAACGATTTCAAATGGAACTACACATGTGTATTTATATAATTTACAAATTTATATTGATTCTTTTTAATATCGTTCTCCGTTTATGGTCTTTAGATTGTTACCAACAACTTAGTATTTACAATTAGCTGTAAATCAATCTATCTTGTACATTAAATGTTTAAGCTAATAATATAGATACCATTTTATCTATTACATTATTTTGTAGCCAAAAGTCTTGATTATTTGAAAAGTATTTCAAAAATATGTGTACTACTACGTTATTACTCTCTTAACATTCATATACATACATCGTATGCATTTGAAACGATTAGCTGTATTTAAACTAGATTATCGTGTATACACGTATCGTTATTATTTGATGAGAAGATCATTAGAATCAATATAGCCTAAATTTTATTCATTGGACAGGATTATGAATATGTGTACATTATACATATATATGTTTTCTTACGATCACATAGTTAATGAACATATTGAGATTAATAGTGTGCTTCTAATATTAATCACCACCAGCTTTTGCCAACATATTAAATTATTCATTCGATAATACCGCAAAGAAGCTGTCACAATATGATATCTATTACAATTTTTGAACCACTTAATATGTATGACTAAAAAGTCGTGGATGCCACACCATAATTAATAACCGATACTTGAGAGTTTCTATCTGTGGTACTTGATAAATTAGTACCTACCTATCTATTAAAGTAAAAAGTACGTATAAATATCTCCGTATGATAATGATGAAAATTACGATACGAAACGATACGAAATTACTATTGTTCATGAAAATGTCTCTTATTAACATTGTTTCATTTCATGCAAAATGCATTACACGCAGCTACATATATACATAATTCTAATGGTCCGTGTTCTTGCAACAGCAGTAGGAATTTTTTGACGGACTTTACGTGATTCGAATTGTCAACCTCACCCAAGGAACAGGCACACAAGAGATTTTCCGGGAAATATTCCTTTAGGGTTCTCGAGTAGATGCGACTGAACGACGCGTCGCGTCGAGTCGATTGAATCCTTAACTTGAAAATACGTTGTGTATTATTTCTTATACTATATATATTTTCACGAAATTAAATTATTCCTTTATGAAAGAATTATAATTTATTAAAAAAAGAAACAGTAATATCTGAGTAACATATGTATATGTATATCAGAGAAAGAGTAAAATAAGGGTAAGGGTAATGGGTAACGCTGAATTTAAATATAATTTATGTAATAATAAAGGGAAATGTAATTATACGACGATTTCAATCCGAGTAAGAATGAAATGTTTGTCGCTGGTAGAAAATTTGTAATTTTGCCTTTACATTACTTTACTAAACGACAAGTTTGTAATGTTACAGAACATACATCCACTTATATAATGGATTCACCGTTCCCAGCGTGTAATAGTGGGATATTTCAATCTTAAGTAATTAGATATTCATCCTAGATGCAAAAGAAAAATTATTATATACGTGGGAAATACTCCAAGTAACGCTTTCCAGAGCGGAACTCGTGAGACTTGTTGAGTGATTTTTATCGCTGCATTCCTTACCTTGTCGACGCCACAGAGAAAAGAATCGGTCTCCCTATTAAGATGCGAATTCCTCGAAGAAAAAGTATTTATTTCTATCACAAAAGGTCTTTATTCCTTGCACAATGTTAGTTCTACGAAAAAGAAAACAAATTTACCAAAACAAATTAATAATTGCAACACAAGAATCAAACTAGAATACGTTCAAATATTATATTGAAATTTTTATGTTCTATTAACATTTATATTTAACGCAAGAACGAATGTTTTTTACGGTATTGTTGTTTATAAAATACACTTGTTTCTTTGACGACACTATTTCCACTGCTACACACTAAGAAACTCCTTCAACTTTCGAAAATAGGTACAGTTAACATTCATAAATAAAACATATTATAGACCCGTTACACCCGATCACGTTCTACAATCTCTCAGGCATCTATCGTTTGTAGGAAAATTGTCTCGAAAATTATTGTTTCGAAGTCATATTTTTTGCATAATTTATATACATCTGGTGCATTTAGAAATAATACCAATGCGACGTGACGCAAGGTACATGCATATACGTATACGCTTAAGTATACGTGAAGTACAAATTGCGATGTAACATATTCGTCAGGTTTGATACGCTTTCAAAAATTCCAGGATATCCTCATACGTTTGTTTACGCTACGCGGTCTCATTGTCGCAGCGTGCACCAATGCGATTATCGTGATGGTATCATAAAACTGATCAAAACAGGGCAAGTTTATATTATATTCATGCTTTTGTTATCATCTGTCGTATGTAAATGACAAATGGTAAAGATGTACATTATCCAAGGATACCTATTTCTTCTTGAAACACCACAGATCGATATAATTATTTACGATCGATGTTGATCATAAATACCTCAGCATTGGGCGACTTTCTAATTAATGAAATGTTACGTTCTTGACAAGACAGATAGTATTACTATCATGCAAACGTATATAAAAAGTATAAGGCAAGTTTTTCTTCATGATGTGGATATCTAAAGTTTACCAGATAGGATCGAAGGATACGTGGAAAGAATACGTTTGTATCAAGCAAAACCAAGCCACTTCATACCTAACGTTTTATTAATATATACCTTTAAATCTTCATTCATATTCAAACGTTAGTGCATTGATTTGATTACAACTTTTTTGATTATCTATTAAGACCTATTTGCGAGACTATACGCTTTTACAATTATTTATACATGATACATTAAGACATTATCTTCGTGCAAAAATATCGTGATTACTTTATTATGTGCTAATTAAAGAAAGGTGAGAAAAGACGATAACATTGACTTTACTTCAATAATATTCAATATCAAATTTCAATATACATACATAATGTAAATATCAATGTTTCCCTAGCGATTTATAGGGGTGTAAAACATTTTGTACGCAACCTTTCTATTCGAATCGATTACTTTCATTCGTACATTAATCTAAACATTGTCAGCTTAATGACGTTTTCTATAACGTGACAAAAAATAGTTTCTTCCATACCTATATATACCTAATACTTACCTAATTGTAACAACTACAAATACATAATAATACGTGCACGCGATGTTGCGTGAGTATGTACATAGATACATGTACATATGTATACATTGCAAACATTGTGGGTCGTGCACTGTATCCTCGTCAGATGAAAGTATACATAACAACTTTTATCGTATACGATTTTCACTTTACTCCCTTTTTCAGTAGGCTGATTTTTTCGTATATTTTCTTAAGAACGAGTTTAATAACATTAAACTGCCCGTATGCATATGCATTTTACGTCGTTTATAAAATACTGACATCACAAAATAAATCTTATATTGATATTACAGAAGAACGAAAAATAACATAACCAATATAACGGATTAGATTATTCGGATAGTAGGTTATTCGTGTACAGGGTGCAAAAAAGATAAGTGTGAAGAGAATCGTAGCGTGATTTTACACCTTCTAACCGATGGAGATTTGTAGAAGCCGAAAAGTTTATGCAAAGATGACCTTGACCTTGAAATTAATAGTCAAATATTTTTTCATCGCAACATATCCTACTCATCACGAGGAACAAAAGTCTCAAAGGAACCATCGGTCGCAAATAACCCCTTCTCCCGGAGAGAAAACGTTAAAGTTTTAATTATTCTGAAACTAGCTTTATTCACAACATGTTAACATTCTGCAGTCAGCAGTGCAAGAAAAGTAACATCTATTGATACAGGTTAATAGCCTAAATATATCATTATTGTGTATCTTCCTTTCTTTATTTCCTTTTTTCACATTTCTCATTTTGGTTAATCTTCTCCACCAAATTACTATAATCCCTTTTTTACTCGGATAATAAAAGCCATGTTCAATTCGATATATTCCACTCCGGCTTCTTTTCCATGGTTGATTTGATAGATATTCTAGATAGTATTCTGATAGGTGTCCATGATCTTAAGTAGAACACAATAAAATTGATTGTAAGCGACGTAAAATATACTCAATTTGACATTATATTTCTAAGGATGCAAATTATTAAATCGAACGATATATTTACTCTGTATGTACGATATGTACGATATATTTTATATGTACGATATATTTTACTCTGCAAAGAAAAAAGTCCAGTAGTGTCGACTCTGGAAAACGAGGAGATGATCCATGGGGAACGGCTCTGCATTCTGCCCATGTTCGCGTAATTTGCCAAGGAATCGTAAACGTAAACGTAATCTAGGTACATAATTCCTGTTCATTTTTTTTTAAATATTTTAAACGACAACGAACCTGTTCTTCTTTGGGGATGCGGAGCCGATTTGATCTTCGATATGGATTTAAATGTTGCAATATTAATTCTTTGTCATCAAATTGTTACCTTAGTTGCTGGAAATCTCATTGTCGCGGAATCTTTTTTGCGCATAAGGGGTCTTCTATTGTTTATAGGTCTCCAGTTTAAGAATTATTGAAAATTTAACATTTTCTTTCCGGGAGAAGGGGTCATTTGCAATCCATGGCTTTCTCGAGACTTTTGTTCTTCGTGATGAATAGAATATGTAGCAATGAAAATAATAATTTGACTCCGAATTTCAAGTGTAGAATCACGCTACGAACCCCTTTACGCTTACTTTCTTTACACCCTGTACAATGGTACTTCTTTCGTTTTTATCCATGTAAAAAATATTAAAAAATCATCATAAATGTTACGTATTAAACCTTATCTTTACCCAGCAATATCATCAAATTTTTACCACGTTTAACATTTAATAGCATCTTTTTACACTAAAGAGCAATCAAAGAGCAAGTTATATCAATATAACTGGACAATTTTGTATACCATCGAAACAAGTAATTACAAATATAAATGTTACATCTATAAATGCAAGATTAAAAATAATTCATCCTCGAATAATATTCGAAAAAGAAAGCTACAGCAAATATGTACAATATACCTACTTACTTTTTCTGTAAATATGTATCGATAAAATAAAATAAAACGTTCTTCACGGAACATGGTTTCGTCATGAATAATGAAACAATGCTGTTTTTACTTGTTAGTAAACTGTTCATAAAATATAATGTTGCTTCGATCAAGAAATACAATAATCAATATATTTAATACCATCTTTGTGTTTTAACGTGATATTTTCGTTAAGAACAATAATTTTTTTTACAGAGAGATGTAGAAGCCATTCGTGGTGCTTTATACCTTGGTGTGGCTTTTGCGATTGCGTGGGTGATAGGTGCAGCAGATTTATCAATAGCATGGTTAATGTTAGTGCTAGCACTAGCATCGACAATACTTAAAACAAGGATGTCCCGTTTTCTTGAATCGACCGTTCAACACGAATTAGCCAGGCTACGTCGAAAAAGAACTTTGTACAAGGATGAAACTGCTGAATGGCTAAGTTTACTTCTGAATAAATGGTAATCATGTACTTTTATAAATATACGTAGTAGGTATGTATAATTATCGAATAACTGACCTTCTTTATTATCATTTCGTAAAGAAAGTTGAAATCGTTTCATGCATAAAATAACTACAGTTCCTTAGAATAAAAAATATCTCTCTTAAACCTAATTTGTGCAACAATAAACTTAAAACTTTGCCATGTTGTTAATGGAAAATTATACTAATTATTATATGCCTATATTCATAATTATTAATTACTGTGTTGCTAATTTCTTGAATATCAAATAAGACTAAAAGGTAACAAAAGTAGCTGTATTTATCTACTGCAAAGTATCTTGATGATACTTTTTTTATTTGAAATGTTATACCTACAGACATAAATTCCGTTCTTTTTTCCAACATTATATCGTTTCTGTCGATCTTTGTCGTAATACCTTATAATATTACATTTACAGTGCCGTACGAACCGAGAACTAATAAAATCAAATTCAATTTATCGACGAACATGCATTTATATATGTACATGAATCGAAATTATCCATCTTGTATTCGAAAATGTGCGTGATCGTTAAAGCCTCGAATGTCTCTTGTAGCTGAACGAACGTAGTTCAAGAATCAATAGTATGCGGGTATTTGTAAATATTCCACATTCCATGAGTGCAACCATTGCCTTTCACATTTCATCACGTATTTCATACGTATGAATACTGTCGCTGCTGATGTGTAGTTGACAAAATTAGATTTCGAATAGCAACCTCTGTTCGTATTTTAATATGCCTATTCTGAAATTAGTTCTTTTTTGATACCTGTATATACGTATGTACCTCCTATCTCCTCGTAACAAATATCGATATATACGGTGTATTTTGAAGTTAATAGCTTTAAAAGGTTTTAATTCAACAACAATAGTAATTACATTGAAATTGAAAGTAATTTTGAACGATATTGAATCTTTGCCTCAC
Source organism: Bombus affinis (assembly GCF_024516045.1). NCBI lineage: Eukaryota > Metazoa > Arthropoda > Insecta > Hymenoptera > Apidae > Bombus > Bombus affinis. Next base: position 3,891,386 of record NC_066350.1, on the reverse strand, counting down.
GATATATTGCGCCCGTTAATCATATATCGTGCTTAGGTAAAACAGTCCAAGCGAACAGTAATAGCTACAACACAATGTTTTTTCGTTTGTTAAAATTGTTCAAGGATACTAAAATAACACATAAGAGCTCGAAAATGGGAAAATGTAAAAGCAATACTACTTACTTGGATAGTTGATAGACCATTTCAAGCGTCTCTAGCCATCGAGCAATTCTTACCAATTTTCTTATTAGTATTAGCCTTATTAGTATTATACGTTTACTATTGTAATCCTTACTATTTCAAACTAAAAAGACAGTTGAAAATAAAGAAATCAACCATTTACGAAGAAAAATAATGTACGAATCGAAAGAAATGATGAATTTTATATTTGAGAAAATATACATAATTTCTTTTGAATAAAATTCAACTCTACTACAAGAATCTGTAAACTTCTAAACATTAAAACAATTTACCATACGTAATCATAAAGATTTAATAATACAACCTTAAAAATATTTTATGTTTGTGCTAATAAGAATGTATATAATAATAAGAATACAACATGATTATAATTTATTATGTGTACAATTAGGTGGAACAAGTATTCCAAAATCACGTAAGAATGTTTTCATGTAAAAAATACGTGAAACTAATATTTAATAAATTTAAGGTGGCAAAACATCTATTTATATTAAATACATGTACGTGTATCAAGTAAGTCAAAGCGAATGATAAAATTCGCAAGTTTCTCGTTGAAAGCTAGAAAATTACCAGTATTATCAATACACTGAATTACTAATGTTGATCTATAGCCCATTTTACTTGATTTCGAAGTTTTCTCGATTATGATCAAAACATTTAGATAATTAAACAATGTTTTTAATTATGACAAATATAGGTATCCTACATGCAAATTACTAAAATCTGAACCAATAAATACTTCGCCTTTGATTAAAATTCATTTCTATAACATCCTATAGCCATTTTGATGAAATTTTACATATGTACATATTTCTTTAATCGAGTAAAGCTTTATTTTTCAAGATTCAAAATTGATTTGTCTCAATTTTATGAAGATTAGTTTTGTTAATGTTATTAAAATAATATTTAAATATTGAGCTTTCGATTTAGTGATCTTTGAGTGTTAATTGTTTATATAATGTTATATTAATGTTTAGTTAAGAACTAATTACCTCTAAACGTACATACACATGTATCAATATAATATTTTTCTCTCGTATCTGCAACTTACTATCTCATTTATAACGTAGGTGGAGATTTAGCGCTACCAGTATATTTTCTTTAGCAAAGGAAAGACTGGAACCTCTTCTAAATGAAGCCAAGCCTGGAATACTTGGTGAGTTTTTGCAATATGTAATTATAATTAGCTAGTAAAATATTGTAGATTATGCTATTTAAAGTTTTTGTAGGATAGAACTGTTTACAATATAAATTAATCAGTCAAAAAGTAAAATTTATTGTAAATAAGCACGTAATATAAGAGAATATCTATTAGAAAAATAATATTTAACAACAATTTACAACCTACTATTCAATTTTGAAATTCGGAATTAAAAATATAGTGTTAGTATGCTTCGTATATATTATATTAAAACTAACATAGTAAATACCTACAAGATACCTTTTTTGACTAATTCTAGATCTCAGAGTAATTTATATCAAATTGCGTAATATTCTTCCTTCTTCCTTTCTTCTTAACATAATAGTTGATATTTTTAACATTTTTGATAAATCATCATCTTAGTTCTTAATTTTCTTAGTTAATTCCACTTTTCAGAAAAATGAAAATGAAATCCACATGTGTCGCATTGGTATAAAAAATACAGATTCATAATAATATGACGAAGATTATACCGGAAATGCAATAGATATTCAGCTCATTTAAATCCTGACTTCATACAATTAAACTTATTATATATTAAACTTATTAACAATAAACTTTAAATTCAGTTTTATCAGTTTATAAACGGGTAGAGGTAGATAACAATTAAGGACTAGAGCAGCAAAGTACTCTCTCTAATTTCTGCAAGAACATAAACTTAATGAGATTGATCATTTATAGGAAATTTTACCATTGATTTAAATATTTATGAATTTATAAAAGAATAATTTCAATGGGAAATATCATTCTAGGACCACTGGAATTAAGAGAGCTCACATTTGGCGAGCAAACCCCATGTATCACACGCATAAGAATGGTAGATTATGCGAACAACGATGACGATTGTCAAACAAGACAAATGAAATTGTCAATCGAAGCTGACTTACGCCTCGATTGCGAGCAATTTCGTATGCTCATCACAACAAGACTATTTGGAAAAGGGTTAGTATGTAGTATATCATCTACATGTATAACAAATGTACACAATTAGTATAGAAAAGAAAGTAAGATTCGATTACATTCGTAATAATTTCAGAAGTCTTCAATTTTTTTCGTTTTAACAAAAAGAGAATATAGTTCTCGAAAAATGAAATCCGTTGCTACTTTTCTTTACTACTACTACTTACTAATTATACTTTGCACGAGAGAAAAAGATATTACAAATATTTTCGAAAACCATAAAATAATGTAATATAATTAAAATATTATTATTTTTATTTTTATTATTATTATTACATAATTGAAAAATATAATTTTTTACTTACTGTATATATTACTTACTGTAATAGCTGATTCTCTGATCTTATTACGTTTCAAAAAGTTTAATCTGGAATTAAAGGGTTGGCATGGACATCGATCTGGCCGTGGAGAAACTGTCTCTCTCGGGTACCATTCTTGCCACCCTAACTCTTGATTCCATGGCACCGTTTCCTCACGCAACATCTTTAAGCGTGAGCTTCTTAGAGAAACCGGATGTTTGGTTCAGCGTGAGAATCTTGCGAGCAGTACAAATGATGGAATTACCTTTAATTAAGACGTGGATTCATGCGGTGGTCACGGACGCTTTAGCTAATTGGATTGTCGATCCGGGTCACTTAGAAATGAATCTGAGAGCTCAAGAACGACCTGGACCCAGATTCGATTCACTAACTAATTCTATACCACAAGGAGTGCTTACCATCGTTTTGTCTCAAAATGGATGTTCAGGTACTGCAGATTATCGAAACGATTTAATAAACAATAAAAATATACAAAAATCTACGGAATCTACATATTAGTAGTACGAAAAGAGGATATATCAAATATTCAAAAGAAAAAAAGAAACATGATAGAAAAGAAATTAAAATCTTAAGTAATGAATAGAAAATATTACAGTTTAATAGCAAGTACATTTTAAAAGCAAATACAAATAAGTTTATGGTTCAAATGAAATCTTAAGCGCAACCATGAAACTGCAAAATGCGCAACATACAGAAAAGTCGCGTATATTATCTCGTAAAATAATATTATATTACAATTCTGGAAATATAATTTGCTGTTTCTCAAAATGCTATTTCACAAAAAGAAAAAAAAAATTAGTATTTGCGTTTTTTAATTCATAGCTCCCATCATCGCGGACGAAGTGAGATGGCTCGTGGTAACATTAGGAGATCAAAGACGAATCGCAACTCTTTTGAATTCCACGTGGAACGAGAACATATCTTTCTTAATGAATGTCTTGGATAACGAGAAAGTCTCTATCAAATTAAAAGCAAAACGACTTGTCAGCACCGTCACACTGGCTCAGTTCGAACTCGCGCTCGGAGCATATAATTGGGATAACTCACAAATGTAAGTTAATACACAGCTTACAAATCAGTTACATCAGCTTAAGACTATAGAAAAAGTAACAATATGAACTGGAGAATACACATTTATATACACAATTTTAACATTTTCATCCGAAAGTATCGAAACCGTATTACAACCAAAGAAACCGTCCCGGACCAGTGCTAACATTCCAAACATCAACGCCCGATTAGAATATACTGCGCTACCAAAACTGGATCCAGATTTGCCACAACCGGAATTAATAGAAGATAATTCATACTTGTCAGGTAACTGAAATTTTTTATATCTTTATCTATTTCTATTATATTCCATTGCTGACCAAAATCATTGCGTAATTTTTTTAACCGATGTTATTCTATTTGATATTTTGAGTGTCACGAAAATATACCAACTAAACGCAAAAGTCAGGTAAAATAAAACAAACATCGTAACATTGGTATTTCAAATTCGTAGCATTCAGACATGATCTTTTACTATCCCATACTTCATTTGCCTTTATTAAAATACGACACACAATTATTAATCTATATATTTTTTGTCAATTATGTTTCAATATTCTGATACTCTGCATTACCATTGAATGATGATACATATTTGACAAATTTGATGTAACTCGTTATGTGTATTCGTATGTAAATTCGTGTATAAATATCATTTTCAGGAGTACTTGTCGTTTATATTCATTCAGCGGAAAATCTAAATAGTGGCAATTCCCACTGTAATCCTTATTGTATATTATTCAACAATCGTAAAAAGGTACGCTTTTACATATCCCTTATTATGAGAGAGAGACTTGTCAATTCGATTTCCTATTCTACCCATCTAAATACTGTTTATTTAACATTCAGGTAAAAACAACGCATTACATTCGAAGCACTACATCGCCGTGTTGGGAATCGAGAGCACAATTTCTTGTTCAAGATTATACTCAAGTGTCTCTAAGTTTTGTCGTATACTCTTGGAATATATCCAAATCGATTGATGGTGATATGCTTGGACTCGCTATATTATCTTTATCTCAAGTAAGATTGCATAATTAATATGCAGAAATAACATTTTGGTATATAAATTTTTTGACAAGTATTTCAGATATTTGTTACATAGAATACTTGAAATTACACTTCAAAACATATCATAAGATGTGAATGTTCTTTTATAGTTCATCAGAAACACGAATAATATACATCATTCAACTTCAATTCGCGTCGAGATAGAGCAAATATTCTAAGAAATTTGTTCCAGAAGAGAAGTGCAATTTCTTCTACTCTTTATATATAGTACCTATCACTTTATTTTTACTGTATCGGTGTACTAGTTCTTTACACATCTGTATAATTGGTTTTATTTGTTTTCATTGTACTACACGAATCTAATTAATTAACAATATGTTTTTGTTTAGGAAAATATATGGACAGTTAGAAAAGAATTGATCCTCAGTGGATCGAACATTACGTCAACAATGACCGTTTCTGTATTATTCTATCCTGTTAAAAGTATACAGCAAATAATCACCAGCCGAAGAAGTAGTTTGACTTTTCCAATATCAGACGAGGAGCCAAAATCTAAAAGAAACAGTCTACCGTGGATGCAACAGGCAGTTAGTACAATCGATGAAAACAATTACATACGCGTATTTATTAACACCGGTATAAATGATACTTCATCTTTACTTTCTTACGTATTATCTGTTTCTTCAGAAATTATTATTAACTCACAAGGATATAGATCCCGCCTCATCGGATGTATCCAGTTTACTTTCCACTGGAAGTGGACTAATGGAAGTGACACTAATACGCGCGAAAGATCTTGTTGCGAAAGATCTAAATGGTTTCAGCGACCCTTTCTGTGAACTGAAACTAAATAATGAAACAAAGTATAAAAGCAGCATAAAGAAGAAAACACTGAATCCTTGCTGGGATGAAAGTTCCATCATGGGTTTGCCCAAAATCGGCGAAACTTTGGATGTCGTAAGATTTCTATTTATACAGCGTATTTAAAAAAGGTCCGACGCTTAAATTGAATTTATAATATTCATCAAGAGAAATATAAAACGTTTGATCGATACAGGTCCTAAAAACAATATTTTCAACGCAAAATCAACTTTCATTATTAGCGTTCGATATTATGAGTAAGCTTTCGCAATATATTGAATATACAAACTTAGAAGACGCGAATATAGGATAATATAGCATACATCTTCATATTTCTAAATATTCGATATACTATCCTCCTATTTCTATATAAAACTGATATTTGTGGATACAAGTTCCTTCCATACCATGTATTTTCTTTTCGTTATCGTAAATCCGGCACATTATTTATCGGCGATGAGTAGACCAAAGCTTTTAAATGAGTATACGGCTATAGAGGTATTTTTTTGACTGTATACGCGCTCTCATTGCAAATACCATACACAAAATGCATTTTCATGTTAACACATTTCATTTTCGACTCTACCTGCACTGTAGAACCTCGAATCGGCTTAGTTGGAGGACGCAGCCAAGATAAATTGATGCCCAACGGATAATAATCGAACCCCCAAGGAAAATAAGTGAAAACATGTTTTCTATACCAAAACAAGCTTTTTATTTTTTAGAAGATCTATTTCCTTTTACAATATATAATTTATATTTATTTATAATATAATTATTTATTATATTGTGTAATCAATTTATTTTTTCAATTTCGCACATACATGTGCTTTATTACAGCAACTTTTCAATCATAAAAATATACATATACAAGCGTTTGTTATTAGTAAACAGAAGATTTCGGATAATCGCAAATAGATTAATCGAGGTCTTATTGTACATTAAATGTGTTGCGAAGAAATTCATTCATGATACCGAACATTAAATAATGAATAAGGTAAGTGTATAGATCAAACTCAACATCTTCGACTTCGATGATTTTTTAATATGTGATGGGGGATAGGAGCATGATTCTGAATAAGTTTTTCCTATACATATCACTAACGATCGGTCTTAGTTTCCAAGATATTCGCAAAACATAGTCCGGTACCACTACAGGTAATTCTGCCTATAGCTGTGTTTGCTGTAGCAGCTACGTTAGTATGTATTAGTTGCCGGTAGCAGGCCGTTTATCTTCTGTTTATAAATGAGGATTGGGCGAGCTTAAGCAACCGGCTACCAATATTGATGTACTGCCACAGATGCACAACTATAGGCAGAATTCATTGTAGTGATACCGATTTTTTGCGAATATCTCGAAAACCGTATGCGATGCCGCCAGTTATATATATAGGAAAAAATTGTTCAGAGTGATGCCCCACCATTAAAAATCCACATATCAAAATACCGAAATGGGATAAATTGAGTTCGATCTGTACATTTGCCATAAATAATGAAAACCAATTTTACATCGAAAGAATTGCTTTTAGAACCTATGTTGATTGAATTCTTTTTACTCCTCTCGGTGAATACTACTAATTCTTCAAGTATCGGCCTCTTTTTTAACATTCTGCACTTTCTCATAGTATAGATATGTATTCAATGAATGATAATATTAATAAAATGGCAATATAAGACAACGGCATAACCGTAAGAAACCGGAATAGGCTATAAGGACAGGCTACACATCAAATATAACGCCGCGGCAAGAACCGTACATCAAGAACTCGCAATAAAGTATCAATTAATACAAACACGCACGCCAAATTACAAATATACATCCGAAACATACTTGAAAACCGATAACTATAGGACAAAACAATACACACCGATAAACAATTACATGTAGTGGACTCCATATCACATTTATAAACAAAAGAGGAAAGAAAATCTATGGAAACAAGAGAAAGTGACAATAGTATTAGGTCATCCCATAAGTTCGTGCCGTTTTTCGAGCGGTTATATATGTTAAGATCGTTTACATACCTTTCAGTTTCATGAAAAAATGTAATCCCCCTCTCGTTGTACAACTTCTTCCCATTTTTCTGGTAGGGCCATTATTCCGTCTCGATAAAAGTTCTCTTGTTTTTCTTTAAAATAATTTTCTAAGCTATTTTTGAGAATGTCAATATTTTCAAATTTTTTACCTACTAAAAAGTGTTGTAATGCCCTGAACAGGTGGTAATCAGGTGGGGCAATGTCTGGGGAATATGGGGGATGTGGTAAAATTTCCCAATTAAATTCAGACAATTTTTTTTGCAACGCTTTTCGCGACATGCGGTCTAGCGTTGTCGTGATGGAAGATAACGTTGTTCCTATTTATTAAACCTGGTCGTTTTTCAGCTAGTGCTTCCCTTGATTTTTCCAACTGAGTGCAATATTTGCCTGAATTAATGGTATCACCACTAGATAAAACTTCAAAATAGAGTATTCCTTTATAATACCACCATACACACAAAAGAACTTTACGTGGATATAACCCTGGTTTTACACAGCGTTGAGATGGCTGATTTCGTTGGGACCAGCTACGTTTCCGTTCAGGGTTTTCGTGAAGTATACACTTTTCATCACTAGTTACCAGGCGTTTAAGGAATGGCTCATGTTTATTACACGCAAGTAATGACATGCACGCTGTCGTTCGTTCAAGACGGTTCCGTTCCGTAAATTCATGGAGCACCCAAACGTTCAACTTTGACACCATCCCCATTTTTTTTTAAACACCTATGAATTGTTGTCTTAGGTATTTTCAGAACATTTGACATCTCTTGAACTGTCAAATTTCGTGATTTTTCAACAAGATCCTGAATTTTATCTTCGTCTGTCTGAGGAGGACGCCCGGAGCGTTCCTCGTCTTCTAAACAGAAATTCCCAGCTCTAAAACGTTGAAACCACTTCCTACAGGTGCTACATGAAAGCGCATTTTCCCGTAAACAGCACATATGTTTTTTGTGGCAATTGTTACAGAATTTAATTTTCGATATTCATATAACATGAGATGTCGAAAATGGATACGCATTTCACTCATGATTTTTTACTGTTAGAAGTCACTGTGTTCACTATATTACGATCTTATACCTACGAAAATCTGCTCTAGCCTGTTCTCGATCAGCTAAGCTCAAGTGCATTGATCCCTTATCGCCGTATGTTTATAAATCGACACATGAAATGTATACACAAAAGTCGGCACGAACTTATGGGATGACCTAATATATTTGTTACAATAGTCATATCCGTTACAGGTATCACAAGAAAAAAATTTCTCCAACCACCTTAAAACAATAGGTATAAACACACACATTCATCCAAACATATAAAAGGTTACAATACTCCAAACATCAACGATAATCAAACAAACACTACAGCAGTAACAGAAGAGCATATGAATTGGTGTACAAGAATCCGTCATACAACCTTTAAAATCACAAAAGCGTGAATGAAGATAGTAATAATTTAATTAATTATTAAATGATATTAATAATAATAAGTAGAAAGAAAAGAATAATAAATACGATACTTTTATGTTATTTTTTCACGTAGGTATTATGGGATCATGATACTTTTGGTATGAGGGATTATCTTGGAAAAGTATCATTGACTCTCGATGACATTAGAAAATTATCAAGCAGCGATCAGTCCCATTGGTTGGTGTTAAGGGAAACCAAAACGGGATCTGTAGAGTTGAAAATTAAAGTTTTATCCGAAGAATGCGAGGTACATATTACCACATTTTTGTTTCGAACAAAAGCAACATTTCAAACTACCTATTTGATATTTTTTCATCTAGTCTCAAAGCACATATGCAGCCAGCAATATCAGCGAAAGTTCAACCCAATTAAATATTGAAAGTTCTGAAACGGCGTCAAACATTATAAGAAGACCTTCGATGGAAAAGTCAAAAATGAGATTGCATTTAGACGTTGTACCACCACCGCCGCCCCCGCGTACAATTACCTTGTTAAAACCAATTATTTCTAGTCAATCCGGTGAATTACTTTCCAAGAGTTTAACATAATATAAAATTTGTATAAAGGCTTTTTTATCTCGTTGATTACTTATTTCCAATCTAAATTATTTGAAATAGACAAAGCTAGTATTGGAAGTAAAGACTCCAACGAAATGAATGGAACCGAGAATTCGTGGGTACCTAGTGTTGTCACAGAATCCATAACGGATGTAATTGATGAAACTGACACGTCAAAGTTAAGAGAGCGACCATCTCCTCACAACAGTTTAACCCCAAGTCCAGAACAGAATTTCGGCAAAAAATTACCACAGTATAACAGTTTTCGCGTTATGAAACAAAAGGTGATCATAATAATCAATAAAGTAAATATTGTCCAATCTGCATACATATATGTAATTAATATATTTATTCTTAAAATCGAAATACATGTGTACAATAACATTGACTTGACAGACGATAATCTAAAATATTACTATAGCCGATAGCGTAAATAATAAAATTGAAGGTTATTTAAATTATTTATTTATCATTAATTATTATGAATGATTTTAGGTGAAAAGAGGATTAAAACTTCGTAGATTTCGTTCTGAAGTAAATATAGAGGACAAAAATGAGTCAAAAGGCGTAACATTGAGTTTGGAACCTAGAGGTGGAGGAGAAGCTGATGCTACAGAACTTTTACAAGGATCTGGTTTAGCGCATGCTATATCACAACCTGATATGCTTGGCAGAATAAGACAACCTAGTCCGCGTTTAAGATTAAGACCAAATGGTACGTAAATTTTACAATTAACATAGTTATGTTAACAATTAACATAGTACATACAATAATGTGCTTTGCTTTGTAAGATTTCACGAAATTAGACATCATATATTGTATCAATGACTGAACCTCTAACATGTCATGTTTATGTTACTTATATGTATAACTAACACATTTATTCAATCAGAGTTAAAAGTTGTCAATGGCACTAAAGAAAAATACTCGGGAATAGAAGGAAAAGTTTTACAAGCTCAAGGTCTTCATGTCGCACATATTGCTCAACTATATTGTCGGATAAAGCTTCAAATGTAGGTACTTATATATATATATGCCTACGGGCACAAAAATATGAATATTAATACAAAAAATAATATAAAAATCCTTTATATTTATTAGATGTACCAGTCCCGATAAGATTACATCTTCGACAAATAGTGGTAAAACATTAGCGAAATCTCGACTTTTACCTGCAATGCCTAACCCACAGTTCAGTATAGACTTTCACATAGAAAGTGATAATGTTCCCAGGCAGTCCTTGTTAATATTTGAGATCAGAAGTGCTAGTAAAGAATTATTAGCTAGCCGGCGTATCACTCTTCATGAATTATTAGGTAGGTTTAAATAAAATTTACTTTGCACTTTGATATAAAAGCTAGTTTGAAATGAGTAAATAAATAACAATCCTTACAAGAAGGACCAAATACTTTACATAACTATCATTTTAACTGTCTGCTAAACTATCATCACAACAATAAACTTACTATGCGCGTGCATTATGATAAATTTATTCGTTATGTCTTACTGTGTCTGTAGATATTTAAAAGTTTCAAAGAATTAGATCAAATATGATACAATACATTCATTGATAGAATATACTTTTCAATATTGTTTAAATAAATTGACACGTCCATCTTCTACTCGGAATATCTATAAAAGCACTTTTATCTTGTACCATATTAAAGTAAGTATTTTAAAGTGAAAGTGACCTTAAATCCATAAATCTTTTCGCTCTCATGTATGTAATACGAAAATACAAAATTGATATGCAGGGTATTTTAGATGGGATAGAACAATTGGGCAGAGGCTGATTCTATCACGAAAAATAAATGAAAAAAGAATACATTCTTTTTATTTGAGATTTCATTTTCGAGAAAATTGAGTTCAAAAATTCGTCGAATATATGTGTGCGTACAGTCGCCAGACTGAATGCATCAGCATGGGCATTTGTTGACGAGCCAATATCGGCATTGTACTGTTTCGGTACAGCTACATCAACGATCGAAACCGCTCTTCTATGATCGGCGATTCGTTGTTTAATTATTTCCCTGTGATATTGATTATGTTAGAGTTTTTATTATTTTAACATAAATTTAACACAAATTAAATTTAAAATAAATTAAATGCTAAATATATTAATACAATCTTGTTACCCGTTCACAAGCAGACGCTAACGCTTTGTTTGTGGTCCGTGCTGAACACGTTCAGTCTGATGGATGCACATGTACTCGACGAATTTTCAAACTCAATTTTCTCGAAAACAAGATGTTAAACTAAAAGATTTAATTTTTTTCTTACTTTTGCTTAAAGAATCAATTCCTGCCTTATTTTACTACCCTACTTTGAGATACCCTGTATGTAGTATAAAATTTGAATATGTAAATTTTTTTCTATATTTACATATGTAGGCGTTTCCGCGGCAACTGATGAAATTCATACATGGTTAGCATTAAACAATGGAGCATCATTGGAAGTACAAATGGTTCATGGAAGAGAACTAAAAAGTAAATCCACAAAAAAACTTTTTCGATCCTGGTCAGTACATCGGATAGGAAAAATATAAAACATTTTTAGCCAGTGTTATAAATATTTGTGAAAATTATAATTTGCCAAACATATATATGTAAATTGAAAAATCCCTCTTGAAACAATATGACATGATAGCGTATTTACGAATACGTTTTACATTTTACATATTTTATTACGTGTACATATATATGTACATAAATAAACTTACTAATATTATCTCAAAATGAAAATTGTAACATTTGTGTTTTGTACCATAAAGTGTATACATATATTTCATTTTTCATTATAAAACAATTTATAAAAAAAGCTATGAAGATAAATAATTATCTTTTTCATCATTCCTTTAACTATAAATTAAGTAACAACAATTCCTCCTTAGTACTTATAGTATTTCACAAACTAATATGTATTTCTTAAATAAATCCTATATTTGATCTAGAAAAGATTACAAACTATACATATATTTGTTGTTAATGCATAGTAATATGTACTCTAAATAACTCGTTGAATATATATAAACATTTATTTATTTTCATTAATTATACAATTCATTAGGCTTTTAATTATAACAAATAATTATACCCATAATAGCTCCATACAAATATTCTTCATTTAAACATTTATTTTTTCACTTTTGCTGTTAACAAACTTATTTATACATAAACGTACATTTACATTTAATGACAGGTATTATTATGATTACTAACATTACAGCCAGCCTACACTGTACATCATTTTCAATGTATCTATCACATTATAGAAAATAAATATAAATTAGTTTTATATGTATCATTAGCCTTGTATTTTTTACACAACCACATGTATGTATTATTATTATCAAATGAAATTTTACAAGTGACTTTCATTTTTAATTTTCTTATTAAATATGCCACATGAATAAATATGAATAAATATATTCTAGTGTGTGCTGAATATTATGCAATCTTAATAAAAGTATATCCAACAATAATAACAAAATATAAAGAATTTGATCATGATGATCTTATATATATATAGTTAAGATATATTGTTTTGTCAAACATTAATTAGATTATTAAAACATCAGACGTTTGTGATATTGATATATAAATATATATCAGGATGAAAAATATAAGTAATATTAAAACAAAAATCATTAGATTAGATGTAATAATAATTATTCATAATATAGCATATATTTTTGTGACACACTTAGTCACATATTACAATTACATTTTTAATTATATATCATAGAAAATATTGGTATAATTAATATAAATATTTAAGGCACTATAAAAAACATAATCTATGAAAACAGATATACGTCTATATATGCAAATGTATATATCTTTAAATATTTATATTTCGCATAATGCAGACCTACATTACCTTCTTTGATTTCTATCAATAAACAGTACCATATAAAATACACCTTTTGTACATTGTATATATTCTTAATAATTCCAACTTGCATATTTTTGAAAATTTGAATATTGCAGCAAATTCCATTCAGGATTATGATTAACTAATTTGCCACTACAATAATAAAAAAAAAATTATTTATACTATATTTTTTTTTACTTAAATTTAATTTTTAAAAATTGCAAAATCATCAAATAAAATAACTATTAGTATTTTAGTTTTAAATATAATGTAACAATATATACACCATTAAAACAAAATTTCTTTCTTTAATACAATTCAATTCTGTGTCAATTTGACAATTTTTACTCAATTCTCTTAGTTAAAACTTTAGAGATTCAAATTCTTTTCTTTAAAAAATTTAACATCTTACCTTTAAATTATTTTGCATATTCCTATTGCCAACTTCTTCTTGGCGCTTCTCACGTAATTGATCTAGCCTTTCTTGCCTTCTAACAGCATCAGTATTTTTAATACCTCGATTTTGTTGTTCAGCAATTCTTCTTTCTGCAGCTTCCATTTGCTTCCTTCTCCTAGTCTCCTAAACATAAATGTATGTGTTATGTATTATATTTTTTGTAATCATCACTAAAAGTAATATTTAAAAGTATCTTTAAAAAGATCAACATTATTCATGTCTTGAATTTCTTTACTACTAGTTACTGTTAATTATTGTTCTTATTGTAACTAAAATTAATGCCTTAAAATAATCCTTTAATGTTTGAAATGAAAGGATATTTCACTATTATAAATATTTATTTAATTATTGTAAAGAATCGCAACCTAAATAAAAACATAATATGTTTTTTAATATGACAAAAATTCGTTTAAGATAAATTTTTAATACCGCGCACAACAAATATATATGTATGTACGAAAAATGTAGTATTGTACAAAAATTGAACATGCAATGACAATTTAAAATATTAATATATAAGAGAAAAGATATTTATAAAAACAAAGATGTTAAAGTAACAGTTACATTAATAAACTTAATGTTGGTTAGAGAAGAATATATATATATTATATTAATAATATTAATATATATATATATACATATATATATTAATGAATATATATTAATATATATATATATATATATATATATATATATATATATTAATGAAAAAGATGTTAATAAAAACACTGTATATGTACTTAAGTACATATTACTAAATAACCTCCAATTTTTTAATCTTACCAAATCTGGTGTTAAATCTTCGCACGAAGATGATTCTTTGCAACAAGATAAGCACAGATTTCCCATGATAAATGCAATTAGTTTTTACTACAATTAAAAATTAAATTATTTATACTATAATTTTTACACTACTTTCAATAAACATACAACTTTTGACGTGTATGAATGATAAGAGTTGTCATTTACTATGCTCTGTTCAACGAGAAGTTAGCAGAAGTAAACAGAACGACCATGTACTAATCAACTGACAGATATAAGGGGCATCAGCTACTGGGTGGTAGATATTGAGTTCAGGAGCGGATTTAGTTATTGGGTTACTGTTAGGACCATCTTCAACTTCTGGTATTTATGACACGGACATTTATGACAGACAGTAGTGTCAAGAACACGTTACGAAGTATAAGGATAAATTTATATTTTCTTTATCATTTAAAAAATTTGTTAGTTGAACAAGGTATTTCTACTGATTTATCAAATACAATTTCGCAATCGATATATTGAGTAGTCCCTGCGTAAACGCTTTGTTGTACTTATATAAGAACCAATTTCATCGGAGCATCGATTATCTACTGCAATATTATATAGCATTATTTGTGCATATTGTTTATTGTACAGTAGTATATTATACATTGCATTATTAGTTTTATATACATATATAAGCAATTAACACAAAACTTTTGCGTCAATTATGTATACTCATTTTAAGAATTCCGTCCGGAAAGCAATGCCTGAAAGTTGTGAATACGCTCCTTACCAGTCATATACGTCTGTACCTCTGCTGACTCTTCATGTTGAACAGGATATATGTATATATGTATTTTTTTCAATCAATAAACAAATAAACCTATTGTAGAATTATCACTAAATCATTTGCAATGACATATGTAGGATTTCCTTTCTGATATATGGTACCAGCAATTCCACGTTGAGTCTAAGAATTTTACTTTAAATAAACTAAAATTTTTTATCAGAGAGGAAATGAGAATGCTCACGACCGTAGTTCTAGTTGTTTCACAGTACAGGTGCTGCACCATGCGTCCAAGTCTTGAAGTTAACTAAAGTTAGCGTATATAACAGCCTATAAAATTAGGGATCTGCTTTGTTTGGTTGCACACTAGCACAGACAAGAACCTGTTGAGTTCCACGCTACAATTGTACGGTTCTACGGAAAAGTTCATATCCACTTTTCTCTTCGAGATAGACAAGTATGAGAATGACAAAGTGGCGGAATAATGAAACTAATTGTGACTTAAAAAAAAGAATATGAATCCCGACATCTTCGTCCGAGAACAGGACATCTGACGCAGAAGGCGAGGGTGCAGTTTCCTGTTGACCGCGGAAACTTATTCGTAAGATAAAACAAAGCGATCACTATGAAGTCAGCGTACAAAACAATCGTGTTCCGATTTCCACAGTTTCTGAAGAATCAATTTCTTCAATGATTCTAGGAGCATCCGAAGGAAAGTTTTCCGTTAAAACTGAGGAAGATCCGTGCCCAAGAAAATTAAAAAAGAAGAGCGCAGGACTCAAGAGTTAAGAGGAAGGGTGAAGAGCAGTTGGAATTTCCTCGAAGGCACAAATTTATATTTGAATTCTTTATAAGATACTCTATTGGTATAGAAATATGGGACACACATATTAGGGAAACATACATATTAAGTATATCTAATATTTTTTAATGTATTGTTTATTTTCTTTATTTTTTGTTAATAAATTATTATATTTTGACATTTTGTACTATTTCTCACCCTTTTATATGTGTCATCGTTCAAAAATATTGTGTTTTAATAATTAATGAAGTAAACAATTAATTTCTCTTTCTTTGGCAACTTACAATTAGTTTCATTATTGCATTATTTGTCATTTTCATATTTGTTTATCTCGAATAGAAAAGTAAATACGAACTTTTCCGTAGAACCGTACAATTGTAGCGTGGAACTCAACAGGTTCTTGTCTGTGCTAGTGTGCAACCAACAGGGCAAATCCATAATTTTATAGGTTGTTATATATATACGCTAACTTCAGTTAACTTCAGAACTTGGCCGCATGGTACAGCACCTGTACTGTGAAACATCTAGAACTACAGACGTGAGCACTCTCATTTCCTCTTTGCCCAAAGACACTACAGTTTTGAATAAGGTAAGCGGAAGTCGAGAGTATCTAATTACTCTTCTTTGTGGACCAATCAGGTGCCATCTGTACGGTCCACTCATTAAATGAAGCATGAATAGAAGCCGATATGGCGTCATTGCTAACCTGTAAAATACACTAAGAATGCTGCGTACACATAGCTTTCGTGTTCCTAAAGTTAATATTTGCATTTTTAGATAATATGCATCAAAAATTATTAGGTGACAGATAAAAAAGAAAATACTTTTATGTCTAATAAATCAAAGTTAAATCATTAGAAATGAATATAATACAAAAGTAATGTTCTTATAAATATGTTAATATTGTTATAACTGCCAATAATAACAATTTTAGAAAATACTTTTAGATGAGTAATCGTTCCATTGTACTCGTCTGTAGTACTTAGATATACTTAATTTACTGCCTTTACAATTAATATATGTTTCTATTCAAACATATATTGAATGGAATAGTATTAAAAGACACAAAATTTTTTACGTTTAATATTTTAATCATTTATTTATGAATAAAAACTTTAATCAAATAACCATCCAATTATCTAATGAATACAAATCACATACGTACCTGCACGTACGCACGCCTGCACGCATAATGCATACATATAACAGATCTGTTTAATGATAGAAATAGAGTTATCGTTATTGTACACATTTGTTTAAAATATAAATTTTGCATTAATGGCTTTATAACAAACAACGAATATCATATAGTTTAATTGAAATAATTATTATATTAAAATATAAAAAAAGTTTATTATGTGTAACGAAGATTATGATTATTGCTCAAATATTTATTTACAATAGGTGACCAGGTGTAATGCACTAAGACAATACATTAAGACAAGGTGTAATTTGTGAAGTATATGTGTATAAATTTAATATCGAAGTATGTGATAAATAAGGTTATTTTATAAAACAAAAATATAGTGTTAATTCATAATACGGTATTGGGCATAAATTTTGACAAGTCATTGTATACAAATAAATATTCCTTAATTCATACACATGTTGTAGTTCGTAAAGCAAATATGGTATCTTCATGGTATTATTTCATTTTACCGGTAGTATTACTTATTGGATTACTTCGAAAATGTCGTGAACGTACATGGGGAAAATGTAAAAATACAGACAGTTTACTCGGTCGAGTATTCATTGTGACAGGTGCAAATTCTGGAATTGGTAAAGAAACGGTAAAGGAATTGGCTAAAAGGAAAGCTACAGTTATTTTAGCCTGTAGATATTTACAAACCGCACAGAATGCTATATCTGACATACGTACTCAAATATCTACTGGAAAACTGGTAATATTAGTTCCTAATTATATATTTCTAGCCCATAATTAATATAACAAGTACAATCTATATCTGTAAAAAATATTATTAACTTTTCAGGTACCAATGAAATTAAATCTGGCATCGTTTTCATCCATCAGAGAATTTGTTGCAGAAGTAATAGAAAATTTTGCGGAGGTTCATGTGTTAATTAATAATGCTGGAGTATACGTTCCTTTTAAAGAACATGCTTTAACTGATGATGGATTTGAAATTCATTTTGGAGTAAATCATTTAGGGCACTTTTTGCTTACAAATTTACTTTTGGAACATTTAAAACGGAATGGACCAAGCAGGTCTGTCATAAAGTAAAACATTTACTTCGAAATACAAATTTGTTATTTACTTATTTTACTTTTCCTTCAACAATAGAATTGTTATTGTGACATCTAAACTTTTTGAGTCTGGAACAATTGATTTTTCGAATCTAAATGGTGAAAAAGGTTTGGTAGTCAAAGGACGTATGAATCCTGCCTATTGTAATTCAAAATTAGCAAATACGTATTTTGGTATTGAACTTGCAAAACAAACAAAGAACAGTGGTATTAATGTATATATGGTTTGTCCTGGATTTACTTACACAGGATTATTCAGAAATGTTAAAAGGAGTTGGTTTCACTATATTATTTTTTCGCCTGTTGCTCTGTTATTTTTACGTACTGCAAATCAGGTAACTGTCTTTATATGTTACATATCATTTTTTGTGGGATTATTTCTTATTTGATTTATTATAATAGATATTCTATTACATTCATATTTATATTTTTGTTACAGGGTGCACAAACTGTATTACATTGCGCAATAGAACCTTCCTTATCTAATGAAAGTGGTCATATTTACCGTGATTGTAAACTTTATGTTTCAAAAAAGAAACTAGACCATGATGTAGCACTGCGTTTGTGGGATGTGAGTGCAAAACTGACTAAAATTAATGAATCTTTAAATTAAATATTTTAATGTATATTATATATATTATTTTACTTTTAACATAATTAATCACCATTTTATATATTTATTTTTATATGTAAATATTATAACGCAATAATGTAGAAAAGATAAAGACATTGCCATAAGATATAAGATATATCTATAAGATTATATATAAGATATATAAGATATAGTAAAATATTTTTGTTTTCATTGTTACAAATAAAATATCTTATTGTATAATTTTTTAAAATACTAGAATGTTGAAAATGTCGTAAATTTTATTGAATCCTCTTAAAATTATAGTAAAAGTAAAAAAGATCTTCAAAAATGCCAATAATAAAAATTCTTATATTTTAGTCTTATAGTATAATATGTATTCAATACGAATTATTCCACATATGAATCAAATTACAAGAAAAGGTTTTTTATATATAATGTTGTTTTTACATTCATTATTATACGTTGAGTAAGTTAATATGTGTATCTACATATTTTGACATGTAACTCATTGTGTACGTAGTTAAATAGAATACTGTGAATAGTAATCAAGAATACTAAATAGAATAATTTGAAGATACCATGTCAAACTAATCAAATGTGTTTACTAATTTTATATTTCATAATTCAAGAATGCTTGATTTTTTTATTTATATCTTTTCTATTGAAATAAGTTACATATCAGAAAATTTCAATTTTGTCTTCTTTTTTTATTGAGTATCAGTATTTTTCATTGTAAATTGTTAGTTATCACATACTTAATGTTATTACATACGTATAGTAAATAATGCTTTAATTGGTCCTCTTATAGATAGTTTATATAGATATTAAAATTTTATATGACAAAAATGGCAGATGTAAAGTTTGGACACTATAGTTACTAATCGATACTATTGGATTCAGATGTTCAAGTGTTTTAAATATTATATAATTATTTTGAAACATTATTTTACATTACAAGAAGAAACTGTTATTAAGACAACTTAATAATATTGGCTTCGCACGGGAATGTATAACAATATCGGCTTTAGATAGTAACATCACAATTAAAAAAATATAAACATACACTGATCTCTATATTATGATATTAATTCTATGTTCATATAAGGATCATTATTATGAAAATTTTTTCTTATTTAGCTATTTGATATTATATAATTAATAAAAAGTACAATTATTAATTGTACGACCCATACAATACACACGTGCCCTTGACGCATATATGCACAAAAAGATTAAATTTACACATTATACGAAAATTTATTATATGTAAATAATAGTACCTAAAATGCACATATATACAGGGTGTCTCATCTCATATTAATATCTTGACTTCCATCCCTATTACTATCTATAGCGAAAAATGTTTTAGATAAAAATTGTGGCTTCGAGGGAGGCATATCTAATATTATGTCTTTTTGTAGATGGGCGCGAAAAGGTTATGTGAAGGTCAACTTTATCTTTTTAAATAAAATAATATATACTTTTTAATACGTTGATAGATGTAACTAAACATTCTCTATAAAAGAGTATTAACCCATATATATATTGGAAAGTTATTAGTTTATGTATTTTTTTAACTTCTATTTTGTAAAAGCTACCGTAAGAAAGATAATGAAAACAAATACAAAAGTACACATATTATTACTTATTAGTGCCTTACATCTTTTCTTGTTTTTTATACGATAGGTTTTATAAAAGAAAAGTTAAAATGCTTACTAAACTAATAGTTTTTAAACATAAATAATTTTTTACAGAGAATGTCGACCTGCATCGATTAATGTATTAAAAAATATATGATTCCATTAAAAAAAACAAAGTTTTTGATGTTCATGCGCTCACCTACACAAAGTCTACTAACATTAAATATACATATCAAAATATACCTGTCTTCTTTGAAACAATTCAACTTTTATTTGAAACATTTTTCGCTATAGGTAGTAATGTATGATATAAATCAAAATGTTAATATCAATGTCAAGTGAGCGTGAGGTATCTTATATATATATATGTATGTATAAACAAGAATCATCTTGAGATGCAACAGGCGCGTTCATCTAAAAACAAGATTTGTGACCGTCACGAAATGTCCCCTTCGAAAACAAATAAATTCTTCTTGAAACACCTTTTTGAATAACAAATACCTAGTTCAGGAAATAAAATTTCAAATGGGACAACCTGTATATGTATGTACATGGATTTATTTTAACTGAAATCGATGGAATATCTTGAGATATAGAAATTATCAAAAAAAATGTTTTTAGAAAAAATTTTTTGGTATAAACAAAGGGGACATTACATCGCATAAATAATCTTTTTGTTGGTGCAATAATAGGGGAAATTTTTAAGTCAAATTAATCCTTTCATTCGATAGAATACAATGGCATTTATTGATGCGAATTCAATGATCTGCCGTTAAAGTAATTTTATACATATCGTACAAGTATTTGTGAATTCTTAAGGAGTCAATTGACATCTACTAAGCTGCTCGAACCGGCTGGTTCCAACGTCCCAACACGATGATCGTTCTTCAAATTATACAGCACTAGCCTGAAAGTGGTTGGAACACAATTTCAACAACAAATAGATCGATTGTGATGGATCAGATCTCGTTCCATAATCTCCATGCGAACTTTTCTCGTGGGATCACTTGAAGAAGATAATTTACAAAATAATCCGGAAATGTCTATAAATTACAAAAAAGGATTACAATCGCTTGCAGGAAAATGACAGAATAAATATTGAAATATTTTTAAAAGGAATCTTTAAAAAAAGAGTGGATAGATATGATTTTGAACATTGGTGAATACATATAAAGCAAATTTTTAATGATTATTGTTGCTGCTTTAATTAGTTATCAGTAAGTACAAGTTAACTTCTTTCATTTATGCCATCTTGAATGATCCTTCATTTTCCGTACTTGTTATAATAGTGATATCCTTTTAATTGTAGATTGCACATATCTTCTAAGAAACATAAGATCAAGGAAGATAAAGGAGCATCACAGTAGAAATATTGCCTGTCAATTCGAGAAGAGAAAGTTAATAAGAAGAAATTTATGACATTATGCTAAATAATCTCATATGGTGGGTCATTGATATGATCTCAATAAATGCCATTGTATTATGATTAAAAAAGTATAGACTCTTCTCCGTTACTTCACTTACCTCAATTGTTAATTATACCTAACAATCGAGGAAACGCGATATAAATATATGATAGATATTTTTAAGACAATCAACAAATATAATTCATTCATTTTCTATTTAACAAAATAAGTAATTAAAATAAATATAAATTTGCTTGCCTTCCTTTTTTCTTTTATAATGAAAAGAATTTATGAGACCGCTACATTCTCGATTTTCACATAGTAATAATAATGTCCATATTGATCTAATCTTTTCTATACAACATGCAGTGAACTTTTGTTGAGTCTGGTGCGTTTGGAAACCAACTATTACAACAACAACAGCGCTTTGTTCAATTCTAGAATGCAAATACTACAGTCGTGGTTTCATAACTTTAAAACTGGTTTTCTTATTAGCTAAAGCTTCAGTGCGTGCATATACACTTTCTGAACTACGTCTAATAATATCTATGTATTCGTCTGATGCTTGAAAGTCACATTTGTTTGTTTCATCATACGAATAACAATCTGATTTCTGTGCTGTTTGCATCAATTCTGTTTCCACCTGAAATATATAAAAAGATAATTATATCACTTTACCCATAATACTTTATAGAGATTTTTAAATAAATCCACATACCACTGATTCTCTACTTGTGTTCTTGTGGCACAAATTTTTAGAATGTACAGAATCTATTCGATCTTTTCTATATATATATATAGAAGGAAATAATTTAGTTATTCATATTTTTCATATTTATATTTTGTTATCTTTGTTACATACCTATGGTAACATGTACTTACTTCGATTCAGAATTATATCGTTTTCGAGACGCAAGATATTTTGATGAAAGGTACTCTTCTGGATAACTACAAATAGAACTTGTTCTTTCTTTCTTTTCAGTTTCTTCATAAGCACAAGATATTATATCATCTAAAGATAAGCACGATTTAGTAAAATGTTCTTTTCTATACGTTGAAGTTTCTGTTGTAACTGGCATATGTTCATGATCACTACAACTTTTATCACTAGCTACCATTTTAAGATTATCACAATCTTGTGGAGCTTCATTTTCTAAATTATAATCTTCGCTGTGCTTGCCATTTTTTAAAGTATTATCTACAACATCATTGATATTTATTAAGATTTCATTAATAATTGAAATAGATTCTCTAGCTTCATCTTTCTTAATTATGTTGTTATCATTCGAACTATCGTCCCCATTTTGACTACTAGTAAGTGCCATTTCGCAACTACTTATAGAATTCGAGCTTCTATCTCTTATATTTACAGGACTGTCAAAATTATCTGTAATGTTAGTTGACTTTGACACTGAAGTTGGTATCATGATTTCAATGTTATTTTCTATTGCAGTTTCATTATTTACTTCAGAACTGTTTTCAACATTTGTTATATTATTTAGAATAGCATTATTTAAAGTTTCATTACTACTATTACTTGACCTATCTTTTACTAGTACCAATGTTTTATTGTCTATGGCACTTTCTTCTGATTTACAAATTCGTTTTGATTGACTGCCTAAAACAAGGGATTGCACAGGTTTATCTAAACCTTGATCCAAAGAAGAACCGAGAGAAGATTTTATACTTTTTAATTGGCTCATAGATCGTGAAGATCGATGGCATTTTTCAAAAATTATTTTTTGCATTGGTGGTGTTATACTTTGTTTACTATTTCCAACTTCGATATCCAAAGATGAAGTAGAGTATGTTCGTTTCGAATTATCCAAACTGTAAAAGGAAAGATAAATTTTGTGAAATTAAAAAATATTTTATATCATTTAATTAAAATAGAAATATAACATACTGTGATTGATTTGGTTTAATATTTATCAGAGTAGCAAGATTTGGAAGTGTTGCCCTTAAGTCCGTTGTTGGAAGGCCGCAGTACCATCTTAATTGAGCTATATTTTTATTTAGTAAGTAAACAGCATACCGAAATTGTAGCTTATCTTTACTTCGAGCAAATAAAGGAAACCTAAAACGATAATTATGTATTACAAAAATTAGAAAGATGAAGAAAGTAGAATACTCACTGTCTTTCATTGTCAGGTAAATTTTCTGTAATATGATCTATAACTTTACTACGTGATCCATAGTGTATAATAGGATATCTAGTAGGTATGTTAAGAAAATTGGCGATCATTTGTGTAGTATGTGCAACGAATCCCAACGCTACAGCAACTACAGTATCATTTGATAATTCTAAATCTTCGCTATCTGGTAAATGAACATCATGTATTCTAAATTTTCCATTTCCTCCCTGTGTAGCATGTAAATACATTAATTTATTTTGATTCACTTCATATTATTCTTTTCTAAAATTTCACATTCTATCAAATATCTTACACACCTGAGAAATAGGATATATTAAGCTTAATTCTGAAATTAATTGTCTTCTTCTATGTGCAAGTTGACTACTCAATTGAATATATGTTTCTCTTGTATCTATTTGATTTTGTCGCCATTCATGTAATCTTTCAATATCTTTATTCAATTCTCTATACCTTTCCATTAAATCAGAACCTGATTACAATAAATGTGTTAAAATTATTTTACTGAAATTATAATACACACATATATAGTCTCAGCTATATGGGATCACTGAAATAACTGCCTTATTTACAGAAAAACTTCTAGGACAAACTATTTCAAGGAGTACATATAATGGTGGAAATAACTTTTTCTCAAGATTATTTTTCGATTATCTTTTTTTTTTTTTAAGATTTCAAGGTCATTTGTATACTTTTAAATGGAACCCTTTTATTCATACATATACTCTTTTATTCATCGATTGATAAATTTGTTTATTCTCTATACAAAAGTATTAAGGTACTTGGGTCTGAAAATGTTTAGTTTAAAAGATATTTTAACCTTAATTTTGTAAAACTTGGCATATGAAAGACAAGAAGAGACACAAAGTGATACTCTTGTGTCAATGTTTTTCTTGTCTTTCATACATTACATTTGATGAAATTAAAACTAAGAGATCTTTTAAGTTATGTATTTTCCAACATAAGTATCTTAATACTTTTGTGTAAAGAATGAAGAATAGCATCCACTGGTGAAAAAAAATTTAGAGTTCTATTTAACAAAATACTAATTAAATAATCTTAAAATCTCATAAAAAGAAGCTAAATTTGAGGAATTATATGTGCATCTTTAAATAATATCACTTTGTCCTCAGAAATTTGTTCATGCAATGATAAATAAGACAGATATTTTGGCGATACCATTTAGCTGAGAGATTCCATATATTATAAGAATATCACTTAAAAGCTGATACCATAGTCTTGATTTTCTTCCATAATATTAGAATGCATCTGATTTAACACTCTTAGTTCTCCCATTTTTCTTGCTCTTTCTTGTTCTAACAATTTTGTTCTAAATTTTGCTACCTCTAATTCCTTACGTATTTTTAATATCTCTGCCTTCTTCTCTCTGCTCACTTTACGAGGTTGAAACAATCTGTTTAATGAAGATTGTGGATACTTTGATGGATGAAAGTTATCTCCCGAAGCAATTTGTATCCGAAGTGTTTGTACCGATTCCGTTTGCTGTTTTAATGCTTGCATTTTATTTCTTAAGCTGGTAAGCTTACTCACTGTATAACTATCTCTTATTTCAGATGCATTGACCTTTATATGTAGATACCTTTTTAATTCAGGAGTTTCAATGAAACAATATACTGGAGTGAAAAAGCCACCATGAAATTGAAAAATTAGAGAATTTTCTTTCAATATGGTTTCTAAATTATTTGATAGTTTTGGGCCTATATATGCCAAACCAGTAAAAGATATGCCCCATGTAAATATGGTTAGATCAGTAGTTGCATTATTGATGATTCTCCTTTTCCACAATCTTACAATGACTTCTATTACAAAAAATAAAGAAGAAGAGATAATATATTATAAATTTAATTAGAATTGCATATTGTAGTTATAAATACATTATATCCCAAAGCACCAATTTTAGTCACCTATGAGTGCATGATTATTTTTGAGGTACTAACAGATTATAAAGCTCACCACTGGCAGTAGAATAGCTGGTGGCATATATAGTTGGTACTTCTAAACTTGACCATCTTGGATTTGTATTATCAATTGCCTCGCTTGTATATATAGGAGAGGACATACTTGTTCTATGTAGGGTATAATAAAACCAGCAAATTTCATTATTTATATCTGTTTTCAGATTGCATCCTATTATTTGTATAAGATTCCTAAGTCTTAACTGAAAATTATATGTTCCATAAAATAAATTGGCATACATTAATTTTATTGTATAAGCAGATATAATGTTAAGACATAAATAACTATTATTATAATTAAAAATCTTATTTCAAAATAATTAAATTGAATAAATGATTACATACAAAATTAAATATGTCATCATTGTAATTGATAACTTGTTTGTGTTAAAAATAAGATATATGATCATATACGCATACTTTCATAAATACAGTCATAAATTTATAACTTATGAAATTTTATAAAACTGAGAATGGAATAATCATTTTATGTGAATAATTACCTGCTGTGTAGCAAGAGGAAGCCAAGATTTATATCGTGGAAAAATGCGAGGTTGTAGAGTTAAGTCCAAATCTCTAACAAGGTTTTTCGTCTCTGAAACCTCCATTGTATATCTTCATAATACTGCACAAATAATATCATGAAAAAATAAAATAACCTAATGATAGAATATATTACGTGACAAGATTTAATTAACATTCACACTTATAATGTGCTTTGAGGTTATATTCTTATGTCTACGTATATTTAATGCTTAAGTAGATAATAATAAATAATATGGAATATAATATCTTTGCATAAGATTTTAATCTTCTTAATTCTATCTTTGACAATAATTATTCTTTTTAACTAGACATACGTCCGTTATAAAACACTGTCATTTCTTAAATTTTGACAGCTCTTTGCATTGACATTTCGCATATATCTCTATGTTCATTAAATTCTCTGATCAGTCATCTCTCAGTACCGCCAAGTATTTAAATTCGAAGTTACTTTATAACTTCTACAATTTTTAACATAAAGTCCACTAACACAATACAAGTAATACATTAAATTTAAATTTAAGATCATTGTCACAGCCACAGCCTACTTTAGATACAAGCCGTGGTGACAGACATTAAATCCGACAACAGTGCTCTACCAGGCCTCTCATCTCGATATAATGTAGAAATAATCTAGTAACTATGGCCTCCCGCGATTTTATGAAATGTTTATTTGTAATTTGTAGCACCTTCGTAGTATCATGTGGCGCCATGATGAAATAAATATCAAAATACAGCAAAACAATTATAGTTCAATGGAATAGAATGTACAATAATATCTATCTGATTTAGTATCGGCTTTCCACCGCAATACAATTATAATACGTCAAACATTAAGTAACTTCATATCATGGCCTGGAAATATACAAAATACACTAGAAGACAATCAATTCTTTTGCTGCAGAATTTAATGAAGACACCATTGGTGTTTTTCATCATTGGGATAAAAATTATGTATCATACATACAATATCTTAAACAATTATGTAAATATATACTTATATATTTTTAAATATATAACAAAATGGTACAAAATATTGTACAACAAGCGTTTTGGCAATGTGGTCGCCGTTAAATCGACACACAGTACACCAATAACAATCTGTTTATGCATGTATATTATATAACATAAGTTAACGCCACTTTCATGTGTTAATTATCTACTAACGATTACTTTATCACTCAGCGATCTTATACGTTAATGGCAGTAAAAGATTAACTTGGATATCATAGATAAGATCGATAAATTATTTATCGCGTATGGACAATTAATTGATCTTTTTGTGCGTCTTCATTTTCCGTTGTTGCTAATGAAGGTAATTCTGCTTTAGTAGCTAATTGTAAAGCATGGAACCATCTGAAATGAAATTTAACGAATCTTAGATCGATTATAGATGGATCGATTGGCGGTCAATTGGCGAGAAATTTTAGTCAGTCGCTTTCTGTGAATACAAAAATTTGGACGACTATAAACAGCTAGTAACCGCAGTAATCACATTCTGTTTGCGTTTATTGCCTCGTCTTGTTGAACAAACTATAGCCTCAGTCGATTATTCGACTCGACCAACTCTACCGTAGTCGACCGATTTGGTTGGCCTGTTTATAGCCGCTCGTATAGATGATCGAATTTACATATGTATACATACATGTATGTATATGTACATATTATACGAATATCAAAATATACATGATGAAACTTACTTCTGTTTATCTTCATTTGATAACGCTTGTAAATAGTAACTTTTCCTAGAATGATGTATTTTAAGAGCTTTGGGTCTGTCCTTGTGACTTAAAGGATCCTCGTCAGATAATTTAATACCTTCCGTAACAATGAAACCAGGCATAGGAGTAGCCGTCAGAGCCATATTTTCAGATTCAGACTTAAAAGTATACAAAACAAAATCTGCATGTAATGCAAACCATCGTCGTGTCCAAGATTTACTTGGTTGTGTTTTTAACATAAGATATCCAGATATAACAGACAATGCGCTTGCTGAAACTTGTAATAAACTGGGTACTGGGCCGGACGTAGATGTCGAAGAAGGTGATTTAACAAGCGGTTGCGTTAAAGCGGTATAACAGAGGCGGCAAACTCTCATGTTCTTGTTATCCTCGAACAATAATTTTTGATTTGAACATTTACCGCAGACAACCTACAAATAACAAGTAAAATATTGTAAAATATTATAGGAAAGGATATTATAGGAAAGGAATATTATAGGAAAAATATTAGGGAAAATGTGGATGGATGTTAACTAATAACTGATAATATGTTTTCCATTCCCATAGTTTACAGGCCGATGGTTGTGAAATACCATCGGCGAAAGGTGGTACTCACTATTCCGCAAGCTCTGCAATTATGTTTCCGTTTCATCACGGAAAATATGACTTCACATATCATACATCTAGATACATCATCAGTCTTCACGACAAGAGTCTTCACATCGCCAGTTTTTAGACTCGCTTTTCTTTTCATCATTTCTTGCATAGTGTCGAACAACGCTTCGAGCCAAGCTGCCTTTTCTTCAGCCACATGCGTATATAATTCAACGCTTTTGTCTTCATCTCTTATGTAAAATGTGTTTGCTGTTTCTAGGTTGTCTCCTTCGATCACTTGCAAATTTTCGATCAGGAATTTAGCTCTTAATCGATACAATGGTCCGGGTATTAATCTTATCGAACAAAGTAATAATAAATCAGTAAACTGAAAGGCAGAACAAACAAAGAACATTTCCATCACTAAAGTCTAATATACGGTATTGATTGAATAAGTATTTATTATATGCATCAGTCAACAAATTTATGCACCAACGACCATACATCCAGATTGTATATTTAAGGTATGCATGTACATACCAGAAACAAATGTCTTTCTTGATGATCACCGCTTCTTGCTGAAATTTTAACAATACGACCCTCTTTTACAAGCTCCCGCGTAGCACTAACTAGATCTGTCGTATCGTATATACTCTCTTGTATTTCAAGAAGCTTTTTAAACTTGTCAATCTTCTTCATTGCATCATTCGTGTGATTAGCAGCAGTAGATACTAATTCCAACGCCTCTACGAGAAAGAAAGCCATGTCTGTTCGTTTGATTCTACGATTATTATCGTCGCCATCTACAGACGTCTATTTAAACGTGCCCCGTTCAATAGACGTTTAAATAGAAGCCAGTCCTTGCTAGATGCGCATTACTTTATGCGGAAGTAACTCATCGAATCGAATGGAACTCGAAAGATCCTTACTTTTAGTATCCTTGTAATCAGCATTTTCTTCTGTGAGGTTTCTCAAATAATCTTTCAGAAGAAGCTCGTATCTTGGTAATCTTTGTATAGGGCTTAACATATGATGTGGCAACGATAACTTGGCACACTCGTCCAATTTTTGAATCTCGTTGATAATAGCAGCAAATCTAGCGACTTTAATTTGAAGAGTCTGTATCAAGTTCATGGCATAATCAAAGTTTTTTACATATTCTGTGTACATCTTAAGAAAAGGTGCAAAATTCTTCATTATATCTCCGATTCTACGATCCGATTCCCAATTTTGCATCCTCTCTTGAAGTTGAGGTAACAGAAAATCGTTGTGAAACTTATAAATCGATTTGATATTAGAGAACATATGCTGGACAGTCTCTGGAGGAAACATAGGATGTGCTCTATTCTCTTGATCGATTTTGAACTGGAATACTTGATCGATCAATCGTAAAATGTTAACATAATTCTTTTCAGTAGCTAACAATTCTTCTGCAACTCGACGTGCATTTTTCCTTTTAGAATCTATACAAGCTGTGTTATCAACCGACTTTAATTTGGGAACCGAGTCATCAGTATGATCCACGATTATCGCGGAATTTGTGTCCAGTGATTTTGTTCTTTCGGATTCTTCTTCGCTCTCAGACTCGCTTATCGTATACGATTCCACTGCATATCGACGGGAATTTCTATCTGTGGTTATATATCTGCACATTAAATGTCTTATAAGATACTTTTCCTCAATTTTTTGCAATGAATTATAGTTGGCTTTAGTTAACTAACTCTATTAACTTACCTACTATTCCTGTATTCTAACATACTGTGCGATACTCGTACAAACGGTACCTGCATTGAATTCTCTTCGCTCTCTTCAATGTCAATATGTTCCATTGAACTTCCAGCTGACATTACAAATGAACGAAATCGTGGGAAATCTCTGAAGGAAGCAATTTTATGGAATGAATGTCCGTCATAATCTTCCTGTTTCTTATCTTGTGCTATCATATTGGAATGACTGGAATCTTCATCCTGGCATTTCTTTGATTCATTTAGATCACTTTTTGTATCCATTACTTCATCAGGTTCCAACTCTGCGTAAAAGGTGCTGTTTGACATTTGTTTTTTTGATGCAAACATTTTAAGTGTTCCGCTAAAATCGCTTTTATCTTCAGATTTTAAAAATGGTCTTGTTGTCCAAAGTGAAAAATCTATTGATTGGTCCTGTTGCATTCTAAGCCTGTATTCATTAATCAATTAAACATTACAATAATTAATCCTTATATCAAATAGTGTACAAGAAATATGTAATTCTATAAAAAGAAAGGAGAAAAGATATTTGTTAGTTACCTTTTTGCAATATAATTATTTCACTCAATAAATACATTGGATGCTGAATTAATTGAAACCAGCATCGATTACCAACAACTAAGCCCCCACGAGCCTCGTTGATTATACGTTTGGCGAACATGAGTATACATCTAAGTATATCGTTGTACTTTGATACAAATCAACGAATTACTGCTCTATCGACTCTGTCAACGTGTTGTAGTTTTGCATTAAAACAAATATAATTAGATTTTCCAGCGAGAAAATTAAGATCATATGAACTAAATCCGTATCAAGCAACTATTATTTCACTGTTTGACAGAAATACTTAATAAAATTTCCTTTCATTCCTAAGCCTGGATCGAAACGGATCACAAAAGATTTTTAATATTTTATTAATTATTAACAATAACTGATAAGCAAAGATAAACAAAATCTTTCAGTTACAACCTTCAATTTTGATCTATTTTGATCCGTTTGCTATTAGTATTAGTAATATGGGTTAATATTGAAGATATATGAAAATCAGTATAGGCAGATACATATACACCATACACCTTGGAATAACGCATACGTGCCACCTATACTTATGTAAATATATGCATACTCATGATGCGTGACGCACTTGTATGCATTTACGCGTGTCTATAATATATTTTCTCATAGATACTGCATATTCATATATTTAACGAATGCACAGAATAAATTCGTAAAATTGTTAAAATATTTTTGTAAACAGTAAAAAGTAGGCTACGTTTATTTATTCGTTTTCCTTACATTCGTATAGTTACGATAGAATTGACCAATAGAGAACAAGATTAGATCTGCAACATGTATAAAGAGGGAGAGAGGGAGAGAGAGAGAGAGAGAGAGAGAGAGAGAGAGAGAGAGAAAGAGAGAGTTAGTGGTTCAAAAACTATTATAAGTGTCAAAAGCACGGTCATATACACGATCACATAATCGGATTTCAATATTCGCTAGGAAAACCATCATCACCATCAATCATAGTCTAGTCGTGAAAAATCAACATGGGAGATTAACAAAGTCCATGTTCTTGCGAGAGAGACAGAGATAAGTAAAGTGTCTCTGAGTCTGTCGAAACGGTAATCTTCTTGGTTTCCATGTGATTTTTCACTAGTCGTGCTTCAGGTTTTCCCTAGGCCTCACAGAGAGGATTTCCTCTATAACTTCAGTATATGAGTGTCAAGACCTGTTTATATGATCGTTTTTCAGACAGATATAGAGACATTTTACTCATCCCTATCTGTTTTGCAGAACAAAAACTTTGTTGTCTTCCATGTAGATTTTTCACGACTCAATTTTCGAACGACTGTGCCGAGATCTATTTATATGGCCGTGCTTTACTCCACTTATAAGTATACTATAGTCGGTCTAATACATCGAAACATAAAGATAGAGTGCGTGAGTGAGTTGAAAAAGCGATATAGGAATAAAAACCACGCTGCACAGAAACTTCATGTGTTCTTGTCTAATAACGCATGTACATTCATACAATAAATATCTGTAGTTTAATCAACGAGACGGGGCATAAATGTAAATAAAATTTGACTGTTGCGACTGCAACGATTGTCAACTAGTAACAATCGACTGTGTCGACTATAAGTGTAGCACCGAGTAGCATCAACATACATGCTTGATTAGACAAGAACAGAAGGTGTCTCTATACAGTATTCTCTTTCTATTTCCATATCTCGTCCACTTACGATTAAGCGGTAACATGATTCATTCGACTACTCCATCTTTATACATATCTCTGTGGTTTAACGCGACGAGTCCATAGATGTAAACAAATACACGTGTTTGACAGGGCAGAACAGGGCCTGCTTACAATTTGTTCCTGAAAAAATGTTAATTCACCTGGATAAGGATCCTCGGCAAAGATCTACTACAAATTTATCCCCGGGCATCGACACTAGGCAGCCAATAACTGGCAGCCGCAGCATCGATCACGTGATTATCAAATGACTATTTTGTTTATAGGTACTATCTGATTAGCCTCGTTCAACCACTCAAATCTAAATTATGTAGATAGTTAGTTTAATAATTTAGTTTGTAGTTTAAAGTTTAGTGCCTTGAATCGACTATAGTATAAAGTATAGAGTATAGTATGAGTATACATATCAGTATCAATGGTCTACCCCCCACCACGGGTCCTGTATATACATACGGCTGTGTTCAAAAATGAGTTGTCGTGCATTTAAAGAGATACATTCACCATCTATATAGTATTATTTTTCACAATAATATGTTGATGAAAGATACCAAGATTGTGATGAACAAACCAAATATAAGAATTGAAAGTCAAGCGGAAAGTATGTAACTATACTAAAACTATAGGAACATACAAGACTACAATTTGGAGAAGGTTATCGATTATGTCTTTTCGTTTCACGATGTAGCTTCGAATAAAAATCATCATTGAAACTGCTTATCTAGTGGTGCGTAAAATTTTTAAGCATTTTTGCGGCATTCAAATTTATTGAATTGATTATTTTCATCTTATTTAATATATGCGTATTTTCCGTCATGAGGTTTCGCGGGTGTACGAGTTTATGGGTAATATTTCCCAAGATTCTTTGGTACTAAATTACGAGGCTGCGCGAAACATCGAAAGTTGAATTCGCTATATGATGAAAAAAGACAAAGAAAATCGGAGAGAGAAACAAAAGACATTCGAATTTTATTCGACTTAAATACTTTCAATTTTGATTTATAGTTGAGGCATATTTCAATCAACAAATGGCGAATTTTTTGTGTATACGTCTTTCACTTCACCATAATTATAACTATTGCGACTCATCAATTCAATTTTTTCGTAATTACCAATGCAATAATCAGTATTACTTCTAGATACCGTCGTTCCTAATGCATAATTATAGGTACATATAGGAAATATTACTTGCGAGATGTAGTGGTACGCCGCGAGTCTTATGTTATCGTTATAATTGTTATGCGAATACATGTTGTATTGAGTAGTTAATCAATTGGTGTATCCTTTTGACTGCACAAGTACTGTTCTAAATATTCATATCTCAAAATATTCAGTGTTTGTGGGTAAAAAAATAATTTGGTACAATAGACACTATAATAGAATTTTCAATGCATCGCAAACAAGTTGATGCTGATGATCCCTGTTTTAAGACAGATGCTTACCTGCGGACATGAAACTAAGACACAAAATAATGATGTGGATCATCGACGATCATCGCGAAACGTTCTTTGTTCGCAGCTCTGGATTTGTAGAGAAATATGTCAACAGAAGGCGCAGAACTTTCAAATCGTTTCATGACTCGAGATGTCGAAACTATGTCGGACGAGACACAGGTAGAAGCATCTTATTCAGTATTCATTCACTGAAGCATTCATGTTATATCAAAAATACCTCTTACTAATCATTTTATTCTGCAGAACAATCGTATGGATATACTGGAGTGTCTTTCAGTTTTAATTAATGAAAATAATTCTGGGAATGATCAAACAGAAGAATTAACACTAGATGAACACCTATTGAGTGGTGGTACAACCTTGACAGCAGTAACGTTGCCTGATGGAACGCAAGCATTTGTTACCAATAATTTCAACGATGATGGTTAGAAACTAATCAACACACAAGAGGAATACACATAAAATGTTGTTTCTATTAATAGCAAAATAGATGCCACCATTTTACTTATCTGTTCATGATTTCAAGATTTAATGCGTGTACAAAGAATAATATTCAAATATTGATAGAGCTAATCAAACATTGTAATTTGTATTCCATCATATTTCTAGATCTGTTATAACATCACAGATTCGTTTGTTTTATAG
The DNA here is from genome assembly GCF_024516045.1 of Bombus affinis. Classification (NCBI taxonomy): domain Eukaryota; kingdom Metazoa; phylum Arthropoda; class Insecta; order Hymenoptera; family Apidae; genus Bombus; species Bombus affinis. The sequence goes on along the minus strand of NC_066350.1, from coordinate 3,856,088 downwards.
ATATGAATTTAAAAAGGCAAACAACATTAGAATTGGAGAGTGGAGATACCATATTGCTTCGAGATATAACAGAATTTGCAGAAGGTAAACCACTTCAACTGGAATTAGAGCCAGCAACATTAGTTCAAGCTCGTGACTCTACCATAGAAAATGTTGAAAACTATCCGCATGTAGAGTTTATCGATGGTAATGCTTATATGGTAGCTGGCCATCTTGATATTAGCAAAGATTTATGGGAAATTGAAGATGGGAAATTGAAGAAAAAGGATTCCAAGATTTTATTAAATAAGCTATCTACATCAAGAATAAGACATCCTTGTCCAAGGGAGGGCTGTTCAAAGGTTTACAGTACACCTCATCATCTTAAGGTAAAGATTCTTCCCAACATTATTGCAAATTAAAAGTTGATTCAGGTTTCTTCACAAAGACAATGTGAATGAATTGCAATATCAATTCTGTCAGAAACATGTTCTTGATTCAATCATTATTGTATGCCTTATATGAAAGCCATTATCAGAAAAATTTACTCACAAAGGAAGATCCCCACCCCTCAAAAAATTATGGATCTTTGGTGATATTTAGAGAATATATGTTAGGTATGTATTACACAATATTTTTTTACTGCCCAAATTCACTTTAAGGGAGTGAAATTGGCTCTTGAAAGTCCGGCTCTTTTGTAATTATGTGTTATAATTCAATATATACATTTTTTACGTAATAATAGTCCTAAGCAAAAGAAGTAACTTCTGTCTGAAAACATTTTTTCTATTTCTCACATTTTGCGAGTTAAAACGCAAAATCAGGAAATAACCGAATTTTCAAGGGTCAATTTTATCTCCTTAGAATGAATTTAGGTAACAAAGAAAAATTGCGTAATATATACTTATACAAGGTGAGTCAACAAAAGTGAGCCACCTAAATAACTTTTTCAACTTTTGAGATATAGAGAAATGTGCGAAACAAAAGCCGTTTCGAGTAAATATGTTTACAAATTTTGAAGGTCACCTTCATTTTTTTTTAAATGGAATCATGTATTTTTGAACACAAAAAAGATCTTTCGAAACATTGAGATTTTTGAAAATTCTTAACAATCGACGATTGTTCAATAACTGGAGCTCCTTGCCTCTACCATGTATTTAGTACGCGAGTGTTTTGTTTATATCTACTGACTTTTGTCATTGAATGGACTACATACATTGTACAGCGTGGATCGCTGGAAAGATCTTGTTTTTGTTAATAAAACCAAGAATATACTCTTTCAGAAGAACTTACTACGAATTTTTCTCCTTCATTGATTATTACGTCCTTTATCTCGATTGATCCTAAATAATTGTGATATTTGAATTCATCTTGAGAAGGGCTACAATTGTAGATGATTAAAAATACGTGGTTCTATTTAAAAAAAAATGGAGGTTCAAAACTCGTAAATACGTCTATCTGGGAAAAATTTTTTCTATCACGTAACTTCCTCGGAACTAAACAACTCTTGTTTCAAACATTTCTTTGTATCAAAAAAAATGAAAGAGTTATTTAGGTGGCTCGTTTTTGGTGACTCACCCCGTATATCCTCTACATATCTTTAAAGTTTCATAATTTTTTGAATTTGTGAGTTAGGAATCTTCCTTTATAAGTTTGGAGCGCGTTTCATTAATCTATCATACGCTCTACCATATTCGTAAATTTAAATAATACCAACGTCCAAGTGAATGAATTTGTTTGATTCTCGAAGATTTAATTACAGTTAGTTAAAACGAAGAAGTTTACAGTCAGTTAAAAATTAGTTAAAAATTACAGTTAGTTAAAAAAAATGAAGTATTATTATCATATTATATAAAATAGTATCGTTAAACCAGGTTCACGAACGATCCCACACCGGTCAACGACCATACAGATGCACACATCCAAAATGTAAGAAGAGCTTTTCGACAGGATACAGTTTAAAAGCGCATTTGCGTACGCACACAGGAGAGAAACCTTACAAATGCCCAAACGAAACGTGCGATAAAAGTTTTAAAACATCCGGAGATTTGCTAAAACATGTACGGACCCATACTGGAGAACGGCCCTTCTTATGTCCGTTCAATGGATGCGGTCGTTCCTTTACTACGAGTAATATTAGGAAGGTAAAAATTTGGCAATACAGCGTTTCAGGTTTGCGATTAATGGAACAAATTCTGTGTACTGCATGTGTACTAGGTTCATGTCAGAACGCACACTGGGGAACGTCCATACAAATGTACACAACCTAAATGTGGCAAGGCGTTTGCTAGTGCAACAAATTATAAGAATCATATACGAATTCATTCGGGTGAAAAACCTTACGTATGCTCTATAGAAAACTGTGGAAGGAGATTCACAGAATATTCTAGTCTTTACAAGCATCATCTCGTTAGTAATTTCTTTACTCTTTGTATAACGTGATTACCTGACATTCAACACATTTCTCTATTTTTTAGGTTCATACGCAACAACGTCCGTTCGAATGTAAAATTTGCTTGAGAAGGTACAGACAAAGTAGCACTCTCGTGATGCACAAAAGAACTGCTCATTCATTAGTCGATAATGATGATAATGTCGATGTTCTCTGCCAAGAATCTGTACAAGAGACTTTTAGTCGAAGCAAAGATAGACGAAAAGGAAGCATTATGCGAGATAACGGTAATTCGTCGTTAAAGGTAATTTAGAAGATATCTTGTATTTTGAATACGTTTGGAGAAAAATTTTCAAATTTTTCTTTTCACACTTTCGGGTATAACCGAAGATCACAGAAAAAGATGGACAAATACAGATTTCCAAAGCGACCGATGATTTAAATGATAACGAAACGCAGATTTTATTGGTCGGTGATCCTTCACAAATTGCAGCATTACAGGTTCGTTGTTTTTTATTTTCCTCCTTTATTTTTTTTCAACTTGATTTGTTCCTAGAATTTAATAATAGGACGCTTGGTTATATTTGTTATATTTTATGTCTTACTTTTAGCAGAAAATTGAGCTAAACGGTGGTTTCGACGAACCTGGTATTGATACATCGTTCGAAGAACTAAATATAAAGATTGAAGATATAGAACTTGGATGGCACTGATACATCTTCAAAATCATTCAATGAATATTAAATAGAAACAGAAATTGCCTATTCTTTCTTTTGTCTATTTCCTCAATTATCTATTGTATATTGAGTCTTTTATATATGTACGTATAATTTGTTGTTCTATCGATCTTAGCATTGAGAATTAAAGACAACTTTGGCCTACACGTCATCGAAGATAGTCTAAAAAGGAGCATTTTGTTTATTAATTTGAAGATACATTTCGTCACTATCAACAAATAAATTGGATTGGAATTTTGAATCGTTTTCCTCGAACATATAATAGTACAAAAGTTACTTCGTTGAAAATTTCCTTCTTCTTTTCTTTTATTCGTATTATGAGATTTTTTAACTCGTTTCGATGTTATACATTTACATCGAGTGAAACCCGTAAGCAGGTGCACATTTATTTCTTGTTTCGCATTTTTAATATAATTATAGATATATTATGAGTTTATAATGACACATACATATATCTAATTTCGAGATACAAAATATGATTAAAACAAGAACTTTTGATGGTACACATTCTTTTGAACAACATACTTTTGATAAAATATTATCCCTTAGAATCCTATGATATCCTTCCACTATATAATACTTGGCGAATCATTAAAAAAACACCGAAAATTTGCGGTAAAAGTGAATGAAAACTCGATTGGATACTTCATTGAATAGGAGAGAACATGATGTGTAAATTATCTGTAAACGGTTATACTCGTTGACCGTGTACAGACAACATCAATTGTTATTAGCACGAGTTTACTAACCAAATAACTATATTAACGTGTCTAAGTACGAAGTTTGAATTATTCAAAGAGAGATCATTTTTGTATCAGTTACGTGTGAGCGTTGAGTCGGATATAATTTTTGCAACGTGATATTGCGGGTGGTAATAGTTGAATTTGCTTTTTCTTCCAGTTCTCTCTCTCTCTTTCTCTCCCCCCTCTCTGTCTGTCTGTCTGTCTGCCTGTCTCTCTCTCTCTCTCTCTCTCTCTCTCTCTCTCTCTCTCTCTCTCTCTCTCTCTCTCTATCTATCTCTATCTCTATCTCTATCTATCTATCTATCTATATATCTATCTATCTATATCTCTATTCTCGCCGCATTCGCTCCATTTTTTATCTCGCTCATTTATTTAACTATTTTATTCCTTTCTTCTCAAAATTCTTTCAATGCATGTACTTTGAGTAGTTTCGCTGTAGGTTTTCTTAAATAAATTTAGTTCTAAATCGATAATCGATCGAAATTTTGCGATAAGATAAAAAGGTGTTTTTTACTGATACAATGTGTTTTACTGTTTTTTCAAATTTAATTCTTTTCTCTTTCTACATAAAGTTGTTGACCTCAACGCTTAGCATTATTATGACATACTTTTGAGCAAGGGTCGCTTCCAAAAGTAGTTTGAGCACGTGACTGGTCATCAAAATGACTAGTTTTTGTCTTTTATCCTTTCATGAAAAAAGATTTTATGATCGTGCTACACGTAGTTCTTGTGCGACTAAGATGCGTTATAACGGGTAAAACTTACGAATATCGGTGACTTATTAAAAACGTAATTTTACCATTCTATAAGTCATTCAATACGTGTTAATCGCAAGCAACGGTAATAACTTATTTCTCTTATATAAATGTAAAGTGTTCCTATCGACAAATAGTATTTAGGTAAAGCAAAATCTAATTTCTATTAATTTCTATCTTGTCTGCCGACAATACGAGACAAAATAATAGATAGTAACTCGCAAAAATTGTAAAGCTGGAAAAGAAATATGTAACATGAGAAAGACAGAATTGTGATAGGTATGTATATAATCTTTAAACCGTGATAAAATTTAAATGATATAGAAGAATAAGAGAGGGAGAAAAGCTGATAACACTAATGTTATTACAAATTCCATAATTTCTTGCTATTTTTCAAAATTGCAAACTTTCGGTAAACTTTTTGTGACAAATAACGAACAATTGTTCGCAATCGAGGATATTCGTGATAATACGAAAATTAAGGTGTCTCATACCATCGGTTTTTATGTCATTTTAAAAAAATTCATGGCTTGAAGCGGGAAAGATATAGTAATAGCATCAGTGGACATTTCAAAAACAAAGAGTTAATTGGAAACGTAAACCACGAGGAAAAGGCAAGGGATGAACGAGGATATATCGAGAGACGTTTTAACGTGGCAGTTATCAGTATTGAAACGTGTTTGTACTCTCCAGATCGCAACTGTTGTACAGCATATTCTATTTCATAACCATCAAGGTACGTACTTTCGTTTTATTCGGAGTTGAAATAGATTATCACGTTTCGATCGATATGAATCGCGATCGGAACGTTATCACACTTAACTATATTATTTAACTTTCGATAGCTTATTATCAATAATGTTTTGTTCTCGTTGCTAATACTGATGTTTAATCCACCTTTATTCGGTATCTGCCTTAGTGTCGTCTCAATCTCTATGTGTAATAAAGATAAGCTACTGCATTCCTGTATACCTATATAGTTTCAATGAAATTTACATATATAAAAAAATTGAATAAGTAACGTTTGACATCGATTTCCCAAATTTTGTAACAATTGGATAATTTGACAGCGTTCTTTTAATATCCGTTCCTTTGATTTCATTTCCGTCCGTTTTTCTTTTTACAACTGAAGAAGGTGTTACACCGTGGTTGGTTGCCAGTGAATAATCGTAAGCATAGATGTGGAAAAAAAAGTAAATAACTGACTGAGACGTATTCTCTAAGCGATAAATCATGCATTCGATCGATCTTTTCCTTCGATCTTTCAACTAGCAGGAAATATTGCGTTTTACAAAGTACATACATCGTGCAAGTTACGTAAAAAGCATCAAGGGAACATTTTTGTCGTCAACTGCGCGGCAACTGCGAAAATTGTAGTCACGCGGCAAACGTCCCTAAGTTCAACTGCAACCATCGAAACGATCAGTGTTCTCCAATAACGTGTTACCTACATTCAAGAAAATATTCGATTTAATAATTATCATTTCCAACACAATTAAGTTACTTTGTTTCAGATCTTTTGTCTTATTAGAATCGTCGTTCTTGCAACCGGTAAGAATTGAAAATCGTTCATATTCTTCTTTCATTGTCGTTCAAATCTTTGTTATGTATTAGAAGAAATCTCTTATACTACAACAGGAGTCTTTCTTACGTTCATTCGTTGCAGTTTGTACATTCGTCTGTCGTCATTTAGTTGATCGGTTTCGTGTCTTTGTACTAATTGTAAGAAGAATCGTCATACAAAAAGCATCGTCAAATTTAAGTGAACCGTAAATATATTTCAATGTTTTGTATTAAGGAAAATCTCTAAGGTGAGTCTCTTATAATTTCTTATATTATTACAATGTGTTTTGACAATATCTAATCACGAAAGTTGTACATTCTTAAATTTAATATTCTTTTTCTAGGATATTCGATAGAGTTTATATTATGTGAAAAAAAGGAAAGAAGCTTAAAACGGAAATGAAAAACAATCGTATTATTGATAAAACGTTTAGTTGATGGCACTTAGAATCGTATCGGATATCTAATGGAGTTGACATCGAGGGAAAAGAAGGTGACTTTCGAAGGTCGCAAAGTCAGAGTCTAAAGAGTTATCACGCGATAATGTCGTAATCTGCCCGACTGTCCAATAATCTGTTTTTAGTGCAGTGGTAGTAAGAATCGCGACAATTCGCGAATCGGCCGTTTCATCGTGGATTATTGGATGTACTGTCATCAAGAATTGCTTTTCATAGACTAGCGTCGTAGTTTTGCAGGTATCAAACAACAGAGAAAAAGTTTAAAAAGCAAAGGACGAATCAATGAAACTCAATGAAATTTGACATTGTTATTTTATTATAGATTTTGGCAGTAGTTGCTGACACTTCATTGTCATCTTATTTCAGACGTTCGATTAAAGAATGTCGAAGAAACAATGGTTGGTCCTGTTGATGCTGTTTTTGACTTACTTGTTGCTAGGTGCTTCCATTTTCTACCATATCGAGAGTCGCCTAGAAATCGAACGCGTCGAAGAAGCCAAACGTGAACGCATCGAAATTAATGGTGAGCACAGTCGGTCGTGTAATTAAAGAACAAACTAGTATATAGATGATTCAAAATCTTAACAATACAACCTATAAAATTGTTCCTTGCCATTTAATGTTCATATATAGTAATTTATATGAATTCGCTATTCGGCAGTTAAAAAATCAATCCAAGTTATCGTCGGCCAATAATATGAGCACATAAAAATCTATTGTACCTTTTTCATTACCAATCAACATTTATTAAAGTTTTAAAAAAGATTCGTCGTAATCTCTCTCTCTCTCTCTCTCTCTCTCTCTCACTCTCTTTCTGCTTCAGTTGAACAACAATGAGCAATTGTGATAAAAGATAAATTCGTTGGATCAGTTACTTCAATACTGAGTTACGAAATCGATAGCATGCGAAATCATTCGAATCAGCCACTCCTCAGAAAATTGTTCAGCAAATTCATCGGTTCCCTTTACAAACCAACCGTAAATGTTCATGAATAAAAACGTTTCAACTACTATCCTATCATAGAGATAAAAAGTACAACGTACGTACAATTGTGCGCAACATCCACTTTTTTCTGGAATTTTCATTAACTTTGTAACTAGCATTATCGTGACATTAACCATTAAAATTAATAGTTTTGGTCGATTAGAAGATAACTACAGTATATATGATGAGCGAGCAGCTTTTACTTTCACATAATTTGTCATACGTTACAATAATAACAATCAGTTAGCATTTTTGATCGAAACTAATTTTATGATATTATCTAAAATGCATCTTATCTAATTGAGATCAAACAATTGTGAAGAAATCTGATAATACATTTGAATTGACTCTAATGAATTGAAGAAGATCTTTACCTTTACGGTATAAAATTTGTTATCCGATGTGTTCTTTGTTGAATTGTATTGATGTGACTTCTTTTCCCGGTACACGCACGCATATAGAGTTCCTTAACTAATTCGAAGCAAGTAGAGAACATAAATGATAAACGAATAAAGTGAAACGATAAGATAACGTTCGTCCGAGAACAGGTAGTTTAAATGGGGTATCATGCGAATTTTAAAGAATGTAGAAGAGCGGGTGAAGTTTAAATTTTGGTTTATTATATCACAATCACGACGCGTGTTTCATTAAATTCGGATTGTGATTCCTCTCTCTCTCTCTCTCTCTCTCTCTCTCTCTCTCTCTCTCTTTTTCTCTCGCTCTCTCTCTCCTATGATAAATTCATTTTATTTTTTTCAATTTTTAAGCACATTACAGATATTTAGATTATGTAGGAGTATATTAGATATTAGTATTCAGACTCTGATGCTCATTGTTTTTCAGCTTTACTTCACGCACATTATGTGCCTAATCTTAGTCACGATCACGATGAAATTCTTGGAAAATTGACACGGTACTGTGGAAAGTCGGTTTATAATTATACCGATGGTGAGACGGATCCTCTTAAATGGGATTTTTATAACAGTTTCTATTTTGCTTACACCGTCGTCAGCACGATAGGTATGTACCCGTATAATATACACGATATATATACATTTTTATACGTTTATGCACAATAAAGATCAGGGAAAAAGCGAGTGAAGATACATGTACTTACATACGAATGTATATTTACGCGATCGTGAATCGGTATTGATTTGTAAAAGATTTGGAATGAAATACGGATTTTTCAAGACAACATATCGTATAGTTCGCGAACGTCTGAGTTTCATTTGAAAACTCGAATATTATCGACATCATTCTAGTCATTCATAGTCATCATCGACTAAAATTCCAAATATTGTTTGGCTAATCATCTATTAAATATACGCAATATAGGTTACGGGAATTTGGCTCCGACGAACATGCTTGGCCGCATCCTGATGATATTTTACGGTCTGATAGGGATACCTATGAATGGGATTTTGTTAACACAACTAGGAGAATTTTTTGGGCACGTATTCGTCAAAGCTCATCAGAAGTACAAATCGTACAAGAGTGACCATAATGACTATTATACCAGAAAATTAACAACGTTCGAAACGGGAAAAGTTGGGTTGACTGCACAGATATTCGCTCATTTGTTGCCAGGCTTCGTCATGTTCATCTTTTTCCCGGCATTTGTCTTCTCCCATTACGAGGGCTGGAGTTACGACGAAGCTGTTTACTATGCTTTTGTCACATTGACAACCATTGGTTTCGGAGATTACGTGGCAGGTTAGAAAACATTTTGTCACGTTTTTTCGCCGATTCTATTTTTAGCATGAACAGTAACTTGTACAATAAGTTCAGTGAACTGAAATACGCTTGTACTAAAACTGAGACATCGATCGGAATATATCTATGCACAACGTTCTCATTCACTTGACGAAGTCTTTTTCATACGTGCTTGCACGAATTGTACGTCCCTATAACAAGATAAATAAATCGACACTAATTTTTTTGTACAAATATTCATGTCAGGTTACATTGAAAAAATGTGTATGTAATGAAAAAATTGTCGATGATCTTGCATCGTATTCGTATTCGTATTCATATTCATATTCGATAGGACAGGACAATAGCAAGGGTAGCGGATTTTTCTTTATGTTATACAAGACCTTCCTGATCTGTTGGATTTCGTTTGGACTGGGATACACTGTCATGATTATGACGTTTATCGCACGAGGTATGCGCAGTAAGAAGATTACTAGAATCGAGCATAAACTAGCGATCAATTTGAAGCATACACAAAGTAAAATCTGGAACGAATTCAACAAGGAGATAAACTACCTGCGTCGTGCTTTCAACGAGTTACAGCTATCTAAAGTCAAGGTAAACGAAATCGCATCTCTGATTCTGTATTTCGATCTTTCCCGTTTATATGCTTATTTATATAATGAATCGATATTTCTCTAATATGTTACTATACATTCAACAACTTTATTCATATATTTTAATACATTTCAGAGAGTATATATCGATGAATGTAATTATGAGATTCCACCTTCGAAATTTCCACGTAGCAATAGCTTTCCTGATCTTCGAGATTTGCTCTATGGTTCAAAAGAGAAAGATAAGTTGTGTAACAGACCTCGACGTCGCGCCAACAGCGAAGTGGTACCGACGGTAAGCGATTTTCTCGAATATGAGCTTGATCACCACCAAAAGCTATGGTCTTGTAATTTGATCGAGATTAACATATTGTTGATCGAAGAATTTATGCAAAAAATGCCTTTTGACCGGCGTTTGCTATTTTTTATGAAATGTTGCCTTCAATCTATTCTTCTGTGGAAGCAAAGGTGCATTTTTTAACACCGTGCGTATCATTTTCACTTTCAGCGTCACAACCGATCACTAATTCTAAGGTTTTTTGTTGATCTAATATTCACGTTTGAATTAGAATTATTATAATATATTATTTTAATATATGGAATTATTGTAATATATAGAGAACAATCATTTTCCGAATCATTAGTATTGTTATTCGAAGAATCAAACAAAGCATTTGCATAAAATTCATCAAAAATTCCTTCTTCGCTAAAAAATTCGTGGTGCACCATTTTTGAAAATATAACGCCAAAAAAATTGCCTTTATAATATGCAAAAGGTTAGAAGAAAACCTAACGTGACAAAAGGTGAATGATAAACACGATCACAAACTCTATAATAAGCACTTTATAAATTTTAAGCTCAAACAACTTTATATGATGGTACTATCTGGACCTCTTTCTATGATCTAAACGCTATCTCTTTTTCTCAATACGTCCCCGGTCAACAACATTTGCGTAATACAACAATCTGTTAATACATGTTTTTCATTGCTCCATAGGAAGATCAAATAACTCGCGTCGTTTCTGAGACTGATCTTCAAAGAATCGACAAAACGGCAACATTCGCAACTCATGCGATGGTTCAACCAGCAGAATTGTTGGCAAGATTGGTTAATATTCTTGGTTACATACCACCAGCTACAGAGGATACTGGAGCTGATGATTCGAATCAGACAACTTTCGTTAGCCAAGATATCGGATATCGCGGTAACAGGCTCGAAGAAAATAACAGTAAAATATATTCGGAGGAAGGAGGAACTTACACGTCCAGTACTGGACCTGGACTCTGGACCATCGGTCATGAAAAAATACCAGCATATCGCTTTGCTAATCCTCGTTCAAGAGCGGCTAGTGAGATCAGACTACACGAGACGAAGAAAGAAGATCGAAACACGGAACGAACCTGGTCCGGTCCGACGGCAGCTAGAAAAATTCATGAATTGATGAAATCGCGAATAAGCGAATCATCTGGCAAGGAACATGGCATTAAAGAAAGAAGATTTTCTAAACTTCGTAACTTTGCATTAACAAGATCTGTTTCCAAAGCACTGGTTTCATCTGCTCCTTGGAAAGGTCGTTTCTCAATGAGTTCAGAAAAAAAGAATTCGGGGTTAGATCACGAGATTAACAGAGACACCGGACAATCATTTCCATTGGGATCGGTAGCGATCGATGATAGACGAGACTCGACCACTTCAAATCTACGGAGACATTATTACACTCACACTGGTGCAGGTAGCAATCTTAATACAGAAAATACTAATAATTTGCTCGAGGAAACCAGTTTAGCCGATTTTTTGAGAGCCCTCACTGCTCTTCATGCGAGCGTCGTTACGAATGGCAGTTGGACCTCAACTACGAACACGGATCAGAATCAACGTAATCAACCTCGAAGAAAAATGGGCACCGCTTCCTTGACACCGCCGAAACTTCCCAGTTTGTTCACGTTATTTTCGCCTTCTCCGCCTACATCGACAACTCAAAGTAATCAAAATACGATTACGCAAGAGTTTAATGTAAACTCGAACGAAAACAAGCTCCCTTGGCCTCAAAACCGACGAGAGTCGAGAAGAGGTAGTTTGATATTCGTCGCACCTACTACTACAAAATCGAGAAGATTTTCTTTAAGACCAGTAGCGACACCCATTAGTCCTCCAACGCCTCCGAAGAACGATACACCATTCTTATCGGTGAGTTCGGTGATCCACCAAGAATCGATTAAAACGTTTTTTGCCTTCAAAAACGAAAGGAATCCTCAATTTCGTCGTCTTTTATCCTGTTCCGTTCTTTCACGTGACATCGCGTTTCATGCTATTTACACTTACCTACTTTTACTTTTTTTTTTAGGATTCACAGCAAAGTCCATACGAAAGTAGATCAACGTCCTTGTTTGAATCACTTAAAGAACCTCTTATCTCAACAGAGAGAGCACCGGGACTTTCAACGCCAATAAAATCATTTTTAAACGATCGGCGTTTCTCGCTACGACCTACTCAAAATCCGAACGGATGTTTAACAGATAATAATCCCGCCGCTCTCGTTCCTACGCTCAAAGCTGTACCTCGTTGGAAGGCTGGGATGTTACAACGACAAATCAGTCAAATGAATCTTCGACGTCGAGCCAGAGCCTTCAGTTTGAGCGACGTTCACGCTGAAGATCTCAAAGAAAGAGCCGAGCCTTTTGATCTATCGTCCAGTAATTGCAAGAAACATAACTATGATGCAAAAGAATATCGTAAAAATATATCTCCGAATAAACCCGATAGAGAAGATTTGAAAAGTGACGGATTCGCAAAATCCACTGAAAATTCAGATCAGTTTGCATCTTCGGTTTGTACTTCAGCTGAACGATATTCGTCGTTTTCGCAAGAAAGTGCTTTAACGAATTCTATTCGACTCGAAGAAAAGAACGTGCGAATTTTTGAACCACACACTCAATCCATTTCAAGTATAGCCTCGATCGAGAATATCAATCATTTGAACGAACATACTTCTTGTCCCCCGTTAGATATATACAACGAAGAGAAATTCACTTCATCCAACACAGAGAAACAGGTATCCTCGAACGATTCTTCTACTACTAATGACTCTACTCTCAATTATAATTCATTCATTGATATTGATACATTACAGGAATTACAGGAATCATTAGTGGAAGTGAAAATAGAGAACCCCATTACGAATATCGTTCGTAATCCTTTTACAGCTGACGTTTCTCTAAATAATTCGCTTGATTCACTTTCAGAGCTGAAAGTCGAAAAGCATGGATCGCACTTGCCTATTAATAAATCGTGACATGCGGTATTTGCTGAACGTCAAACTTACATATATCTGCACTCATTTTACAGTCGGACTGTCCTTCGGACTGTATCGAACTACAACAAATCTCAGATGATAAATGAAAGACCAAACGACGATATGACGATAAACAAGGAACGAAGAATTTATATGTATATACATTGTACAGAAATTTTTAGTCTTTAGTCATTGTACAGAAACTTGTTTCCCAAAAGCTGTCGCTTTCTGTTATGATCAATTTCAAGGAAACAAAAGATTGAAATTTAAATTGGAGAAGAGAGATTATTGCAAAGAAAAAGAGAGAACGTTCTTTTCTCGTTATATCATCGATATCAATATATTAAGTTTCTTTAAGTATCCCTACTTTTACTGTTATACTTATTTACTAGTTTTATTTCCTACTCTTTTCTTTTGCTTTCTTTCACTGCTACAAATGACCATTACAAAAACGAAAATGGACGTCGAGTTGTCACGATTTCTAAATGAGATGATATTTCGCGAAAAATTATTTCGAAGATCTAGTATTTTTGATACCCATGTACTTTTATTCAATCATTCGATACAATAAATTATGTATAATTTAGTTTACACAGGAACGCAGTTTTCTTCTTTTTTCAAGTGCCGAGTTTCAAGCAAGTTACTGTGCAATGTATCGGCAAAAAGTGACACTTGACAAAGGATTGAACAATCACTGTTTGGTATGATAATATTAGACTGTATAAATTAACAATGCTCGATGTTCGAATAATGTATTGTATATTTTTACAACCTTTTTCTTATCTCTTCAATTAAATGTGCTCGGGGGATCGAAATTTCTGTACGCGACATGACGTCTCTCAATGTAAGTTCTCCTCTAGCCAATTCTCCTTCACCGATTATTATAACCAACGGTATTCCGCTTTCTTCGCAATACTGTAATTGCGCAAGCAATTTTACGTTTCTTTTATAAGACTGTTCGGCTTTCACTCCAGCATCCCAAAGAATTGACAAAAGTTTCATTCGTTCTTCATGTAAATTCTTTTGTGCAGTCGCTACAAACACCTCAACTTCGGTGGTTCGCGTTTTCACACCTTCCTTATTCAACTTTGTCTCTAGGACGTTGAAAATTCGTTCCACACCCAACGACAAGCCAACACAAGGAATCGATTTGTGTTTGCTATCAAACATTCCAACCAAATTGTCATAACGACCACCACCTGCGACGCTACCGACGCTAACGTCGTCACCTGCAAAAGAAAATAAAATAACTCGTTTCCAGATGAAAGAACTCTTCAAGTTTTTGAATTGTATTAATACAAATTGTTTTAAAACGTTGTGAAACTCTTTAGAATTTACCAGTCAATATCGCTTCAAAGATTACACCTGTATAATAATCAAGTCCTCTAGCAAGGCTAAGATCAAAAATTACTTTGTCTGTCACTTGCAATAAATTGCAGTACTTGTATAATAATTCCATAGATTCAAGGCCTTTCGTCGCCGATTCGTATTTCATTAATTCGCTGTCTTCCCTTAGCTCAGAAATTAATTCTATTCCACCGAATCGCGACACGTAAATGCCAATTTTGTCAGTACTGGATTCATCCAGACCTTTCTCTTCAATTATTTCTTTTTTGACTTCTGACCACGAAATTTTATCCAGTTTATCAATAGCAGAACACACAGCACGAAATTTATTACTTGGAACACCACAGGCAGCAAATATACCATCCAATAGCAATCTGTGGTTCAATCTAATTGTATAAGGTCCTACATCCAGAGATTGTAATGCCTCAGAAATAATGCGTATACATTCTGCATCTGGTATCATAGGATCGTACTGCCCGGCTATATCGAAATCCTTTGATATGGAGAAGATCACATATCAATGATAGGTTCATCAACAGCATTATTCTTAATATATGTTATTGGACTTACACATTGGTAGAACTCTCTGTATCTACCCCTTGTCGTAGATGGATTGTCCCTTCGATAAACTTTTGCTATATGATACCTTTTTATGGAAGAGATTTTTCCCATGGCTAGATATCTAGCAAAGGGTACAGTTAAGTCATATCTAAGGGACAAAATTTCTCCTCCTTGATCCTTCAAATCATAGATCAACTTTGAATCTTCTCCATACTTTCCTGTCAAAACTTCCTAAATTGGAAATAATTTTTACTTAAAATATGGAACAAAAAATCTGGTTACTCAAATCATGATGGACAATTTTTGCATACTTTCCGTTCAAATATAGGAGTATCTATTGTTTCTGCACCATGCTTTTTAAACACTGCAACTATTTTATCCAATACTGTAAGTCGTAGTGCCATTTGTTCAGGACCATAATCCCTTGTACCTTTAGGTGTTTTAAGAAGAAGCTTGGAAGGTGCCTCGCCATTCTTTTCTCCTAGTTGAGCTTTTAATTCCAATAATTTAGTAACTTCCTCTGCAATCTACACAAAATTAAAAATTAATTGATGCTTGTTTAACACACAGATCTCAAATTAACTTTAAAGATGGGATATATTTAATACAATCTTTCTTTTTATCGTTGTTCATCACAGAAAACTGCCTATATAATTTGCGTACCTTTAGCCTCGAAAGCATCGATGCATGGTAATATTTTCGTGCAGGTAGTAAGGCATTGGTCCACATCAAACACAACATCACAAACGATCCAGTCATTTAAAAGAACCAGAATCAAAGAGAAAAGTCTGCCTCAATGTTGATTATTAAACTAGCCGAAAGAACAAATGGTACCATATAAGTAGACTAGCAAGCAAATGCTATAAATTATACGGTTTATGTAATATAGCTGATATAAACATGTACAATTAATACAGTTTCCCAAGAAGAGAAATTTCATTGGGAGACGTTAACCGATGCGTGCAAATTTTTATAAACATGCCTATATATAATTTATAGCCATTTCGTTTGCCAGCGAACAAACACCTCACCTTTCGATCAATTATGTTTCGGTCGGAAAGGCGAAGGTTGCTTATGTGATCGACCTTTCTCATCAGAGGAGTAATTGATCCTTCCGGATCGGGAAACGTGTTACGTTCAATTTGATCGAAATTTTGAATGTTTGCGAACCATCTTTTCAAATGTGGCCATTTGAAGAGCCGATCATTAACGAAGGTTACGCAGAAATCAAAGAATATTGTATCTTTCGTAGTAGGAACCCATCCACACACATAACTGACATCCGCGAAATCGTGGTTAATATTTTCTAAATGCACTTCTAAGTTTAAAGTCGTTGAATCCTGAAGAATGGAAAATGATATACTACGGTCTCTGTCAGAGGTTAGATGCAGACGAAAGATCGAAGATGTTTTGTCATAAGATGCTGGTAAATTTATTCATGAGAACAAGTCAAAAAACGAAAAATTCATGGACAAGGCATTTGTAAAAAGACCCTAATCACAAACAATTATTACAATTATGATTGTAACTCAAATATAAACTTAAATACAATTCAAGCACATGGAGACGAAATTTACTGTTACCAGAAGGTATCGCCTGTTCAGTTACATTAAAAAATTCGTGACAAAAAAGATATACAAGTCTGTAATACATAAAAGTAATTGTTCCTACCTGGATATTATTGGCTTTAGCAGCTTTCAGTTTCCGTACAATTTCTCCTTGTTGTTTCACCTGCTCCAGCAACTTTTCATCGATTTCGTCAGCCATAATGCGTGATTGGGTCTTTCTCCGTTTAACTCCAATTCCAAACGCTTCATGCAATACGGCATCACTGCGCCTTCCAGCAGGTTACATCCAACGATTGTACTCAGATTTACTACGGTCTGCTCATTTGACCGACTTTACAATTCCATTCGATTCGCGTGTTTGACGCGTGTTCGTAAAAGGATGAACAAATTTTCTTCATCACATTCATATCCAATTTGTTTTTCGAATAGATACGAAATGGTGGGCAATATTGATTCATTTATCATTAATGCTAGAAAAAATAGACTATCTGACTTTATTGAAAACTGATGTTTTTCTTTTCTGTGATTTATCGGAATCAAAAAATGTCAGTACAAAATTGATATGGAATAGCTTTCAGAATGCGATGACAAACTTTCAACATCTTGATGAATTTTGAAACCGATAAATTTTTAAGATTATACAATATATTTTTAATAATATTGTAAATATATACGATATATTTGTTAATAAAGGAGAAATTCTTCAATAACAAAGGGACAACATATAAGAAACGTATGAACTAATAATTTAAACACTATAGTTTGGCTTACAGCGCAGGATTAGTATTTGACGTGTATCTCACACAGAGGTTATGTGTATAACCTATATATACATACATATAGAGCTTATGCTAACGAAGTGGCACTAATAGTGTGTGTCGATAGGATTGACAGAGAGAAAGATATTTTTCTGTCTCAAATCTCAATTGTACCCGCTGGCCACGTGACCACATACCCGTAATTGTGTCATCTGACAACCCTGTTCCATTTTATTGCTTAAACTCGAATCACTAAAAGTGATTAAGTACTTCTTTGATCATTTATTAAAATTTTTGTACGATTGAAAAAATATATAATAATAATAATGTTAAAATCAATAAGTAGGATCCGGAATGATATGGTGTAGAACATAATATAGTTTTTAAAATAATAAAAAAAAATATAAACATTAAAGCAAGTAAATAAAACAAATACATACGAATATACATAATATTCATATACATACAATACATATAAAACAAAAAAAATCATCTACGATCTTGAGAAAGAACACAATATTTAAGAGATATTAAAATTGCTGAGAATATTGAATTAAATACAATACGTTTCATCAAGTTTTAAAATAATCTATCTTATATTTATTCATTACGAAATAATATTAGTTATGTCAACTTCTCGCTCTTTACAAGAAGATTACGAACACTGCGAAATCTCGAATGAGTTGGCTGTCTCAAGGAAGAAATTTTCTCTCTAGTTATATGTGCATTCCATTACAGCTGAGTATACAGCTTAGACTTTGCATCTTATGGGATTTTGAATCACCCTCTGCGATTTACAACGATGAGTGTAAGAATTATATTCAATTCAACTAATAAGGTTGGTAAAGTTATAGACGAGCGTAATAAGATTAACAGGAGTAAAAATCTGCTGTAAAGATACTGCTCTAGTCACAAGAACTATACAATGAAATAAGTTCTTGTAGCGTAAAACCACAGCGAATATAACTCGTTTGTGGTAGAACTAAATACAATAGATTCTTGTCTATTCTAGCGTCAGAAAGGAAATGAAAGTGCTCACGTCCGTAGTTCTAGTTGTTTCACAGTATAGGCGCTGCACCATGCGGTCAAGTGCTAATGTTAACTAAAATTAGCATATACAAAAACCTATAAAGTTAGGGATCAGCCCTGTTTGGTTGCAATTTATCATATATAGAATCTATGTATTTAAGCTTAAAGTTAGGGATGTGACCTGTTTGGTTGCACACTAGCATAGACAAGAATCTATAAAGTTCCAAGCTACAAGAACCTATTTAATTCTACGGTTGTACGGAAAAGTTTATATCTACTTTTCTATCCGAGATAGACAAGTATGAGAATGACAAAATCACGCATTAATGAAAGTTATTGTAAACTACCTAAGAAAAATAAATTAATTGTTTACTATATTTTTTTAGAGAAGAAAAGAGAATATTTCATTCCAAATGATAATGAATCAGTGGAATGATGCGATAATTTTAATATATTTTTTATACACAATATTGTTTTAGATTTAACATTATATTTATTTCCGTCGCGATAATGTTTTTGTTATAATAAAATGAAAATATCAATTTTTTAGCATTAAATTGGTGAGCAATGAATAATATTTCTGACAAAATGTATGTATCTCAGGTATATTTATAGAAAGGATAAAAATAAAAAACCAGTTGGCCATAGGACAAGATATAAGGACATGGAGACATAATGACTAATTTGTGCAACCATGTAACTAATCACGCTTTCTATCTATCTTACTTTCATTACTGACTCCAATTTATTAATTCTATGAATATTGTTTTTGTTAAAATTAGGAGGATTATATTAAGATGAACATTTCACATTATATTGAAAGCAGACGACACTTCTCATATGGTATTTAGCGAAAGAATGACAAAAAAATAGAAGAAGGATTGTGAAAGATAAAATAAAAATACGGAATTTTTTAACGAAAATTTAAAATAAAAAAATTGTCTTAAAAAATATGGGAAATTATGTCAACATTGGTAGCGAAAATTCCACTTCAGAAGAAAATCGAAAATTTTTATGAAATATGGTATAGGAAATGATATGGGATAGGAATAGTACAAAATATCAGAATATAATAATTTATTAACAAAAAACAACGAAAATAAACAATATATTTACAAATATTAGATATACCTAATATGTATGTATGTCTCTATGTCAATAGACCGTTCTATAAAGGAAAACTATCCAAAATGTTTATAAATTTGTTATAAAAATGTGTATAAATTTGTGCCTTCGAAGAAATCTCAACTGCTCTTCGCCCTTCCTTTTAACTCTTGAGACTTACACCCTTCTTTCTTTATGTCTTCTCGGGCACGAATCTTCTTCACTTTTAACGGAAGGCTCTCCTCGAATGCTGTCCTTCGAATGCTCCTAGAATCATTGAAGAAATTGATTCTTCAGAAACTGTAGAATTCGAAACACGATTGTTTTGTAGGATGACTTCATAGTGATCGTTTTGTTCTATCTTACGAATAAGAGAGTTTCGGCAGTTAGCAGGAAATCACATTCTCGCCTTTTGCGACGAAGCGTTCTCTTCTCGGACGAAGATGTCGGGATTCATCCTCTTTTTTCCAATTCATTTTCCTCTTCCCGTACGAATATATATATACTACTATGCATCTAATAGAAATAAAACCAGGAAAGTAAGACGTGTTTTTTCCAAAAATATTCAATAATATTTATTCTAGAATTCTAGAATAGCAGAGTACGATTATATACGAAGTTGGCGTGAAATTATTAAAATTTACTTTTTACAAGGATAAAATGACAGTGAAGCTAAGATAAATTTAGAAGTCAGTATATCGGTGTAACATACAGGCTTACTACTTAATTCGGAACCCGCGTTTATAAGACATTGACAATGACAATAGTGTAACATGTACGCTTACTATTAAAATCAAATATTGCAAGCCATCTATGAGCTGTCGATCGATCTAATTGATGTCTGTGTGAGGTGTCCTGTTGTATCTCAACTGTTTAACTTGTTCCTTATTGTTACACTCAACATATTCACAGCAAAACGGTCCAAAATCAGGTAATAATAATCAATTTATAGAAAGAAATCGTTAACAAATTTTAAAGTACGACGTAGTAAAGAATGTTTAATATGGTAAGGATAAAAATTTTTGAACTAAATAAAAAAAGGACTTCAATGTTTGTAAGAATGTAAACAATTTCATCATAATTTGCAATAACTGTGACACTGGTAAGGAAATCTGAAGTTCGAACACCTGAGTCGGCTGCCTGGCTTTCGTCAGCCTTGAATGTCGGAAGAGAAAGAGTGAACACTTGAAAGCGAAAAGGCTAAAAAGGAAGCACCCAGCAGACCTCACAAAGGATATAACCTAGCAAACGCGGGGATGGTACCCCGCTGAGGGTAGCCACTTACATGATAATATAACTGCTAAAAAGTTCGACCTAATGTCCAAAATGGACAAATTGTGAATATTAAGAAATAAATAAAAAAAAAACTTGAAAGCGTTATAAATTAAGCTCCCTCCTCCTCCATATGGTGTCATGGACCAACGACCCCGACGTTTTGCGACTGCGACGCCTGATTTTTTCGAGTATTTTTGATACAATCATGATATGGACGAACATCAAAGTAAAACCACGTGAGTTCAGCATTTCCGAATTTAGAGAACGTGCTGTGAACATGACTACCTTGAATTCGCTTCTAATATTTTTTTACAGTTTTGAATGCGGTTTTGAATAAAAATAAAATTATGTTGTAATTACATTTCAGATAAGATATCAGATAATTCAAGCTATCAGTTGTTAAAAAAAAAAATTGAGCTATATGTAGGAATAAAAGAATTCGCTTGCTCGCTTTGAAATTTCGAGGCGCGCAGAAACATGAAGTTGTCGGGCGAAAACCTGCGAGGTTTGCTTTTTCAACGATCGTTCTCTGCTTATTGTAACGTCTTTCATTTACGAAGAAGCTTTTTCTTTCTTATTTTTTTTAACGAATTATATCGTGCTTCGTGTCATTTTAATTACAAAAATATCACGGACATGTTGATGAAAGTTTCATTAAAAAATGGATCAATAATATAAAAGTTTTAATATAAAAATTTGCTCACCACTATCTCTGTAATCAGTAGTAGATATTCAATAAAGAAACGCTATGTAATTGTTTTATTGTAAATCCTAAGATATCATCAAAATGTTAAAATGCCCCTACTGTGAGTATATCTTAATTCACCTTCGTCTGCAGGCACAATTCTTTCTCAACTATTGTTGCGTTTTTTGATAATACAGGAAACATTCGATAATCATACAAAAATCGGGACCTAAGTGTTGTAATAATGGAAATGTAGAACCTTCCTATTTCTCGAAACTGAGGTCTTAAACGTATTAGATGTAGAAAATGACAATGAAAGTGAAAGAGAAAAACAGACTGATAATCAAAGCGATCCACAAATATTAAAGGCCCGTGATAAGATGAAATCTTTAACTTAAAAATCAAACATTTTTATTTTTTTATTTGTGATTAATGAAAACATATAACCTCATATGCAAAATAGTTGAATTCGTCTCAACAAACAGCGTACATACTAAGGAAAAAGAATACGTGGTTCCATGCAACGGTGAAAAAATATTCATGCCATACAATTACATATATGAAAAAATATACACGCCAAGTGCCAAAGATTAATTTCAAATTTAAATGATGTATGGAAAAATATTAAAATTAACATCATTTTACTGATTCATTATCATTTGGAACAGAATATTCTCTTTTCTTTTCTACAAAAAATACAGTAAACAATTAATTTCTCTTTCTTAAGAAATTTATAATTAGTTTCATTATTGCGTTATTTTATCATTCTCGTACTTGTCTATCTCGGATAGAAAATTAGATATGAACTTTTCTGTACAATCGTATAATTAAATAGGTAGCGTAGAACTCAAAATATTCTTGTCTATGCTGGTGTAAATCCCTAAACAGGTAAATCCCTAACTTTAAGCTTAAATACATAGATTCTTGTATATGATAAATTGCAACCAAACAGGGCAGATCCCTAACTTATAGGTTTTTGTATATGCTAACTTTAGTTAACCTCAGCTCTTCGCCGTATGGTGCAGCACTAGTCCGGGAACAACCAGATCTATAAGCGTGAGCACTCTCTGGCAGTAATAAAGTTAGTGAACTATAATGTACAAATGAGAGTGGAGGGACAAATTCGTGTCACGTGACACAAGCGACATTTAAGTTGTTGAATGGTGTAGAGGTAATATGACGTCATGTATTTCTCGAGAGTCGAAAGGGAAAGGAATTTGAGGAGAGAATTCTCCTGGCAACAGTGGCGGCAAGCGGTAAGACAGTTGGCAAAGATGGAAACATGGCGGGGGTACTCACTAATTGTGGTGTATCCCGAAATGATTGTCTAGTTTCTCTTTTGGTGCGTTTGTAATTCTTAAATGTAATTATTACACGTTTATTTTATTTTATAGAATTTTCCTAGAAGTTTTTTCAAATAATACATAACTATTATAATAGCTAAAAAAATAAAATATAAATATTATTTTATTGTAATTTCTTGTTATTTTAAGATATTATTTTTTTATTTATTAAGGAGTTTTTACTTTATATCTGTACATTTAGGGAGGAAAGAATATTTGAAAGAATTCAATTAATTTGCGTTTGTTTTCTACAAATATTTCATGCTGCTGTATTTATTTATGATATTTATGTAGTATTATTAATAAGATATATCAACAAATACAATATCTTAGTATTTTTATTAAATAATGTAATAATTTCTTACTACTTTTTATCACATTTCTGTCATCTTTTTGAAAAATAGTAAATATTCAGTTTAGTGAGGTTATGTTGAATTCTAAAAATGTTTGTTGATATGAAATAATATTTATAATGTAAAGAATAATTATAGGTTATAGGGCCAGCAGAATTATGTCACAAAGTTTCTGAAGGATTACGTGAAAGTGCGAAAGAAAGGAAGTGGCGTATTGTCGTACATCAGTGTGAACTTGTTGCTAAAATCATAGAATCGAGCTTAAGTCTTGGTATAGACTTCATTATTTTTGTTTTTGACTGGAGAACTACTCAATCTTTATCCGAAGTAAGTAAATATAAGTATATATGTCCAACAATTATAGTCTTTATGATATAATATTAATATCGAAGAAAATTAATTCTCAAGGTAGAAACAAATATAAGTCTCATAGATGAACATTATATCATTTCTGGAGCTGTATGCCTTGTAAATTGTAGAGGAATTTCAAATATTATGGGATTGACTTCCCACAAATCAGCAAAAATACGAGAGAAATACAATATTCGATTTTTATCTGCTAATGTTTTTGTAAGTTGTATATGTATATATTTCCTTTTGTAATTTATAATTATTCTGTTAATTTTTATATTCCTCTTAGAAACCACAAATTTGTGTTCAATTAAGTAATAGAATACTGAATTTAGTGGAAGCTATATTGGGCATAACAAGTGGAATTCCTACTACTGGTCTATTGATATAAAATTTTGTAAAACTTGTTCCTATATTATTAATATTAAAATGAAGAAAACAAATAGTAAAAATCAAGCATATGCTTCTAGTCAAGAAGACAGTGAAAATGATAGTGATGAAACTGAATGTAGTATTGGCAGCAATTCAACTGCTGGTACTCATCGCAGTGATACACCTACCCGCAGTGCTCGTTATAGAAGAAAAGGTCGGCGTAGAAGTAAAACAGCAAAATATAAACCATGTACAGACAAGCCTCTTTACAAATATTGCTGCAGTGTTAAAGAAGATCATGGACAGCCATTGTTTGGAGTACAATTTAATCATCATTTAAAAGAAGGTGAACCATTAATATTTGCTTCAGTAGGAAGCAATCGAGTAAGCATTTATGAATGTCCAGAAGGAGGAAATATCAGGTTACGTCAGTGTTATGCAGATCCTGATCCGGAAGAAAATTTTTACACTTGTACTTGGACTTATGATGATTCTGGGAAACCTTTATTAGCAGTTGCTGGATCACGTGGTGTTGTAAGAGTTATTAGTCCTGTAACTATGACTTGCATCAAACATTATATTGGACATGGTCATGCAATAAATGAATTAAAAATTCATCCTAGAGATCCAAACATATTACTTTCAGCATCAAAAGATCATGCTCTTAGATTATGGAATATAAAAACTGATGTATGCATAGCAATATTTGGTGGTGTTGAAGGTCATAGAGATGAAGTCTTAAGTGCTGACTTTGATATGAAAGGAGAACGTATTATTTCATGTGGCATGGATCATGCTCTAAAACTATGGTCATTGGATAAGGCAGATATGCAAGAAGCAATAAAGCAGTCTTACTATTGTAACCCTAGTCGTAATGGAAGACCTTTTGATTCGATACTTCAACACTTTCCAGATTTTACTACACGGGATGTTCATCGTAACTATGTTGATTGCGTTAAATGGTATGGTGACTTCATCTTAAGTAAATCTTGTGAAAATTGTATTGTTTGTTGGAAACCAGGACGCCTTGAAGATTCTCAATTACGCAGTGGAGAAACAAGCGCTACAGTTTTACATAGGTTTGAGTTTAAGGAATGTGATATATGGTTTATACGATTTTCAATGGATTTTTGCCAACGTACAATAGCTTTAGGAAATCAAGTGGGTAGAACATATGTGTGGGACTTAGAAGTTGATGAACCTGGTCAAGCACGCTGTTATTCACTGCAGCATCCGCGATGTACTGCACCTATACGTCAAACAAGTTTAAGCAGAGATGGTTCAGTTTTGTTATGTGTTTGTGATGATGCTACTGTATGGAGATGGAATCGTGAACATTAATATCTCCATAATATATACAATGGTGCCTTTTTATATTTACGTAACATACTGTAGTAGATGCTTATTACTGCCTTTATAATTACTATAATTAGTAAATTGTAAATTTATAACAGCGTATATTTATAAAGTAATTATAATTGCTCTATTCATAAGTAATTTATGAAAAATTAGAATTTAGATATTTATATATTTTATTACTAATTATAATACCCTCTTTATAAAAAAATGTGGAGCTAGTTTTTTATACGTGGAACTGTATCAAAAGGAATTTGAAGAATTACATTATGTTGTATTCATAGCAATTTTAGAAAGCTTTATATACCTCTATATGGCTCTAATTCTTCATACATAATATTTTGTGCACTAGTACAATTATTTCACAAAATAAAGTTATTTTGTACAAGTATTTAATTATTCCATTTTATAATTAAACTTTAATCTAAACCTACTTGTAACAATATTTCATTTGTGATAAAAAATTAATGCATTTTCTTATAAATAGTAAACAACAAAACATTTGATTAATAACAGAAATGACAATAATATAAAATCAAATATTTAAAAAATTTTCTCAATATTAAGGTAACTTCTAATTCTTTTTTATGATTAAAATAATTTCGTTTATAAACATAGAAAAGAAGAATCTGACAAGACCTCCATTCTCTCATATTTTTCGATATCCAACGACTAAATTTGAAATATAAGCACAAGCAGATGATCCCAAAAGTTTCGAGAATCCGAACAATACAAAAGTATTAAGATCTCATTCGATTTCGTCCGACCCTCGAAACTCAGGTTTCTCGTATAACTGCAACCCGTGATACAATCCTTATATTTTAAAATTTTTACTATAAATTTTAAATTTGCTTCAATTTACTATTCTTTAGGGACTGATTTCTACATTGATTTGATAATAATCCTATAATTGAATTGTAATAAAAAATGATGGCTATGGAAGACCAAAGCAATTATTTAAAGTTATATACTTTTTATCGATAAAGAAAAATCAAAAAATACATAATCATTAAAAAATTGAATATTTATATACTTCAAATACAATATTATCTTCAAAGATGTAATAAATAAGTGCCAAAATGTGATTTATATGTAAGCAGGAAATGTATCGTAAATAGAAAATTTTGATTTTATGAATAATTGCTTAATAGTGAATTAACAACTACAGCACTTCTTTTTGCTTCTTTGGAATCTTTGTCTTCACCTTGTCGTTGTTGCATATCCTGTTGTCCTCTAATTCTAATGTTGTGCTTCTCTTTGAATTCATTTATTTCGAGCCCTTTTTTTGTTAACTGATCATTTAGGGCATCTATGACTTTAATTAACTACAAATTTTCAATGTTGTATTGTATTTTTAATTGTATAAGAATAAAAAAATTATACATGCAAATTATTTGAACTAACAATGAACAAAAGTAAAACAATTCTAACCTGTTCTTTATTTGTTACCAATGCAGGCATTACATCCTCTACAGTACGTTCACATAAAACTCCTCCAGTCATTCGATAACATTTTCTTTTCGGGTCTATATTTTTCAATGTATCAATTACGATCCTAAAAAATGATAAGAGTATATCATTTAAGCAATAAAATGATAATGCATGCTATCTGAAAGAAGATACATTATAAATAAATTTATAACATTATTTCATTATGGAACTTTCATTAAAATTTCGTGACATGAAAGTTTATGTCAAGTTATTTTTGCTACCTATTCAAAATATTTAAAATATATTTATAGTAAGCAATAAAAATAAAGAATATAGGTTAGGAAACATACTTGTGTTCATTTAGTTCCATCTCCATTTCTGACAATTTATTGGCCATTGCTCTTTGTTCATTGCGAAGCATTTGAAATTCAGATAATATTTCTGTGGTAGTCTTCGTACCTTTTGAAGACTTTCCTGATTTTTTATCGCTAGCCATATTAGCAGCTCTATACTACTTCTTCATCCGTGAGATTCAGCAATTCAGCATGGATTCAGCGATGCTTTTGGCGCGTGACGTTTCTTAGTTAAGATCGATTTAAACATAAATATATCGATTAAATTTTTAAATTTGATACATTTGCAACAAAGTAATGTCAGAGGAAATGTTTATTACATTATTTTAAGTATATTCAAATTTTATATTGTACAAAAATAAATAAGTAATTAAAAATTCAATCTTACTATAATAAAGAAAATTGGCTTTTGATAAAAATGTTAACTTTTATCATATATATTATTTTATTCGAAACTATAAGAAATATTATACGTAAAGTATAGGAAATGAAGATTTTATTTATATCACGTATAGTGACGAGCAAAAGTGTAAACATACTCCGCTGATTTTATGTAAAAGGCGATACTACGACTAATTTTTCAGATGATTGATAAAGATTAGGTAACAGTAACTACAAGTTACGTCTGATTAACGAAATGTAATAGTTTATTTTCATTAACATTAGAAATATACAGAATATTTTATAATAATTGTGTTTTGAAACAATGTTTACAGTTTTGCACGTTTCGTCAGAAACGTTTATAATAGCATGTAAATGTCAGGGAAACGAAACTGTTAATAAGCACTGATTGTGCATTGTTTCGTAGTCAACTGTTCCACACCATTGTTAGATTACTTTTCAGTTTGATATGCTTAATCCAAGATGAAGCCACTTATTGAAGATAAAAAGAACAGTATTATTTGTTTGTGTGATAAAGGTTTGTCGTTGCGGCAAATTGCAGAGAAATGTGGTGTCAGTCATACGATAGTTGCAAGAATAAGAAAAAATGTTAGTGCACCAATTTCTTCACAAAACGGTAGACCACGACTTATATCGGATAGAGCAGCACGTAAAATTGCACACTGTATTCGGTCGTATAGTTACAAAACACCAAAAATTACTGCTTAGGAAATCAAATAAGTGCTAGCGAATGGACTATTCGTTGCTCTTTAAAGTGAATTGGTTTACGAGCGAAGGAGAAAGAAAGTAAATCAGCTCTTTCAGACAAAAATATTAAATTACGAAAACAATTTGTTGACATCTACAAAGAATAGACGACCGAAGATTGGAAAAGAGTTATATGGAATGACGAAACAAAAATTAATAGATTCAAATCCGACGGAAGGTCCTCGTATTGGACTTCATCCGAGAATAATGATTAACCAGGTGGTATAAAACAAACTATGAAGTTTGGAGGTGGCTCAATTATGTGTTAGGGTTGCTTTACTCACAGAGGTGTTGGTCCCTTAGTTGGAATCGAAGGTATAATGCGAAAAGAGCATTATTTGATCATTCTACAAAGTAATTTATCTTCTGTAGTTAATTCTATTGGATATAATGAACGTGAAGTAGTATTTCAACAAGACAGGGATTCTAAGCATACTGCAAAAATAGTTAAAACCTGGCTAGAAAATAAAAATTTTTCTGTGATGAAGTGGCCAGCACAAAGTCCGGATATGGATCCGATCGAAAATTTGTGGCGCATTTTGAAAAGAAAGCTGGCAAAATATAATAATACACCTTCAGGTGTTTATAAATTATGGGAAAGAACACAACAGGAATGGTACAATATTGAATCACAAATAATTAAAAATTTAATTAACAGTATGCCTCGTAGATTAAAAGCATTAAAAAAAAGTAAAGAAAAATGGATGAAATACTAGGTTGAAACCTTAATTCAATGAGTATAATTAAAATGCAAAACTGTAAACATGGTTTGAGATGTCTATTTTTGTAAAATGTTCTGTACATTATTACTGTTAATGAAAATGAACTATTACATTTCGTTAATCAGATGCAGCTTGTAGTTACTGTTATCTAATCTTTATCGATCATTTGAAAAATGAGTCGTATTATCGCTTTTTACATAAAATCAGATGAGTGTGTTTACACTTTTGCTCGTCACTGTATATATTTCATGTATTAGTTTAAACATATATTTTGCACATGAATTTTTTTGGATTAGATAGTTTAAAATTTATAAACAAAAATTAAGGTAATAATCAAATCTCTTTATTATCTTTTTTTACACTCTATTTGATAAAATTTCATTTTGTGCATTGTTTTTTTGCTATAAAATGTAGCAAAATTCTATAAAAGTAAATTATCCACATATTGCATTCTATACAGAAAGAGAGAAGAGCAATATAATACTATTTATACATAGAAAGTATATTTTGCTCACCAATTAATACATTCAAGCTCACAACATAAATAAAAAATCTCAGATAAAGCTACTTACATCATCATATATTTGTCAAAATGTTGCATTAGAAGAATTGTTATGTCTCTAGACATAAATATCCTTAACTTACTTAAATAATACAATTTATGAGCAGTGGCAAGTGACATACATTTCTTCTTGTTATTAAATGATGATATGTTATAAATAATTTTTTAGGCATATATAAATTTACTCATCATATCTCATACATTCATCATATCAAATTATTTCATTCTTTACTATCTAAATTTAGATATTAAATAGGAATGCAAAGAAAATGAGTATTATAACATTAAACCTTCTTTTGTATAACAAGTTTCATTATTATATTAATCACTTCATTATACATTCATGAGATGTATATACTTTATATACATATGTTAACGTGAATGTAAAGTATTACACATATTATTTACTGTACATGTATTCTAATAGCAAGCATAGTCTCAAACACAATATAATATTATCAGCCTTCCAAAATGAATATAGAATAATAACAGTTTAATGTAGAAGTTATGTAAAAGATATGCAAAAAATGTTAAAATTAATACATTCAATATTATTATATGTAAAAGATGTAAATAATGTAGGAATATAGTATTCAACAACAGTTATATGAGGAAGTTAATATTTGATCCTAGCAATCAAATATTAAAGTTATGTATTAAAATAATGAAATAAGTTTAAGCAGACATTTTACAACATATTTTCAGTATTTAATGAAAAATTATACGATATTTAAATTATATAAATATCTTATAATTCGTAATAGTTTCATTTGATTACATGTCTTTCACAAAATATAAAATTATAAATTTCTAAAAATGTTTTGTTCTGAAGTCTTATTTGATTATCACAACTGCAATCTTTCTATATTTGAGAATTTAAAATAATAAATTGTTAAAATTCTTTAAATTAATAATAATAAATTTAAATAAACTAAATATGACCACATTCTTAAATTTATAAAATTTTACTGTAATATATCCTATATTGTAAATGTATATATATAAAACATATCATAAGAAAAACTTAATTTACTTTAAGTCCTGGAAGATATTATACCTTTGAAGTAATAGATACGTATGTCACCTTACATATTATAAATGTATTTGTATGAATTGAACAGCACATTATACAAATATATTGCATGTAGGAATGTATTTCTTTTTCCCCAGAGTGTCTCATTTTAAACACTTCTCCTATCTATTGCAATAGTTGTTGTAATAAATTTCAATAAATAAATTTTCATTATACAAAAATTTATGAATGTTAAATATGTAATAAATAATGTATTAATTATAATACATTTTATAATACTTTTACATTAAAATAATTCTGCAAAATTCCTTAAGAAAGAAAATTTACTCGGGGGATATATATTCAAGATTTAGTTTTCCAATTACATGTATACTTACTGAAAAATAATTAAGAGGTTTTAATTACTGATATAAAATTACCCCAAAATATATTTATTTTACTAATATATAAGTAATAAAATGTAAAATAATGAAATAAATAAATATAAATGTGTTCACATCATAAAAATATGAATTTCTCTTATCTACAATTATAAATGGGAAAGTTATATTGTCCTTTTATTTTGCTATTATCTGCACTAAAGAAGATATGTAAATGTTAATGAGATGAACACTTCCTGTGATTCTGCATAAAAAACTATTTTATCATTTCCAAAACTTCATTCCCTTAAAAAAGCTATCTTTAAGTGTACTATCTTCTTGCATGATTCAACATCAATTTTTTTCTATAATTGTATTTAATTTCCAGTACTTAAATATGTATTATTGTGATTTTCTTCACTTATATACAGTAAAAAATTTCGCAATTTTAACTGTTTGAGTCCCAGAGGTCTCTGAGAAAACAGGGTCGAAAAATCTCGAACAGTGCAATAGCGCCTGTCTTAATCGATTACGAAGAGAAACAAGTGGCGTAATAGCGCTCGTTATATTTGTTATTTTTATGAAATACATCTATATCATTATATATGCGTATTATTAGTTTATAAATATTTCAAGTTTTGTTCAATAAAAATTACTGAGAAGATAACAATGAAATACAAAATATCGTCAGTCGTATGTAGCATTCAAATGTACTGGGACTTTTCAACACAAAATCTAAACAATGCGATCGCTCTGCTTGGGACTCAAACGGTTAATAAGTTTTGTTTCCATTAAAAATATCAGCATTTTAATGTAAATTATCTTAAAACGAAAAAAGCTATTGGTTTTATAATGTTACTAAACCGATGTTTCGGAATTTAATCTTAGTAAGAATTTATTAGATTTAGGATGTGCAAGCTGTTCTGTAAGGTGAAAATGAGGTAAATGATATACTGTACATAACAGAGCTACTTCACCTTGTCGTAACTGAAATTCGCAACCATTTGCGAGAGGTCGTGAAGGCAATTCTCCCTCACAGACTAAAGCCCAATGATGCGATCTTTTCTGTCGTTCTTTTTCATTTGAAAGAACAGGGCTGGTTATGAAAAAGGGTTCTAAAAATGCCCGCGGTGCTGCATCTTGAGCCAAACATCGTGCAAGTCGATTTAAGATAGACTCAACAGAATGACGCGGTTGTTGCCGCGTAACTCTTAAATATTTTTGCAAAGCTCTTGCCATAGATGGAAATACTGCTTGTGCAGCTTCCATGGGATCCATAGGACCAGGATTTGGAGTAGACTCAACTTCTGAATGCAAACGTTTTATATGTGCAAATGCTTCTTCAGCGGCAGTGATTAATCTTGCTCTACGTTTTCGTACTCTACGTTCATAATCATGTTCCTCATAAAAACGTTCATTGTGGCTGGAATCTCTACGACGAGTTTGAGTTGTTATGACTGCTCTATCACCACTACCTCCTCGTGACTGAATACTACCAGTTACTCCACCATCAACCTCATAAAATTTGAAGCTTGACTGTTTTCTACCAGATTTTGATACTGGGAGTCTTTCTAGATATGGATTATAAATAGGAAATTCTGTGTAATATCTTTCTAATACCCATACTGCTGCTCGCTGTATTGACAATTGTCCTATTGCATAAGATCGGGATTCACCATCTGGTGATCTTACAATCTTAAATATCAACATTATTATAAATACAATGTACTAAGAATAAATATAAAGAAGTAATTACACAAGAATAAAATGCACTTACTTTAAGATAAAAGATAGGCTGTTGATGGCGAATTTCAATTAGCAGTATAGCAATATAATGTATGAATAGTAGAGTATCTGCAAGAGTACCTGCATAATTTACTAAATTTTTATATTCTGTTATTTCACCATTAGCAGCAGTCTTAGCACTCTCAGTAACCTATAATTTATGATGATATAAAAATACTGTAGTTGAGGAGATCTTGAAAGTTAGTAAAATTATATACCTGAACAACATAAAATAACCAGTAAGTACAAATGCATAATGTAGTAAGAAGCAACACTCCCGCTCTGAATAAGAATATGCGCGGCATAGTAGCATTTTTTGAGCGTAAAAACACAGCCCAACTCCCAATACCTAATAGCACCAATTTAAAGGCTAAACCTAGTAATTGGCCTTTACATTCAGCATTACAAGATAATAACTGAAGCTTTTGTTGCATAGTTAAAACAGTTGTAGAATCAGGAAAAAATCCTAACTTAGGCAATATAACCATTGTTATAGGACTAAGAAAAGCACTTAATCCAAGCATCATTGCTATAACCGGACCCATAAATCGATTACAGGAACTAAATGATCCATCATTCTCATTTGGCCAATGGCTCACATCTTCAGTTGATTCTGATCTATCGGAAGTATTTCCAGTGACAGCTGTAGTATTTTCACCCCAGTTTTCATCTTGAGGTAAAATTTGTACTTCTATAACTTCTTGACCCAAATTATCAACACTATCTCCTCTTACATTAACAGTTGTTTGAAAAGGCGCCATTTCTGTGGAATCTAAATTGTGTCTTTCTTTCTTTTGACTACGAGTTGTCCTTTAAAAAAATGTTTATATTAACAAAAAGGTTATAAAAAGAAGCCTTTAACTAAGTTATATTTTCTTTTAATTAACTAAAGTACCTGGTACTTCTATGTGAATGTTGCCTGTGATGAGATTTAGAACTATGAGTACGATGATGTTTTTGAGAAGTTCTGCTATGATGGCTATGGCTATGCTCGCTAGCCCCCGATTTTACACTCTCCGTCTCCATTCCCCGGCAAAGGCTAGCGCCCTGCTGTTACCCCATAAGAGCATACCCTCTTCCACTCGTGACCGAACACCAAGCACATGTACTTACGTAAATGTATTAAACGTAAAATTAAAATTTTATCGAATTATAAAATAGTATGATATGAACAACGAAGCATTTTTCAAGCTTGAAATTTTTTGCTGCTTCGACATTTTAAAACAAAGAATACATTTCTTTTACATATGATATTAGTTCCATTAAAAATTATTATAATAAAGTTATTTATTTAGTGCAGGATTCTGTTAAAGTACTAAAAAACAGACGCCGACACGCCTAACGTTTATTATTCTGACCCCCCTCTAACTTGTCTTGTTACCACATTCCGGAATAATTGTCAGGGAAAAAACAGCATGAATTCCTAGGGATGTTATATAAAGAAATAAATTGTATTAAATTTTTATTAAAGTAATATATATAATGTAAAAATCTTAAAGTTAGTCGCTTTTTCACTAATTATAAGTTGCTTTGTAATCATATTGATAATATCGATATACCATTGAGAACAGGTCAAAAATGTTGGTGTAAATACTGCTTCAATAAAACGTAGCTTTAGGC
This sequence comes from Bombus affinis, assembly GCF_024516045.1. Lineage (NCBI taxonomy): Eukaryota > Metazoa > Arthropoda > Insecta > Hymenoptera > Apidae > Bombus > Bombus affinis. Next base: position 3,821,754 of record NC_066350.1, on the reverse strand, counting down.
TCCTGATCTTATTATCATACCTAATGAACACAAAATACGCAACAATTGACAAAATTATTTGAACGGTTGATTCTTTTTTCAAGGTAGGCTTTTTTTGTATATATGATTTGTATATATGATACATATATAAGTTTAGTAAAATATTATTCAGTGAAAAAAAACTAGTATATTATGGATCACCAATCATAAGGAAAACGCTTTATACTAAATTTGCGATAATGCTAACAAAACCGTGACAGATGAAAAGTGTTAAATAACCAGCTAAACAGGTAGGTACACGAAATAAACAATAATATAAAACAATATTATTTTATATATTGTTGTATTATATATTGTTGTTATGTATTGGAATTATTCTATTATGAATTATACTTATGCATTAATAACTTTCAAAAATCTTGAAGAATATTTGTATTTTATGTAAATATTTGATTAACTTTTTTTTAATTACTGGTATATTTTACATTATAAAAATAATTGCATGCAATCCATTAAAATGATTAAGGATAATTATTACATTACATTAATATAACTAGTTGTTGATTTTTGGTTTCTATGTATATATGTATATATATATATATATATATGTATGATTTTAGAAAAATATAAACATGGCATTACGTACATATGGTGATAAACCAATAAGTTTCCAAGTAGAGGAAAATGGAGAATATTATTGTATTGGTTCAGAAGTGGGCAATTATCTGCGCCTATTTCGAGGTTCATTATACAAACGTTACCCTGGAATGTTCAGGAGATCCATTACAAATGATGAACGTAAAAAATTAGTAGAGCTCGGCTTAAGTCAACATGTACTTGCATCTAGTGTATCTCTCTTAAGAGCTAGTGAAGTAGAAGATATTATCGAGGGTAATGATGATAAATATAAAGCTGTATCAGTACATTCAACAGAACCTCCAGCTCCTAGGGAAGGAAAATCAAAAAAATCGATGCCTTGGGTGCCTAGTTTACCAAATAGTTCACACTTGGATGCTGTGCCTCAAGCTACACCAATTAATCGTAACAGAGTACATAATAAAAAAGTCAGAACATTTCCTTTATGGTAAATACTTAATCTCTTCCATATTTATACGAAAACAGATACTTAACAGATGATTTTTATTCTTTAAAAGATGATTTATACATGGTATTATTCAACATAAAACATTGTTAATACTATAATAAATTTTGAATAACATTTATTATGTTTGTTGTATTTTTCTAGTTTTGATGATACAGATCCATCAGCAAACTTAGAAAATGCAGCACAACAAGAAATGTTAGTTCCAATTCGATTAGATATGGAAATTGAAGGACAAAAATTGAGGGATACTTTCACGTGGAATAAAAATGGTATGGTTTCTTGTGTACCAATTGTATATTATATAATCATATGTTATCACAATAAAACACTGATTTTTTTTAGAAAGTCTCATAACTCCTGAACAATTTGCTGAGGTATTATGTGATGATTTAGATTTAAATCCATTAACCTTTGTACCAGCCATTGCACAAGCCATAAGACAACAAATAGAGGCTTTTCCACAAGAAACAATTTTAGAAGATCAGTGTGATCAACGAGTTATAATTAAGTTAAACATACATGTAGGAAATACATCTTTAGTAGATCAAGTAGAATGGGATATGTCTGAAAAAGAAAATAATCCTGAGAAGTTTGCAATGAAACTGTGTGCTGAATTAGGACTTGGTGGAGAATTTGTTACTGCTATTGCTTACAGGTAAGTACAGTTTTGCCTTAAAATGAACAACTCGTTATTCCCTCTTCTTTATTTGAACTTGTCAGGATGAGAATATGCACGATGCTTTCTCACTCTGACAGTAGCGATTCTGATGTATAATATTCTACTTGGCCAATCACTTTTTGATCTGCCACTATCTCGAGCTTCCCGCTTGTTTTATGTTTTTTTTGTCCCATTTGAAAACAAAGTCAAACTGAATAGTATACCCGATTCGTAATAAGCATCTGACTGGCCTCAAGCACTTTGCTTATTTCTAGGAAAACTATATAAGTAATCTGAATATTTTATAAAATATTTTAATAAAATTTATTAGTATATCTTAATAAAATTTACTTCAGTGTACGAGGACAATTATCATGGCACCAAAGGACTTATGCATTTTCTGAAGCACCTTTACCTACTGTAGAAGTACCTTTTAGACCACCTTCAGAAGCTGATCAATGGGCTCCATTTTTGGAAACATTAACAGATGCAGAAATGGAAAAGAAAATACGCGATCAAGATAGAAATACACGGTAAAAACTATTATGTTATATAATCCAACAACTATAATATGCATAAAATAAATATGTAATTACAATATTTTCATACTTTTTGTTCCAGACGTATGAGACGTTTAGCAAACACTACACCTGGATGGTAAAGCATGTAAATTATAATGATAAAAAATTATGGCGTAATACTTGTAGATTTATTCTGAAAATATCCATTTTTAGAGATTTTTAAACTTTAAGTATAATAAATAAACCCTTATATCAAAATTTAAATAGAGAATAAAATACATTTTAATAAAAATTTACACATTTACCAATATCACAATATAGCTAATTAATATAAAACTTTATTATCAAAAAGTATTTCTGTCTTCTTATAATCACTCCCCCTTTGCATGTTCTTACTTACATGTCGTGATTGATGTTACATAACCAAAGAAATAGAAAAAAATTCTTGATAATCAACTTAATTTTAACTGTTTATGAAATATATGTCATGTGATCATGTAATGAAACACTCATAATTTGATAAGTAATTTTTAATCTCTTCTATTTACTATAATCCAGACTTTCATGTTTTAAAAATGTTTTACAGTAATGAAACAATCAAAAGTATATGACTAAATAACATTCGTCTTATCTACTTAATTAGTCATTCATTCTGAATACTCAATTTTGGTTATCTTCATAATTATTTATTTTAATATCAACATGATAGATAGAACAATATCAAGTAAAATTTCTAACTTGTTGAAAAAATATGCTATTTAAATCATACTGTTTTACTTATAACTTTTTATTTAATAATTAGCAATATAAATAAAAATATAATATTTATAGATAAAAATTAATGCAGTAGAATTTGGATTAAAGTAGCTTATAATCCTTAATTTATAAATTTTAATTGTAGTTTATAAAAAAAGCTAAACTTAACTGATTAATAGACAGACATGTATTGGAAAAATGTATTACTGATATAAAAAATTTCGGTCACTCCACCCATAATCGCCTGTTCAATTATCATTACGTATCCAGATCCAGTATCGAGTATAGGACTGTCAATCTATAAAGTGTGAGTAAGAGAAGTTGATTGAGGAAGGGGAATACGCACCGAAATGTACGGATATTAATCGACTCAGTTCACATTTGATGCTTAACGGGCAAGAGTATTGGCAGGCGAAAACAAATTCCAAACATGGATATCAGTTCATTGATATACAAATCATCGCAACAAACAAGTACAATTTCAACATTCCATAACAATCCTTTTCCTCGTAGACCTTGGATTACTGATACTGGAGCTGCAGCGGCTGTCAGTCATAGCGGTGTTAAAGGAATTGTGGCTGGTAAAATACATTTTTTTTTATTATATCATTTCTTGTATTAATGATTTCATTTTTAATATGTGTTCAGTGCTCTTTATTATTTATCGGAATAGTGCAATAGAATACAAACACATTAGTCGAAAGTGAGAGAAAAGTGTAAGTAAAACTAGAAGAGCGACAAAGATAGATAAACTGAGTCAGCGCATTCGACACATGATAGATTCAAAGATCGAGAAATATTTAACCTTCGAAATATGCGCTAGTACACAAATTTTTGTTTTAAAGATTATGAATGAAATTGTTTATATATATATTTTTTAATATATATCAATGGATTTATTAAGTACTTCTTTACCAATTTTTATCAATCTTTTAAATAACAAAATATTAATAAAATTATGGATATATTTTAGGAGGTATTACCGGCGGTATAGAAATATGTATCACTTACCCAACTGAATATGTAAAAACACAGTTACAACTTGATGGGAAAGCTGGATCTGGTAAACAATATTCAGGAATATTGGATTGTGTGAAAAAAACCATAAAAAATCGTGGATTCTTTGGTCTATACAGGGGTCTTTCAGTATTACTTTATGGTTCAATACCAAAGTCAGCTGTACGCTTTGGTTCCTTTGAAAAAATGAAAGAATTGTTAGTAGATTCAAATGGAAAACTTACTACACAGAATAGTCTTATAGCAGGACTATGTGCAGGTGCATCTGAAGCTATTTTTGCAGTTACTCCTATGGAGACAATTAAAGTAAAATTCATAAATGATCAAAGATCTGCTAATCCAAAATACAAAGGATTCTTTCATGGGGTAGGGATGATTACCAAGGAATATGGTAAATAGAATATTAATATATATTATTTTATAAAGAGTTCAAGTCAATAAATATAATTTTTTGATTCATAACATTTACAATCTAATTTAAGCATGATTTTAAAAAGAACTAAAAGCTTAGTTATTGCTTAATTAAATTGCTTAGTAATGCTCTGTAAACAAGTAAATTCCCCTTGAACTATATGTGCAACAAGTCCAATCAAGAGCTATGTAAAGAGGTCAAGTTATATTAGTTATGTGCTTCTCAATTTACATATATGACACTAAAGTAATGTCACATATATGTCATATATCTCACAATAAGCTTATTGTGACACTCAATCATATGCCACTAAACATTTGTTATTACATTATACAATGTGTATAAGTTATAAGTATCATATTAATATTAGTACAAATAAAAAATATAACTTTTTATTTGCTAGGATTCAGAGGCATATATCAAGGACTAACACCTACAATTTTAAAGCAAGGATCAAACCAAGCAATTAGATTTTGTACCATGGAAACATTAAAAGATTGGTATAAAGGTGGAAATAAAGATGTGGTTATACCAAAAGTAGTTACTGGATTTTTTGGTGCATGTGCTGGGGCATTATCTGTTTTTGGAAATACTCCAATTGATGTTGTAAAAACTAGAATGCAGGTAAATATGTTTTTCTTGTATAATCATTAAATTATATATATTATATATTATTTATATATAATTATATATATATTTTTTTAATATACTTCACTAAATGTGTATCATATTTTCAGGGTCTAGAAGCCTCAAAATATAAGAATAGTATAGATTGTGTGAAACAAATATGGATCAATGAAGGTCCAATGGCATTTTATAAAGGAACTATCCCAAGATTAAGTAGAGTATGTTTAGATGTTGGCATAACATTTATGATTTATGATTCCTTCAAAGAATTTTTTGATCGGCTTTGGCCTTGAAAGTTATTAATTTTGCAACTGTATATTCTAAAATGTCAGTGCAAATGTAGCTTTCATAATTTCATCATTATTTATGTAATATATCTATAATCGATCATGTTGAGAAATGCTTTTATTTCAAATATGATACATACCAAAGTATTCTGTCATAATGGGCATTTTAATGAATGAAAATGAAAAGAAACAAAGTCATATCGAAAAGTTTCAATTTTTATATTAATCAGTGTCGGTATTGAAAGCTGCAGTTGCATAGAGCACAAATTCTATTAAATATATTTTTTTATATAAATTTTTATTTAACATAAAATTATATGTATGGAAGGCAAATGGTAATGTAAATTTATTTATATAATTATTTCAATTTTGTTTATCAGTTTATAAATTTTATTTAAAATATTGTTAAATATTTAACATTCCTATAGATTTGAGTCATCGAATGAATGTTTATATTGTGAAAGTGATTTGTACATGGTATGCATAGGTTATGTAGACATATATATATGCGCGCGAGCGCGCGCGCGCGCACACACAAACACACACACACACACATTTCTAAGGAATATTGTACAGTTTCAGTACAAAAATATACAGAATGTTAATTAAAATAATGAGAATAATAAAAAATGTTTATTACTTGAGCGAAGGGAAATAGATTGTCTTTTTAATTAAGTTTTTTTAATGTAGTAACATCCAAATAAGATTAGAATAGGTAAGAGGTATAAAAAGGTATTAATCAGAAATATTTTTATTTATGTGCACATTACATTCCATTGAATATAATTATCTTCGCTCAGATATTGTTAATATACTTTAGCATTAATTGAACAAAATTTAACTATAATGGCTGTGACATTCAAATGGAGATAAACATGTAGAAGTTCCTTCAAAATAGAGACCTTCTAATCTCATAACAACTGCAAACTATCTATTTTATTACTTTAACAATAAGACATGATGGTTCATAATGTTTTGTATTTATATTTGTACTTGTACATTGAAATATATATCTTTGCAGTACTATTTATAAATGTTTTATAAAAAAACCTGTTAATATCTTTAAAGTATAGAAAACCTTCATTATTAAAATTATAAGATATTTTTGTATCTAAAAACCTTTTTCATATATATGCTTATAAATGATTATTGTCTTACAAATAATTATGACGTATTTTTAATTGAAAGAAAAGATATTTATAGTATTTGCAAATAATATACAATTAATTAACATTAATAACAATTAATTTAATACAATTACTGATTGTTTACTACTACTCTTTATACAGAAAACTATTTACATTACACGATACTTTTATTCATATAAAACATAATTTTGTAACATAACATAAATTTGTAAAAATAATTTATAAAGTCATATACGTCATATATTATTTCAATAAGTGAATTCTACATTTCTATGCATGTATATACACAGCAGCGTAAATTTATGAGCTATACATGTGGAGTTCAATACACAAAGGTACTTACAAAAGCAGACAGTGCCGGCCCCACTCTGGGCCCAAGGGGGAGCCCGGGGTCACATTCCAAGATGGCTGTGCCTGAGGAATGCAGTGGGTGCCCTCCTAAGACGCCTTCCTCCCTCCTTTTTTATTAATCGAATCAATTCACCTATCCTAGCGAATATTCTGATTACTAAGACGAAATAGTTTATCTCAGCGTGTATCCGGTGAGTGCTGCCTAGATTTGAAAGTAGCATCTTGTAGAAAATAAATCTGAATGAGGGAAAGAAAGGTGGTACAGGAAGACCTAGAAAGGTCTTATACTCTAAAATGTGTGGTCTTATCTAATGAAGCTCCTTTGCTGCAGATAATGCTCATGCAGGAGGATGCTACTTGCTCGTCTTAAGCAATGTCTCATAGGGATATCTCTGAGGTAACAAGATCCTACAGTACAAATATGATGACGAATATTATTATCATATTTTAGAATTAAAATCATTTAATTTTATAAATTTGTGTTTTTTATTTTTGTATTCATTATAAAATTTGGCCTGCTGTTTGCAACTTTGATAATAAATTATGTTTTTAAGATCATATTGTATATATTTATGGATATATACATAAAAATAAAAAATAACAAAGATTTATATTAAAAGTGATAAAACAAGAATTATGTTGAATTGTATATCTTTTATACAATAATTTTTTGATGTTTTAATAATTGATATAAAAAAGATAATGAAATTTAAGAATTAAATATTAGACTTTAAAATATGAATGAAAATATTTATTTAAATTTTTTATTTAATAATTATTTCATTTAATCATTTCTTTCTATTTATAAAATGAAAATTGATATAAATTAATATTTATGATAATTATATATGTAATAATTAATGTTATCTTATATTAGCTTAATATTACTCAAATAAGATTAATATTACTTTATTTTTTATAATAAATTTATTATACAATGTTTATAAATAATATTTAATTAACACAATGATAGTAACAATATAATATTCTATTTATAAAATGAAAATTGATATAAATTAATATTTATGATAATTATATATGTAATAATTAATGTTATCTTATATTAGCTTAATATTACTCAAATAAGATTAATATTACTTTATTTTTTATAATAAATTTATTATACAATGTTTATAAATAATATTTAATTAACACAATGATAGTAACAATATAACTCTGAAATAAATATACACATATATGTGCATAATATATATAAATTATATATATATATGTATATATATATATATATAAATATTTATAAGGTGGAGCCCGAAGGTACGTCGGCCTTGGCTGCTGGATCAAGATCTCTATTTTTAGAGACTGTACGTCGTAGCAATGCAGCATGTCAAAATGGTGATTATGCTCTTGCTGCAAGTTTATACACAGAAGCTCTTGCTTTGGATCCACTCAGCCATGTGCTATATTCAAACAGGTCAGCTGCCCGGCTCAAAATGGGTTTATTTGCACTTGCTCTTCAGGATGCTGTTAGAGCTACCGAACTTAGCCCTCAATGGCCAAAGGTAATAGCTGCTTTTGTTTGTTACTTTTCAAATAATTAGTAAAACCAATATCTCTATTAGGCATACTACCGTCAAGGAGTAGCCTTACAATGTCTAGGGAGACATGGAGAGGCTCTTGTAGCCTTCAGTACAGGTTTGGCACATGATCCTACCAATTGTCAACTCTTATCTGGTCTTGTGGAAGCATCCTTAAAATCACCATTGCGTGCAACACTAGAACCAACATTTCAACAATTACGTGCAATGAAACTTGATGAATCTTCTTTTGTTGTCATTTCTGTTGTTGGCCAAGAACTTCTTGGAGCAGGACAGTATAAGGCAGCAGCTGGTGTATTAGAAGCTGCTCTTACTATTGGTTCTTGTAGCTTAAAATTAAGGGGTTCTGTATTTTCTGCTCTATCTAGTGCATATTGGGCATTAAATTCTTTAGATAAAGCTATCAATTATATGCAACAAGATTTAGGTAAATATTGAAGATAAATAAAATAATAAGTATGTATCAATAGAATATTTTTTTATATTCTGAGTAAAAATATTTGTAGGTGTCGCACGATCTTTAGGAGATACCCAGGGTGAATGTCGAGCTCATGGAAATCTGGGCTCAGCATATTTTAGCAAGGGCAGTTTTAAGGAAGCTTTAACAGCACACAGGTATCAATTGGTTTTAGCTATGAAGTGCAAAGATACTCAGGCTGCAGCATCTGCTTTAACTAGCCTGGGTCACGTTTATACAGCTATTGGTGATTTACCAAATGCACTTGCATCTCATAAACAATGTGTACAATTAGTAAAACAAATGGGAGATCGACTTCAGGAAGCCCGAGAAATAGGAAACGTGGGAGCAGTTTATTTAGCAATGGGAGAATTTGAAAGTGCTGTTGATTGTCATACACAACATTTGAGAATAGCAAGACGTTTAGGAGATCGTGTAGAAGAAGCAAGAGCTTTCAGTAACTTAGGTTCATCTCATCATTATCGAAGAAATTTTGGTCAAGCAATGGCTTATCATGAAAATGTACTAAGAATAGCTCAAGAACTCGGTGATAGAGCAATAGAAATGAGAGCTTATGCTGGATTAGGTCATGCTGCAAGATGTGCAGGTGAACTTTTTAGAACAACAAATAATGAGAAACTTAATGAGAAATTAACTTTGTTGTAAAATCTCTTTCAAATATATCATTATTTAGGTGATCTTGCACAAGCCAAGCTGTGGCACCAAAGGCAACTTGATGTTGCTTTAGCTACAAAAGATAAAGTTGCTGAAGGACGAGCATGTAGTAATTTAGGAATAGTTTATCAATTACTTGGTGAACATGAAGCAGCACTTAAACTACATCAAGCTCACTTAGGAATTGCTAGATCATTAGGAGATAAAGCTGGTATGGGTAGATCATATGGCAATATTGGAAATGCTTATAACGCATTAGGTTATTATGAGCAAGCTATTAAATATCATAAACAAGAATTAACAATAAGCAAAGAGGTAAATTGTTTAAGATATGCAATGAAAAATAAATTTAATAACAAATTTATGCTACAAAACATTATAAAAATTGTTATTTAATATAGGTCAATGATCGTAGTTCAGAAGCTAGCACACATGGAAATTTAGCAGTAGCATATCAAGCTGTACAGGGTCATGAAGCAGCATTAAGACATTACAGAGCTCATTTAGCTATAGCGCGCGAGTTGAAAGATACAGCTGGTGAAGCCTGTGCATTACTCAATCTTGCTAATTGCTTGTCATCTCGTGGCAGATTTGAAGAAGCTGTTCCATATTATGAAAATTATCTTATGTTATCTCAGGAACTACACGATGTTGAAGGAGAAGCTAAAGCATGTCACTTCTTAGGCTATGCTCATTATTGTTTAGGTAATCATCGTGAAGCTGTTAGATATTATGATCAAGACTTAGCATTAGCTAAGGATTTACAGGATAAATCTGGGATGGGAAGAGCTTATTGTAATTTGGGGTTAGCACATTTAGCTCTTGAAAATTTAGATACTGCACTAGAATGCCAAAAATACTATTTGGGTAAGAAAATCGTGCATCTGCATATTTATATTTTAAAAATAGCAAAATATATACTTAATATTAATAATTTATCTTTCTATACAGCTATTGCACATATGACTAAACATTTAGCTGGAAAATTTCGTGCTTTGGGAAATATTGGTGACTGCCTTTTACGCCTTGGAGAAGCTGAAGAAGCAATAAAAATGCATCAAAGACAATTAAATTTAGCACGACAAGCAAGTGATCGCAGTTTAGAAGCTGCTGCTTATGGAGCTTTAGGTATTGCACATCGGACAATAAAAAATCTTGATAAGGCATTAGGATTTCATACTCAAGAACTAACTTTAAGACAAGAAGCTGGTGATTTACGTGGTGAATGTAGAGCTCATGGAAATTTAGGAGCGGTGCACATGGCACTAGGTCAATATACTCATGCAGTGAAATGTTATCAGGAGCAACTTGAAAGGGCAAAAGAATTAGCAGATTCAGGAGTTGAGGCTCAAGCTTTAGGTAAACTTTATTTATAATATTTAAACTACTTAAATTTACAACAACAATGCTCACTATTTTTCTTTTAAATAGGAAATTTAGGAATAGCTAGACTTAATATGGCACATTATGAAGACGCAATTGGATATTTTGAACAACAGTTAGCAACTTTAGAACCATTAACTACGGGCACAGCCTTACTAAATAAAGCTAGAGCACTTGGCAATCTAGGCGATTGTTATGAAGCCTTGGGAGATCCAGAAGAAGCTATAAAATGTCATGAGCAGCAATTAACAGCTGCTACAAAATTGAAAAGTATAAGAGAACAAGAAAGAGCATATCGGGGTTTAGGTCGAGCTCGAGAAGCAACAGGAAATTTACAAGAAGCTTTAGTTTGTTTTGAGAAAAGACTAGTAGCTGCACATGAAGTTGATAGCCCAGAATCAAGAGGCGCAGCTTACGGAGACTTAGGTAATTAATATATAAAATATTATATCATAGAACCTATAAATATATTAATTTTTCTTGATGAGTATTATAAGTTATTAATATCAATTGTGTAGGTCGAGTACATGCTGCATTAGGTAATCACGAACAAGCTGTTAGTTGTTTATCACATCAACTGGCGCTTGCCAGAGGACTTGGAGATAAAGCTGCTGAAGCAGAGGCTGCTAGTGGGTTAGGAGCTGTTCATTTATTAATGGACGATCCAAATTCTGCATTACGACATCATCAATTGGAACTTTCAATTGCTGAAGCTTTAGATGCAGCTGGGTTACAAGCTAGAGCTTGTGCAAACTTAGGCGTAACTCAAGAAGCTTTAGGACAATTTGAAGAAGCAATAAGATTACAAGAACAATCATTAAGTCTTGCAGCAGCAGCTGGTGACCAACCAGCAAGAGCAGCTGCATTTTCCAGTTTAGGTCGACTTCATCATTTATGTGGTGATTTATCACGAGCTTTGAGTTACTTACAGTCGGGATTGTCTTTATCTGAAGGATTAGGAAGAAGAGAAGAAGCAGCTAGATTAAGACACAGACTTGGTCTTGTTCATTGGGAAGCTGGAGAAGCAATTATAGCTGTAGAACATTTAGAGAAAGCAGCAAATTTATTAGAATCATTAGATGGAATTTCTTCAACCCTTACCTGTGGACAACCAAACAAATCTGAGTTATTATCAGAAACGTACAGAATGTTACAAAAAGTACTAATCAGTTTAAATAGAGCTGAAGAAGCTCTGAATTGGGCAGAAAGATCGAGACGAAGTAAAAGTAATTGTTTAGATGATGCTGCGCATTATTCCGAAATTATTGATAGACAACGTGGAGTTATTTTATATTATAGGTAATTTAAATTTATTAATAAATAGCGTGAACAAGTTGTAATTCCATAAAACGACTAGTAAATATCAAATAACATTTCAGTGAAGTAGGGTGTGAATTACATGCTTGGTGCTTAGCTCCTGGTCGGGGACTATTACGATTTCATTCTACTAGTTTGGATGATGGTATAGGATTAGAGAAGCGAGTTCTGCAAGCACGAGAAGCTCTTTTAGATGAAACAAGTGAACTTGTTGAAGAAGCAAAAATACCATCGAGAGGACATCATCTCAATGCTAGTTCATACAGTTTGAGCAGTCTGTTTAGTGTGGGTTCAATTAGTTCACGAGCAGGAAGTGCTCGATGGGGACGAGGAACCAAAGGACCAACATGGCAATCACCATTACCAATTCAAGTACTTTACGATTTACTTTTAGCACCTTTTGAAGATCTTTTACCACCAGCAAGGAAGGAACTAATTATGGTAGTGGAGAAGTCTTTATATTTAGCACCGCTTCCAGCTTTACAATCAAACCCTGGAGAAGATTATCTATGTGAAAGATTTTCTTTATTAGTAGTACCATCGCTTGCAGCTTTAAAAAAGCGATCAAAGACTCCTATGCCAGAAGGAGGTGCAACGGTAGCTGCATTAGTTGCTGGAAATCCTGTGCTTCCTGAAGAAATCAGGGAAGAATATAGATGGTCAGAAAGTGTTGCTTCTACTGAAACAGAATCTGAGATTGTTGCTGAATTATTAGAAGCCCGTGCTTTAACTGGTAGGTATCATTACAAATTTAAATAAATTAAAGAAAATTATACATAAATAATCTTTTCAATTTTTACTAATAGGGATAGAAGCAACAAGGTCGACTGTTTTAAGGTCTTTACCTGATGCAGAATGTGTACATTTAACAGTACCAGTTTTCTGGAATTCTGCCAGTTTAGCATTAACTGCAGATCCTTGTGAAGATCCATCTGTAAAGCCAGAATACTTGCTAAGCTATTCAGATATTACAAAACTAAGAATAGCTGCCCGTTTAGTTGTAATATCTAGTGGCCACGGTTGGAATAGTACAGAAAATACAACTGCTACATCAGATGGCGTACAAAATTTAGCCAAAGCTTTATTAAATGCAGGAGCACAATGTGTACTTATAGGAATGTGGGCAGTTCCACCTACAGCTGGTAGTATATTATTACGAGCATTCTATAGCGCTATGTTACAAGGTGCTAGAGCATCAAGAGCATTGGCAGAAGCTATGCAAACAGTTCAACATACAAGACATTTCGCACATCCTGCAAATTGGGCTGGTTGGTTACTTATTGGAGGAGATGCAAGATTGTCAAACAAGGTATAAATCTTAAAAAATTTATTAAATTTAATAATTCATATGTAAATGATAGTTCATGAAATATACATTTAGGTTGCCTTAATGGGACAAGCACTGGCTGAATTATTACGCGGTGGTCCTGAACAAAGTCGTGATGCATTACGTGTAACACTTCATTTAGTAGAAAAATCATTACAACGAATACATCGTGGACAAAAAAATGCTATGTACACAACTCAGCGTAGTATTGAAAATAAAGTGGGTGCAGCCACTGGTTGGCGAGAACTTTTAATGTCAGTAGGTTTTAGATTTGAACCTGCTGGAAACGGAATACCATCCTCTGTATTTTTCCCACAAAGTGATCCAGAAGAAAGATTAACAAGATGTAGTGCAAGTTTGCAGGCATTATTGGGATTGGGACCATCGTCATTACATGCTCTTGCTAGGTTGTTGCAGGTAATAAATAAATCTGTATATTCTGATATTCCTCCTTGTGAAAGTTAATAATCTATTATATTAAAGGAAATTTTTATTGTAGGCACCAGAAGCAGCAGAGGATGTTATTGCTGCAATGAGAAGAGCTACATGTGCGACGGAAGGTCAAGAAGTCACATTACCAGTACAAGTATGGAGAGCATCAGGATCTCATGAATTATTTGCAAGTCTAGGCTTTGATCTCATGGAAGTTGGTCAATCAGAAGTTACATTAAGAACAGGAAAACAAGCATCACGGAGAGCTGTTCAATTTGCTCTTCAAGCTCTTCTAGCTTTATTTGGTAAGTCTAAACTGATCATGTGTATATAATAAATAAAAATGAAAATATGTCATGTAAATTATAATTATGTTCTTAGATACACAAGAAGCACCTAAAAGTTTGACTTTAGATTCTAGTAGTTCAATGGAAAGTCTAGCTTCTGTTGCTCATATTGAAAAAAATGTCATAGAACGACCTAGATTAGGAGGTGCATTTGCAAATTACGTTCGACATCGAGGTGAACCTGATGGAAAAACTATGGAACCACCAAATGTTCCAATTCCTACATCACGACAACCATGTCAAAATAGTGGAGGTATAAATAACAGACTAAAATTTAGATAAGTATTAAATATAAAATTATAATCATATGTATGTTTTGTAGGTGAATCGGACGTTGCTTTCACTCCTAGTCCTCCTGTAGCACTCAATTTAAATCATCAAACACGTATCAGAAATCTTTATCCCGATCAAAGTTTAAGACCAGGGTCCAGTTCAAGTAGTTCAGTAACAGATTGGGATAACGGTCATGCAACAGTTTTAAGGCGACAACCATTACCACCTTTACCAGCAACAGTACTAGAAAGATTAAGTGTTCGAACAGAAATTGGATCTAATTCTCCAAGAAAGCCTCGTCATCCTACAACAACTGAAGATATTTGTTCTCAGACTGATTCTGCACAACCTGCAGAAACACATAATCAAAATTTAAGAAACGTAGCGACGTCCCTCACAAGTTTAACACGTGAATTAACGCCTACGATTTCAGATGTATATCACGAGCGAAATTTAGGATTAGGATTGGCACCATCTTTATCAAAATTATTAGAAGAAGTAGGTTCTGTGACTGGAAATGAAGAAAATCAATCAACACGAACGAATCATAATCAGACTCAAAATTGGATGCAAAATGAAGAATTATGTCGAAGAGATGAAGCTGATGGCAGATCCATCGCTGAATCACAATGTAGTGCTACCAGCTCTAACAAAATACATCGAAAAGCACCTCCTCCTCCAGTGTAGATTATTTATATACTATTTATAAGCATTAAATGATATTTTAAATGAAAATAATAGCACGAGGTACCAAAGAATGGAAGATATTTTATTGGAAACAAATTTCTTAATGTTTTGTGATTTGAGCTGGGAATAATTTACGGTGATTGCTTATTTTGTTGCAATATGACTCTAATTATGCACTTTCTACATAATATATTTTCCAATACAAATATCAGTAAATGCCATTTGCTTACACTGATAATAAAATTCGATATTAACGAGATACTGTATACAACGGCACCTAATGCTATACTCGTGTTTCTTAATGCAAAAGTGTATTATATTAGCATAAAAATGAACATTGTTCATGTATGTTATATTTAAATTTATTAAATGAAATTTATTATTATATATAAAATGCGACCAGTGACTGAAGTAATGTTTCAATTTAATAACATATTTAAATTTGTATAAAGTATTGAACTAAAAGTTTGTACTTTTTCATTTTTGATAAATATATTGATGCATTTTTTAATGGGATGCATCATTTTATAAAAATTATGTGCATGTATTTATACTTATATCATCAACAAAATATGAAATTGCTGTATTTAATTATCTTTTAGCATATGAATAAAAATCTAATAATGAAATTAGTAAATCATGAAGAACTGAATTAAAAAAAAGATAAAAATACACTTAAAAATTAGATAAAAAATTAAGATACCTTTATTTTGTTCATTATTAAAACAGTTTTAAATGACCAGTTACATTATCTATCAATTGAGCTGGACCTGGACCAATAGCACATACTGTTTTACTTCCTGGCTTTACTTGTGTATGTCCAGCATCCTGTATTATATTTGCCAAAAGTCCTACAGCTCTAGCTTGTTTTGCTATTTCTTTCAAAGCATTCTCGCTATCCACCTAAGCATTTTTTTATTTACTAATAAGGATTTGACTTAAAGCAAATAATATTACATGTAATATATATATATAGGAAATATATATACCTTAACAGTAATTTTAGTTTGGCCACACTTTTCCCAAGCATATAAAAATTTAGGATACTTTGTGGCTGCTTTATAAGCTGCAACGGCAGCATGAGCACATTGTGCTGCAATTTTTCCTTTTCCCATTTTTAAATCAGTTCTAATAACTAAAATAAGCTTGTAATTATCTGCACACATTTGCTGAAAATAAAAATTATTATTTTTGTTTGTATATTTATTAGATTAATTATAAAAAAATATGAATATATATACAAATTTTAATTTTACTTACCATATAATTTAAAGTTTCATTGCAATTATCGTTAGAAGATTGCAATTTTTTTCTATTTATTACTGCTATTATTTTGTATAAAGAATAACCTATTATTGCTGAAATTATAAATCCTACCTTTGCATCTGTAGCGGTTTGCAAAAGTATTTGAGTAATATTCATCTTATTAAAATTTATCAAAATTCTGTAACATTAAAAAATATTCAATCACACTATTAAAAATTATTTAATTCGTCACAAAGAATTTAATTTTTAAAAATAAATTAAATATAAAAGGTAGATATTTACATCAAAGTAATTTTACAAAACGTATATATCCTTAGATTAACTTTTTCTTTTGATATAAGCAAAACTTATATTGTTCCATGTGACAGCTTCTATAAGGTTAGGTATCATTTAAACATATACAATATAAATGTACATAGTACATCATACACATATAGATATACTCTGATAGAAATTAATAATCTTTAGGCATACTTCGAGACATAAAGTATTATATCAAATTTAATTTTAACTCGTTTTTAAAGATATATAAAGTAACATATTTTTTAAATATCTATAATAAATCTTAAAAGAAAGTAATACGATATATGTATACACATATGCATGTATAGAAATTTATATAACAATTTTTAATTGAATTAAAGGACATTCAGATTCTTTTTTCTATTCAAAATATAAAATTATTTGATAAATTTAAAGAAGACATCATATATATACATATAGGGGTGTTATACATGTAACTGTTATGCAATAATTTCACTATGAACGCGCTATAAAGTAGCATGAAAGTAACGCCTCTAATAATGCGAATGTTTTCAGATTTAAAGTATTCTCAGTGACCCAAGCAGAAGACAAAAAAAGTAAAATTAAATGGGAATTATAGCGCATTCGTCTCTTCGTTTGTATATCTGTGGCGCGTTTTGGTTCATACGCGGTTCAACAAACACCCAATGTGGCGCTTGAGTTTGGAAGGTTATGGATTAAAGCTTCGGGGTGTGGCATCATATTGTGTTTTATAAAATAAATAGAATATTATATGCTCTTGTGATGACGGGTGAATTCATTTTCTAAACGTAACGAATGTGAAGTATCTCCTTTCAACGGTGCGTGTGATGCCTACAACATTTCAACCACCGCTTGAAATTTGTTTTTCGAGAAAATTTTTTAAATGTATTTACGACGATATCACGTTTTTGGTGCTTTACTCTGAAATTTGTGTTGTTTGAATAAAAAAATATAAATTCAAAAATGTTTATCATATTTTTCAATTAATTTGCATATTGATGCATATTTATGTGTAACGTTGACACAAGGTAGTTGATTGTTGCTTGATAGGATACGGTCCATGAAATCACGTGTATTAAAATCTACGTGGGATGTTGGGCGCTATCACCCCCACGAACCCCCACGAGTATACCGAAATGTCTCGGCTAGCCGACTACTTTGTTGTGGTCGGCTACGACCACGAAAAAGAGAGTAAGTTCTTATTTTTAACGAAAGTAAAAATATATCGATATTTTTAATATACATAATTGTTAAGCATTTAAGGTGTGTAACAATAAGTAATCTTAGCAAGTAAACTTTTATAATAAAGTATATACACACATATATATATATTTTGTATATCTTCAATAACATAAATATTTAAAGATATTTACAGTAAATATTTTTTATTTGTGTGTTACGAATTATTGAAGTATTATTAATATTTAATATTGTTTAAGAAATTAAAATATTTGTACTACAAAGATATAGTTTATCAAAGTACAATAACAAAAAATTTGATATAATATATAATTTTATTTATGTTTATAGGAGGGGGTATAAGTAATGGAATCATTTTACAAAGGTTTCCAGAAAAGGATTGGCCAGATACACCATTTATAGAAGGAATAGAATGGGTAAGATTTTTCTTTATTACATTTTTATTTCTCATAACTAATCTTTTCTCAACTAATTTTATTTTATAGTTTTGTCAACCACAGGGATGGGCCTTATCTACAGAAAGACAAGAACCACGATTTTTTGTATCTATTTTAACTGATATTGATGCAAATCGTCATTATTGTGCTTGTATGTGTTTCAATGAAACAGTGTCTATATTGCCAAGTAAGCCTGTAGATGAAGAAGAAGATCCTGTAGATGGTGATAGCCGTTCCTTGGTTAGAACAATACCCACAATAGCACATCACAGCATTATGTATGCACCTAAATGTCTGGTGCTGGTTTCCAGACTTGATTACATTGAAACTTTCAGAGTATGTGACATTTTGCCTAGTTTGAGACTGTGATCATATTTCTATATGTAACAATAATATTTTTACATTGTTGCTTCAGAATTGCCTTGGTATTATATACACAGTATATGTAGAAAATCTTGGAATACCATTAGAAACTTTGGTAGGAAACATATTAGGTTGTATACAAGTACCACCTGCTGGTGGACCACAAGTAAGATTTAGCATTGGCGCAGGTGATCGTCAAGCACTTCAGCCTCCAATTAGTCCTTCCCTTCCAATAACACACAGTAGTGTAAATCTTTTATTTCAACAACTAGGTAAGTGTAAAACAGCTATTATTACAAATATGTACTTGTTTATACTTTTTATTAAAATATATTTATATTTTATAGGAATTCGTAATGTACTAGTATTGTTCTGTGCTGTTATGACAGAACATAAAATACTTTTTCATTCTGCAAGTTATTCACGATTAACTGAAGGATGTCGTGCGCTTACTGCACTAATGTATCCATTTAGATACACGCATGTTTACATTCCTCTTCTACCAGCAGCTTTAGTTGAAGTACTCAGTACACCTACTCCATTTATCATGGGTGTACATAGTTCATTGAAACATGAAGTTGCAGAACTTGTAAGATGTTCAATAGAATTATATAATATGCTTTATTTTATTATAACGATTTTTTATTAAATGTTAAATTCTTTTGCAGATGGATGTAATAGTCGCTGACTTGGATGGAGGTTCTATTATGGTTCCAGATGGAGTAGCACTTCCATTACTTCCAGAACCACTTCTATCACAAACACAAGATGCATTATCTTTAGTATTACAACCAGAATTAGCTTGTGCAGATTATGCTTTTCCACCACTTGCTACAAGAGCTCCTCACTCTCCTATGTTAGATAAAGAATTACGAGCAGTTTTTATGAGAACTTTTGCTCAATTATTACAAGGATATAGGAGCTGCCTGACATTAATAAGAATTCATCCAAAACCTGTCATAACATTTCATAAGGTCTTTATATTATTATTGGTTCTATCCACTTTATAGTCCTTAAAGATAAAAGGAAACATATAAATTGTATTTCTTATTTCTAGGCAGCTTTTCTTGGAGAACGTGGCTTAACGGATTGTGACTTTACAACCAGAGTTCTGGATTGCATGTTTTTTACTTCCTTTATTGCAGAAAGGGGACCACCGTGGAGGCCTTGTGATGTGTGGGACGAATTGTATAATAATTTAAGTGATCAGTTAAAACAGGAAGCACAAGATCATAGTAAGTAACAGTAATAAAACATATAATTAATACAACAATTTGATAATAATAAAATATTATATACAATAAATATCATTTCGGTATTAGGGCTTATTTTAACACATATTCAAGAATTAGCACAGCAATTGTACACAAATGAAAATCCAAATCCTCAACCATACGTACAAAAAATTTTAAAACCACCTGAAGGAGCATTTGCTAGAATACATCAGCCGCTTTTACCGCGCATTAATCCAGAACAAGTTCAAGCAATTATAGATGAGGGTCTTGCCAAAAATAATCTTAAAGTTAGGTTTGTATTAAAAATAAATTTGATATATTTTTATATATGTATCATGATTATGATATTTTATACTTATATTGAACATTTTGTGTATAGATTATCATCATTAAGGCCATCACAGCCTCGTATTGTACCTATGGGTCCACATATTTCATTTGTTCATGATACTAGACATTTGGTTAGCAATTCTGCACGTAGACTGGAAGTTCTGCGTAACTGTATAAATTGTATATTTGAGAATAAAATATCTGATGCCCGTAAAACGTTCCCAGCTGTTTTAAGAGCTTTGAAAAGCAAAGCTGCTCGTTTAGCGCTTTGCATGGAATTATCACAGCATGTTGTTGGAAACAAAGCCATGTTAGAACATCAACAATTTGATCTTGTAGTTCGGTTAATGAATTGTGCATTGCAAGATGATTCATCCATGGATGAGCATGGAGTTGCCGCTGCACTTCTTCCCCTTGCTACAGCATTTTGTAGAAAACTTTGCACAGGAGTAATTCAATTTGCTTACACTTGTATTCAAGAACATCCTGTATGGCAAAATCAACAATTTTGGGAAGATGCTTTTTATTTGGACGTTCAAAAAGATATTAAACGTTTATATCTCCCTGGTGAAAATTCTCCACCACGACTTATAAATGATGGTATCTTAAGTCCTATTAGTCCACGTGATGGCAAGGAATTTCCATTTCGCGATCGGTATTCAATTTATCAAATTCAAGAACCATCGGCTCTTGAAATAGCTGCTGAACAAATGAGGATTTGGCCAACAATAGATCCAGAGAAACAAAAGGAACTTACTGCAAGTGAAGAAAGTACCATGTATAGCCAAGCAATTCATTATGCAAATAGGATGGTTTATTTATTGGTTCCGTTAGATATAGGGGCAAAGACTCATCGTCAAGATAATATTTATGATGATGAAAGAGCAAGTAATAGTATTACAAATAGTGTAGCAAGCGATAGTGGTGATGCAGAGTCTGGTTTTGAAGAAACTGATCCCGGAGAAACTGGTAGTGCTGTTATTCGAATGGTGTCACGATTTGTAGATCGTGTTTGTACTGAAGGAGGTGTAAGTGCTGAACATGTTAGATGCTTACATCAAATGGTTCCTGGTGTTGTTCATATGCATATTGAAACTCTTGAAGCTATACATAGAGAAAGCAAAAGATTACCTCCTATTCAGAAACCTAAAATTTTGACACCTAATATGTTACCTGGTGAAGAAGTTATTATGGATGGTTTGCGTGTTTATCTTTTACCAGATGGGAGGGAAGAGAGTTCTGCAGGGTTACCAAAGATACCACCACTTTTACCAGCAGAAGGCGCAATTTTCCTTACTAATTATAGAATCGTATTTAAAGGAATACCTTGTGATCCATTTGCTTGTGAACAATTAGTAGTGCGTGCTTTTCCTGTAACATCTTTAACTAAAGAGAAACGAGTTGCAGTGCAACATTTAGCACATTTAGATCAATGTTTACAAGAAGGTCTCCAATTGCGATCATGTACTTTTCAATTGATAAAGTTAGCCTTCGATGAAGAAGTTACACCTGAGAATATTGAGACTTTAAGAAAATTAGTTCATAAAGCTCGGTATCCACCACACATTTTTCATCATTTTGCTTTCAATGGACAAGTATTAGTTACTCAGACTGCACATCATAAAGGAAAAGAAAAGAATGCTACTCTTAAGTAAGTAACTTCTTATTTAACTTTTTTTATGTTTACCATTTATCACAATAAAATGATTTTTTTTTAGAGGGTTTGCTAAGAAAACACTTTTAAAGACTGCACGTAAAGCCGGTTTTAAACCAAAGCAGTCATCTAAAAGACAAAAATACGTCTTGCCAAATATGAACATGATTACTAATAATAAGTACATGACATCACCTGGTCGAATGAGTTTACCAGTTACAGATAATAATGATTTAAGTCATGATGATGATCTTAGTGGTAAGTTAAATGTTTAATATTTCTGATATTCCAATAATTCTCAGTCTATTTACATATACTATCCTTACAGTAGATGATTTTGAAATTCCTGGTATTGTAACTCAACCACCAACTGATGCTAAAACCTTAGAACGATTATCGGAACGTAGTTATGTCAGAGATTGGTATCGATTAGGATTGTATTCAAATGGGCCACATAATAATCGTAGAAATGAACCATTTCGATTATCTTCTGTGAATTGTGCCTATATGATTTGCAGAAGTTATCCTGCACTTCTTATAGTTCCCTCATCAGTATCAGATGAAAGTATTCGTAGATTTTGTCGACTTTATAGACATAATAGAATACCTGCTGTCACATGGAGGCACCCAAGAACAAAAGCACTTTTAATTAGAGGTGCTGGTTATCATGGGAAAGGTGTCATGGGCATGCTGAAAGCTCATCCAGCATCTGCTGGTAATTTAAAAGGTATCTGTTAAGAAAGTGTTTTGAAATGTGTAATTTTTTATAATGTTCTTAAATATTTGTTTTATATTTTTAGCAACATCATCAGAAACCACATCATCTTTAGAGCAAGAAAAATATATTATGGCTCTTGTAGCTGCTACTCCGTTATCTGCGTTAAGACAAGGTTCTGCATGGGGAATGTCTGATAGTTCTCTTAGTATTGATTCTTTATTGTTAGCTGCTGAAGATCGCAATGCTACACCCGAACAATCACGACGAAATCCTTTTAATAAAGCTATTGGAACATTAAGGTATATACATATATATACCTTTTAATTAAAATTTTATGAAATCAATAAAAGATTGGTTAATTAATATATGTGTTATTTTTTACAGTTCATCAGGAGGTAAAGGACCTAAGAATTTTGGTCGTTGGGGTTCATTAAAAGATAAGAGACATAATTCCCAAGTCTCTTTAACTTCAGTTCATCAACGTGGAACTGTTAGACATTCTGCAGATTCAGACAGTGGTACTGAATGTGTTCATACTTTCCAACGTGCTGCATTATATATTCTTGGTGAAAAAGCTCATATGAAAGTAAGATAATTTTAAATTAAATTTTTTTAGTTGTATATGATGTAATTTCACAAAATTAATCGTTTGAATGCAATAGGGTGTTAAAGCAGAATCAGCACCAAAAACAGACTTTATTCCAGTGGAATATTACGATGTAAGACATACCAAAGCTGCATTTAAGAAACTCATGCGAGCCTGTGTTCCTAGCTCTCCAAATGTAGAACCTGACCAAAGTTTTTATAAGTATGTATAATCTATTTAGAAAAAATATGATTTCATTAGATATAATTTCCGATAAATAATATTCGAAATTTCAGATTAATTGAAAGTTCAGAATGGTTACAACAACTTCAAAATTTAATGCAATTAGCTGGTGCTGTAATAGATTTAATGGATGTTCAAGGCTCATCAGTAGCTGTTTGTTTAGAGGAAGGTTGGGATACCACAGCAACAGTGTGTTCTGTTGCTCAAGTATGTCTTGACCCACACTATAGAACTATCGAGGGTTTTCGAACTTTAATCGAGAAGGAATGGCTCGGATTCGGACATAGATTTGGGCACAGAAGTAATCTTGCAGCAAATTCTCAAACAACAAATTTTACGCCCACTTTTCTTCAATTTCTCGATATAGTGCATCAAATTCAAAAGCAGTTTCCATTAGCATTTGAATTCAACGAATATTACCTGAAATTCTTAGCATATCATTCGGTTTCTTGCCGTTTTCGTACATTTTTATTGGACTGCGAATTCGATAGAGTGGAATGTGGCATTACTGCTGTTGAAGACAAAAGGGGATCATTGACAAGTCATCATAAAGGTGTAGATACAGGTAGTGATGATGAAACAATTTATCCTGGAGGTAGATTAGCGGGGACAAATACAGGATGCAATCTCGGTCAAAGCATATTTGATTACATCGAAAAACAACACGCACGGTGTCCCTTATTTTATAATTTCATGTATACTCCCAATACTGAAAACATGGTATTAAGACCCGTATCGCATTTGCCAAATCTTGATATTTGGCAATATTATTTAGAAGAGGAACTGGCTCATGGACCTGCATATGACTTAGAAGTATTACAACAAGATTCCCAACAAGAAGAAGAAGCAGAAGCTGCTGATGGTGTAGTTAAAAGTAATCGCAAAGTAGTTACACAAGGGTAAGATTAAATTTATGTTATATTTTCCTCCGTTTTCGAATTATACTATTTATATTATGATGTATTATAGGTATGATGGTGTAAGTTCAATGGTACCCGATCAATTTTCTCATCTTTTAGAGGAGATACATAGATTAGAAACTGAATTGGGCCATTTACCACAAAAATGGAAAGTTCTTTGGGACAAACTTGAACTGCCAAATACAGATTCACTTGCTGTTAGTAACAAACACTGTAACTATTTAAAAATGATGTACTCATCTATGGATATATGATGTAAAAATGATAACATCTTTTATTCTATAAATAGAGACATGCATCATTTAGCACTGCATTAGTCAGATATCACGGTCGGTTGATTCATAAACGTTCTACATTAGAACTACTTTTAAGAGGCAAACTTGCTAGTGGAAGCACTTCTGGAAATGATGGTTCCGTTTATGCACATCCCCATAGGTAATTTTTATAATCATAAAGCTTTCTTTAAAATGAAATAACTGAATGCACAATAACTTTACATTCTCGTTTTTAAAGGTTTGAACGATTAGATTCAGCTACACCAACTCACTGTGATGCTTGTTCTGGCGTATTGTGGGGGCCAGTAAAAGCTGGTTTACGATGTGTAGACTGTGGCCATGTATGTCATGACAAGTGTGCTGATGCAGTACCAAAAAATTGTACAAAATATAAGGCAGTAACTGATAATTTACAAACACATACACTTACGCGAAGCGGTGGTGATAATGGAAGCGTAAATTCAAGTATGAATATTACATTATGGCTTTATAAACTTTTCTTGTAAACTATAATTATATGATTGAGCAATGTTATGTATTATTTTATTTAATGATATTAACTATTCACATCTAGGTGTTACTACAATACAAACCTCTTCACAACAATATTACG
This sequence comes from Bombus affinis, assembly GCF_024516045.1. Taxonomy (NCBI): domain Eukaryota; kingdom Metazoa; phylum Arthropoda; class Insecta; order Hymenoptera; family Apidae; genus Bombus; species Bombus affinis. The sequence continues at coordinate 3,796,314 of NC_066350.1, read as the reverse complement.
AACAATTCTCTAGTAATGTTGCTGAAAATAGAACTCATGAAGGTTACCTTTATAAACGAGGTGCTTTGCTTAAAGGCTGGAAACAGAGGTGGTTCGTATTAGATTCTATAAAACATCAACTAAGGTATTATGATGCCATGGAAGATTCTCATTGTAAAGGATATATAGGTATGTAGAAAATAATTCAAAATTGGGATACTATAGTATAAATTTATAAATATTTATAATTTTACAGATCTAGCTGAAGTAGTTTCTGTAACTCCAGCTCAACCAATGCCAGGGCCACCAAAGAAAACAGATGATAAATCATTCTTTGATGTAAATGTCTCATTTTGTATCATTTATTATATTTTCAAAAATGAAATTTCTATTATATATCTTTATATTTGCAGCTTCGTACAAACAGACGAACATATAACTTTTGTGCTGGCGACGCAGCAACTGCGCAAGAATGGATCGAGAAAGTCCAAGCGTGCTTACAATAGCTTGATTATAACTCTAATTTAAATTGTGCAAGTGACTGATAGATTAAAACAGATTTTAATTTTGTTACATACAATTGTATAGTCTAATAGTACGTATTATAGACTGCAGTAATTTGCTTTAAATATTTTGAATCCAACAATCGTTGGAATGAACAGTATCATAAATTGAATGTGATGTACTCATATCCTTGACATAGCATTATTATATAAATGTATATTGTAACTATATATAATTACGTTAAGTTTTAATTATTTCAGCTGGAAGATAAAAGATCATAACATACTCAATTAAACGTTACATTTTTTATTTTGTTTATTATGTTTTTAATTTTAGATGGATATATATAGAACAGAAAATATGTTAAAATATTAGATGAAATACCTATTCTGCGGATTATTGTTAGTATAATTACAATTATAATTGGAAAAGTTATGACCTTGCTTGTTAAAGAATAGAACGCGAATTAAAATAAGGGTATGTTTTTTTTTAAATCTTATGTAGTATTTGTTTAGTAATTCTGCTATGTTTATTAGTAAAATTTTAAAAAAGTCCTATATCTCTAATTTTTAGTTGAAATTATTCTCGCATTTATAGCACTTTTTATATGAAACATATAATCTTTTTTATGCTCGCGTTGCACATACCACGAATAGATTTTCAAATAAACGGAATGTTTAAATTTAGTAAAATAAACAAATTACGTACTTGCAATTCATTTGATACTTTGTTCATATTGTTATGAATTTTAAATATATATTCAAAAGTAGTGTTTCAAATTTTGTAATAATGGAGATTAAAATAAAAATTGCTTCATATTTATTTAAGTGTCTTTGTTCGAAGAAGGTTACTTTTATTTCAAATTTATACATTTTCCAAATAAAAAATCAATGTATAATCTATTAGTTCTCGTTACATACAGAAAAAGTAAAGTCGTTACTTACATACAAGGTAATCTATGGTTTAAGACTATAGGATGGAACCACGCCGCGTACATATACGACCGTGTCTCCCACCACAAAATATCTGACAAATCATCGGATCTGTGTCTACGTATTACGTATATGACCGTGATCGTGAGAGTTTTTACTCCATGATTGGAGGGCGTTTTACTCGTAGAATTGTCAATGTTCTGTCAGTGGATAATTTTTCATATATTTCCGATTGCTTAAAATAGTTAAGGTATTTTAAAAGGAAATATTCTGTTAGTAACATTTCTTAGTAATCGTACCAATTGTCATAAATGTTAATGATTAGAATTTCATAAACCTCGTAAAACGAAAGTATATAGAAAATAAGGGTGTTACAAGATTTTTAATTATGGATCGTTATTATATGGTAGTTTATATATTTTTTATAAAAATATAAAGAATACTTTGATTTTTTATTGAAGGTGACAAAATTCTAAATATCTCATATTGTAGTTAGTATTAGTAGAATGCTACTATATATACATATATCTTGAACATTGATCCAAGCTATAGTCTGCTATATCGAATCCTTATTTAATTTTCACACGATATTATTGCATTTACAGTACATCGCTATTTGTTTTCAGAGTGTTAATTTAATTATCAACAATATTATCGTGGAAAGCTCTTCCAAAAATCTAAAATGACAGATTCAAAATATTTCACCACTACTAAGAAGGGGGAGATATTTGAACTTAAATCAGAGTTGAACAATGACAAAAAGGAAAAAAAGAAAGAAGCTGTGAAAAAGGTGAGTTAATTTATTGTTAAAATGCCCTAATTATTCATAATTTTCATATATTCATAATTTTGTATAAAATGGAAATAAGTTACAAGCAATAACAGAACATGTGACAATTTGATATTCGTTCAATTAAACATTTATATTTCATGAATAGTTGAGTAGTTTTATGCAGCATTGGTGTACTTTTAAAAGGCAATATATTTTTATAAAAGGTAAGTCATAAAAATCATTGTTAATATCAAAATATTTTGCTTTAGACATTTATAAATTATAAACATACAATTTTTTTGGTAAATCTGTTTCATGCTGCACAAAGAAAAGGATGAAGTAAAAGCATACAATAATTTCTCAAATTTGAGAAATTTTAATAATACTATAGTATATGCATTACATTAGACATTACATTTTAGGCATCTTTTTTCTACAAAGACACAAATCTACAATGAATTGTTTGAAATATTCATTTTTATTAAACTAAGCATAAATTATAGTGGTATCTTTACATAATTAATAGCAATATTATTTTAACAATTAATCACAATCAGTAGTTATTTTCAATTTTATTATGAATATTTTTTTATTACTTATGTTACTTATTCAAATATAATATTAATTATGTTTAGGTAATTGCATCCATGACAGTGGGTAAAGATGTATCAGCACTTTTCCCTGACGTGGTCAACTGTATGCAGACAGATAACTTAGAACTCAAAAAGCTGGTGTATTTGTACCTGATGAATTATGCCAAAAGTCAACCAGATATGGCCATTATGGCTGTCAACACATTTGTTAAGGTAATGTAGCTTAAAAACTTAATAAATACTTACTATGTTTTATTAATGCACTTTTACCCTCTATATATTTTAATGACACTTGGATGATGTTGAGAGTCTCTGTCTGCAAAGAGGCAAGCTGGAAAAACTTTGTGTAGTAGTTCTTTTAAGTTCTAAAAATTTTTCAAGTAAATTTGACATTAATTTTGCAGCCTGCCTCACATCATGTACAGACCGTGCTTTGCAAATTACATCAGTTTGCACAGAGCTGTCTGCGTTATGGGACGGAATGTATTATTTCTTTTTCTTAATGAATTGCTTATTTTTCAAAGGGCACGAGACTGGAATTTGGCTGAATGAAATATGACACTCATCTTAAATATCTTAAATTACATAAGAATATATTAATAATCTTTTTATTGGTTTGTGAGTTGTTACCACCAAATTCCAGTATTTTTCTTCAGTTAAGCATTGAAAATAGGAATGGAATTATAACAGTTGTAATATTTAGCAAAATTATTAAAAAATTCACTGAAGGAGCTCATATTATATGTGTTAGTTTTTTTTGATATTAATGCACTAATATATTTTATGCTGATTTTCAAAATTGAGCATGAAATTTTTTCTACAAGCCATAAAAATGTTATTTATATTTAAACAGCTTATAGAAAAGTTGTATAATAACACAGCTATATATAATTATATTTAGGACTTAATTGGCCTTACAAAAAGATTAGATGTAAAATAATCTCAATGGTAGAATCAAAAATTTATTTTTTAGATATAATGTTTACTGTGTAAACAGCATGAATAAACCAGTTCCTTAAATGTCCATTTTATATGTATGACTGCATTATAAATTGCTGCTTGTATGCAGTGCATATATTTACACTATCTGCACGCAAAGTGTTTTGTTCTTTATACAAAATTTTAATCTTCATTGATAAATGTAATCAGTGTTAAAATTAATATTTCATAATGCAATTACTATGAACATTTGATGTATACATTTTTAAATGTTTGAATAAATATCATGTAACATATTCTTATGTGCATGACACTGAACTCTCTTAATGTGAAATTTATAATTTAGTCTTAATTTATAAATCGCTATAAAAAGTAAAGAACTATAAACAGAAAAATCTTAAGATGAATATCTCGTGCTCTTTAAAAAATGATCAGTTCTGCATCATATTACATTAAATGGTTGATAAGTATAATATTTAACAATTAATCAAAATGGTGACGGTGACCAATTTGACCTTTTTCGTTCTGACACGCAAAAGGAGCTAGCGACATCTCCGATGACAAAGGTACCATACCACTTTCTACTTCGTTAAAATTCATGGGTTGAGATAGATAGCCACTGCTGTGACTAGACTTGAATCCCTGGCTTGCCCGATTTTTGCGCAGGATTGCGAGGACCCAAATCCGCTGATCCGAGCATTAGCAGTTCGCACAATGGGTTGTATACGCGTGGACAAGATTACTGAGTACCTCTGTGAACCACTGCGAAAATGCCTGAAGGATGAGGATCCATATGTTCGTAAAACTGCAGCTGTTTGTGTGGCCAAGCTTTACGATATTAACGCAGCATTAGTTGAAGATCAAGGATTTCTAGATCAATTAAAAGATCTTCTGTCTGATAGTAATCCCATGGTAAATAACTTAAATTTATTTCTTACTTAGTATCAACATAAAAATCATTATTTATTATCCCATTCAATTTTTATATTAGGTTGTTGCAAATGCAGTAGCTGCTTTATCTGAAATTAACGAAGCAAGTCCTAGTGGACAACCTCTAGTTGAAATGAATGCACAGACTATTAATAAATTATTAACAGCACTCAATGAATGTACAGAATGGGGTCAAGTTTTTATTTTAGACTCCCTTGCAAATTATTCACCAAAAGATGATCGTGAAGCACAAAGCATTTGTGAACGTATTACTCCTCGTTTAGCTCATGCTAATGCAGCAGTTGTTCTATCTGCTGTTAAGGTGTATATCTAGTGAAAAATTAATATTTATAGTTAACATTAGAAATGATTATTTCATTCTTTAAAAATAGGTTCTTTTCTTATATAGGTACTAATGAAATTAATAGAAATGTTACAATCAGAATCTGATTTTGTTGGCACATTAACAAAAAAATTAGCTCCACCCCTGGTAACTTTACTTAGCTCTGAACCCGAGGTGCAATATGTAGCATTGCGAAATATAAACCTTATTGTACAAAAACGTCCAGATATTTTAAAACATGAAATGAAAGTTTTCTTTGTTAAATATAACGATCCTATTTATGTTAAACTTGAAAAGTTAGACATTATGATTCGTTTAGCTTCCCAAGCTAATATAGCTCAGGTTTTATCCGAACTGAAAGAATATGCTACAGAAGTTGATGTAGATTTCGTACGAAAAGCTGTGAGAGCTATTGGTCGCTGTGCCATTAAAGTTGAACCATCCGCTGAACGATGTGTTTCAACTCTTTTAGATCTCATACAAACAAAGGTATTTCAAAATATACTTAAAACAATAATTATTAGTTTGGATGTTCTTATACATATTTTTGTTGTATTAGGTAAATTATGTTGTTCAAGAAGCAATTGTTGTTATAAAAGACATTTTCCGGAAATATCCAAACAAGTACGAAAGTATTATTTCAACTCTGTGTGAAAATTTGGATACACTTGATGAACCTGAGGCGCGCGCATCTATGATATGGATTATTGGAGAATATGCAGAACGTATTGATAATGCAGATGAATTACTTGAAAGTTTCTTAGAAGGATTCCATGATGAAAATACACAAGTTCAATTGCAACTACTCACAGCAATTGTTAAATTGTTTCTTAAAAGACCTACGGATACTCAAGAACTAGTTCAACAAGTTCTTAGTTTAGCGACTCAAGATTCTGATAATCCTGATTTACGAGATCGAGGATTTATTTATTGGCGATTACTTAGTACAGATCCAGCAGCTGCCAAAGAAGTTGTACTTGCTGAGAAACCTCTTATTTCAGAAGAAACTGACTTGTTAGAACCAACACTACTAGATGAATTAATATGCCATATTTCAAGTTTAGCTTCTGTATATCATAAACCACCTACTGCTTTCGTTGAAGGTAGAGCAGCAGGTACTAGGAGATCATTGCCTGCTAGAAGTAATTCAAGTGAAGATTCAACTCAACATAGTGCACAGCCTCATGCTCAAGTTATTCCTGCTCAAGATTCTTTAATAGGCGATCTTCTTAGCATGGATATTGGTACACAAAACTTTTATTGTTTACTAGTATTTCCATTGACCTTATAAATCGTGTTACATTAAATTGTGTTGTAGGTGGTTCAACTATGGTCACTCCAACACCAGCTCCTCAATCAGGCTTGGGTTTAGACTTATTAGGAAGTGGGTTAGATGGAATTTTGGGTGGGACTGATGCTGGAAGTAGTGCACCTGTCGTGTCTCAAACTACTACTGGGCTTCTTGGTGACATATTTGGTTTTAATCAAGGTCCTACTTCTTATACAGCACCTAAAGTTAATTGGTTACCTGCTGAAAAAGGCAAAGGATTTGACATATGGGGAACATTCTCAAGGAAGTAAGTACATAAGACATAAATATTTATTTATTTATTATATATATATTTATTTATTTATAACGGGAGTAAGACTTTAATTAACTAATATGTTATAATAAAAATTTATTTTTATTTATTCTACAATAGAAATGGACAAATTAGTATGGATATGACATTTACAAATAAAGCAATGCAACCTATGGGTTGTTTTGCAATACAATTAAACAAAAACAGTTTTGGTTTAATACCAGCTGCATCATTGCAAGTACCAAGTCCTTTAAATCCTGGTGCTAGTATAGATACTAGTGTAATATTATCTACTGCTGGTGCAGTGCAACGAATGGATCCCTTGAATAATCTTCAAGTCGCAATAAAAAATAATATTGATGTGTTTTATTTTGCTTGTATTGTTCCCATGAATGTATATTTTGCAGAAGATGGACAATTAGATAAAAGAGTATTTCTTAGTACATGGAAAGATATACCAGCACAGAATGAGGTATAGTTTTCTTATCTATGTTGTCATTAAATTCTCCAGCACTTTTTAAATAAGTGGAAACATTTAAATATTTCAGGTACAATACACATTAAAAGGAGTAATGCTGACGGCAGATCAAGTTGTACAAAAAATGCAACAGAATAATGTATTTACAATTGCTAAAAGAAATGTTGAAGGACAAGATATGTTATATCAATCTCTTAAATTAACAAATACTGTTTGGGTATTAAATGAACTGAAAATTCAACCAGGAAATCCTGATGTTACTGTAAGTTAAAACCTAGATCTAAATTTTTGTAGTTTTTATCTTTTAAAATGTTTAATAATCAGCTTATTTCAATTACAGTTATCTTTGAAGTCTCGTTCGGTAGAAGTGGCACCAGGCATATTTCAAGCATATAATGCAATCCTGCATTCTTAAATAGTAAATTAAACCATTTGACATTAAGTTATATCATATTTCACGCCTTAATCCAATAATTTGTTTATATAAATCATTTTTATGTATTATTGCATATAACTTATCCAGCTGGAAGTTGAAAATATTTGTTCGTATTTTATCATAAATAACAAATTTAATATACTGTTAAACTTATCATAAATGGATGTAGCTCAAAATAAAAAAAAAATTGTGTTAATTACCTATATTTATCGCATTTTCTATATAAAGAAGGGGATGGGCAAAATGTATTTTATATATAACTAAGCTCACTCTTTTTCTTTTAAACCATATGCTTCAGCTTCAAAATTATTAAAGAATAAGATTGTTTTATAGTTCTTATTACAAACAAAGCTGGGATATAATAAATAAAATTAATTTTGTTAATTTTTACAATAATTCTGTTTATTTATTGAATATAAAGAGAAATGTCTGTGTATATCATTATGTTGCCTTAATCGTGGTTACATTAACATTGGACCTTTCTCCTAAATGAGCAACCTTCTGTCAATCGTGCTTTGCCACCTGTAGATGTGCATAATATTGTACGACATCCATCACATTCTACCGACCTCTGTGCATGTGAAAAGATGGTTTTGATGGCATAACATCCAGGGCATTTCACATCCATAAAATAGCTATTTGGTTTTTGTACAAGTCTTTTTAACTTGTGCTTTCTTTTTTCTTCAGCTGGACTTGGATGAAGAAAATCTTTAGCAAGAGGCATTCTGCAAAAGAATTAAGTTATTATAAAATTTAATTTTAGATTACTTTTTAGATTCATATTATCAAACAAAATGTTCTATAGTACTTTCACGATATGGTGCAATACAATAAATAATTATATTTTGGTTTGAAATTTATATGTCCTCAATTTTTAAATAAAAACTAGATTTAACTTAAAAATATAAATATCATGTACTTTATGAAACTTTACTTGTTGGTACTTAGATGTTATATGACAAGTTATATGATATAATATACACATTCTAGTACAATTTAGCAACGTTTATTTGACATATAATTTCAATTTAATTTTAACAATCTTTAATTTAATCTATAGACAGCAAGTGAAAAATTTAAGCAATTAATATTAAATTATACTATATTCGTTACTCCATGTATATTTAAATAATTACAATGAATATTATCAGTATGCGAATTGATGCCACATAAGTGTACATACTAATATAATAAAAGAAAGTAAAAGTAAATGATTCCTTCTGTTATACCCATATAGAATATAACTTAATATTTAGTCTGACACCCTTACTTACATAATTACTTTCGTACTTCGCTTTAAATTCAATAATCACACTCTTCACCACGTGTTTCTGCAACAACGTTATGAACTGAAAAGAACACGGACCGACTGATTTTACACGAGCAAATTCCCTATTAATGATTTGCTGTTGCCAACTAATTAAATTTATATTACTCAGTTGTAAAAGAAACTAAAAGGTAATATAGTCTGTCCAACGAGATAAGATAGTAAACATAAACAAGATTTGATTGCAATTATTGGCTGCCGACTAGTGATATTCGAGTGTTACGCAAAATAAAAATGACGAAATTTTCTGGGGTTTTTGCTAGATTAAAGTTAGATATAAGTTTAGTTCTAAAATAGAGTAAAATTAAAAATACTTATTAATATTGTTTGCAACACTTTTTTTGTCATATTTTGTTCATTTAAATAACCCTTTCGACACATTAAAGTTTGAAAAAAATCGGAGATACTGACCAAATCGTTAACTATTATCAAATATTTGATATATTTCTAGTAAATTTTTTTAGCGCTGCAGTCAAGAACAAATATTAAAACGAAAGCATATCTAACATATATATGATTTCAGTCTCTAAACTTCATAGGCCATCTTGTGCATTGTTCAATTTAACTGTGTAAAAGTATTGCTTATCATTTCGTTTTGAAATGTTAAAACTTGGTTGAAGGATATCATCGAATATCCACGTCTTTAACGCGAACGATTATCATAAAGCGACTGCTATCAAGCACTGTTACGCACGTGGTTGAAGAATCACATACAGATTTTGTGTAACAAAGAACTTTTCAATATCTTTTATTAACCTTGGCCTGGTCATCATAATAGTAAGTATCGTCTTCAAAGAAAGTTAAAAATAGTTTGATTTAACGAAAAGCTTAACTACACCTATAAAATAGTCTTTTAAATTGAAATGTTGTTCGCTCTGCGTAGTATATAAAATTTCGTAACATAGTGTTTAATTTTTGTCTATTACGAAACTGAAAAGTTTTCGATTTCTCGAATTATTTAGACATTTGATTTGATGAATAGGCAATTAAGATTAAGTGAAATTTTGTAATTGAAGAATACTGTTATACCGTATGGAAATTTCATGGACTATAAATCGTTGGTAACCTATCACTTTCAGATAATGATTGAATAGAAATGAGAACATTATGTGAAGTAGTGAAATTGTATCAAATCACATAATTTATATGGACTAAGATACACCAAGTAATAAAATTCTGTGAATGATTTTGATCTATTCAATGTTGACATGTTGGATCAAATAAAAATGTAAAGAACAATGTACAATGCATCTACTTTATGTTGATATATTATATCAAGAACTGTGTTGATTCTGTGGTTAGTATAACTTCTATCAAATTTATGTTTTTAAAATAAAATTTGAAAACTCATTATGTTTTACATATATATATATATATATATATGTCGGGTTTTCGTTAGGATTTCCCTTCATGATCTAATCAACAGCTGCGTACCATGCAGCAGGGTCAGAGCACACAACTTCAGAGGTTAAAACGTGGTAACGAAAAATTGTTAGGTTCCACACTCGATTTTAGCATTAGCAACTGATTTAACTCGCGCACGATGGTCGTAAGCTCTAGCACTGTTATATCTGGCACTGATCCTACTTCTGATGTCGGGTTTTCGTTAGGATTTCGGGCGTGCAATAATTCTTTGTTAGAATTTGCCATCGTGATGTTCAACAAAGATTGTATTTAAACAAATAAATATTTCTTTACAAGTTTTAGTGAATAATTAGTTTAACGGTTAACTAGTTTAACAAACAATAAGTATAACGGATGCTTTCGACAATATTCTTGGGTTCAGTAATGAATCCACGGTCAACGGGAAAACTCTTTGTACGTTAGAATATATTTGGTAGCACGCAAACACGTTAACTCAGACGCAGGGTTACTTTCAGACTGACTGCCAAGACGATAACAGTAAACTCTCCAAGGTGATTGCAAAATAAAAGACAGATACAGTCACATTTGTCAATTACATATTGATCGGGAATATCAACAAATTCCCAAACTCCGTAACTAAGCAGTCCAGCGTAAACCAACATTGCTCCTGATCGAGACTTGATTGTTTATACAGCATGTCCCTCAACATCGATACATCCTCTGTAAGACATTTCGTTCATCCCGTGACCGTGGCTACGTTTGGCGACCAGTTATGTCACCTCGAGGCCAAGTATTGGGGATCTTCCTAAAGAAAGGCCCGATGTCCCTACATCTCCGACATATATATATATATATATATATATATAAATTACAATATAATATAAATATTTAATTATAAAATTATATTAAATGCAAAAGTATATTAAATTTAATATTAAAACTTTTAATATTAAAGAATATGCATGAAACTTTAATCGACAATATTTATCATTTCAGTATACATTGTTTTAATAAATTTAAGTTACAATAATGAGTAGTGAGAATTTACAAGAACATCTATATCAAAATACTGAAGATATGGAGCCACCACCATCTTTGCCTACTTTCCAAAATTTTAGTCATTCATGCGTAAATGTATGGATGGAAAAAATGAATAAAGGAATACTGTCATGTACCCATTTTAATGAGCATTGGAGAGTCTGGGTTCCACGGATATATAGTCCACAACGAAATACCAATTGTTTAGATTGGGTTTTTGATGAAGAAGCAGCAAAAAAAGTACTTTTTAATACTTTAAAAGAGTTTATTTGTAATGGAGATCCAAATATTGTACTAAAAGAACTAAGTCAAATGGATAATGTGATATGCGGTAAAGTGTTCAAAATGGGTGAGGCTACATATAGTTGTAGAGAGTGTGGTGTGGATTCAACATGTGTCTTGTGCGCAGATTGTTTTAAGCAATCAGCTCATCGTAATCATAAGTATAGAATGGGTACTTCTAGTGGTGGAGGATTTTGCGATTGTGGAGATATAGAAGCTTGGAAAAAAGAACCATTTTGTAACACACATCTAGCTGGAATACAAGCTAAAGAATCTCGTGGAAATAAATTACCTGGAGATATAGCAGAAAGAGCAGTAATAACTTTTGAGGCAATATTAAGATATTGCCATACAATGTTATCTTTGGAACATACAATTGGATTACCTCCTGATTTGTGTTCTAATAATACAGCAGATGATGATTATTGTATAGGAGATTATTGTACAGTTCTTTTCAATGATGAGACTCATACATTTGATCAAGTAATTAATACTCTTATACGTGTTATGCATTGCTCACAAAGAGATGCATTAGAGTTTGTAACAAGTGTTGATAGAGATGGCAGAGCTGTTGTGAAGTGTGCAGAATTCCATGAGTGTAAAGAATTACAGAATGATATTGAAAAATTCACATCACGACATAGCAATCGAGCATTAAAAGTACTTGTAGTTCATGCTCATGTAATCGCTCATCAAATATTTGCTATGTTACTTTTACATTGGCTACAACAATTTATAAATCCCTGTGAAAGTTTTAGGGTGCTTTTCAGTAATGTTGCGCTCAATACAAAATTACCAGTTATTTCCATTGTAGAAGGTATACTTATGAAAGATTCACAGTTATGGAAATCTGCAAGAACAGCATGGCACAGATTACTAATGTCTGGAATGCTTATGGAATATGAAAGCAAAAGAGCTCTAGCAATTGTTTTTACATATAATTACGGTTCTATTATGAAAGATTACATAAGAGATGATCATGATCATTCATTTTCTATTGTCTCATTCTCTGTACAATTATTTACAGTTCCAACATTAGCGCACCATCTTATTGCACATCATGATGTACTGTTTATCTTATTAAACACGTTTATTTCGGAAAGTTCACGAAGATGTAATGCAGCAGGAAAGTTGGAATTTGAAAGAGATACTCCTAATACTTCATTTAAAAGAGCTCTATATATGCTCCAAGATTTACGATATTTACTAAGCTCCAAACCAGATGTTTGGACTGATGAATTAAGAAAAAGCTTTTTACAAGGACTTTCACTTTTGCTCACATTACTTAGCAGTATGCAATGCATGGATTCTGTAGTGAGACAAGTTGGTCAGCATATGGAATATGAACCTGAGTGGGAATCTGCATTTAATTTACATATTAGACTATCTCCAGTTATTAGTCTTGCATTACAATGGTGTGGTTCAGATCAAATTGTTCTAATAAAAGCTTTTCGGTTAGTTTTAAGAAAGCTATATGAACAGCCAGGACATGAGATTGGTCCACCTCAAGTGAGAGAGTTGGCAGATCATAGTGCAACATGTCTCCAATATGACGTATCATCTGAACCAGTATCTATACATCTTCCACTTTCCAGATTTTTAGCAGGTCTTTTTCCATATCTTGAAATGCATGACTTACATTTTCAGTGTGCAGAGTTTATCAATCATACAAAGCCAACATTAGAACAGATCATAGAACCGGTATTAGCAACCCAAGTAATGATTGCACAAGTACATAGTGGTATGTGGAAGAGGAATGGATATTCGTTGTTGAATCAGTTATATTTTTATCACAATGTTAAATGCCGTTCAGAAATGTTAGACAGAGATATTATCTTGCTTCAAGCCGGAGCATCTTTAATAGAAAGTAATGAATTTTTGATCCATGTTTTAAATAAATTTAATCTTTTACAATGGGCAAGTTCAGACTTTGATGTAAATGCTGTCAAGTATCTTGAAGATGAAAATATCAGGCAAACTTTAGTTGAAGAATTTCTAGGATTACTTATAACAATAATAGGAGAAAGATATGTACTTGGAGTTGGACAAGTTACTGCTGATGATATTTTGAAAAAAGAAATCATTCAACAATTATGTATTAAACCTCTTTCTCATTCAGAGCTTAGTAAAACATTATCAGATGATACATATTTGGAAACTGAAATGGAAAAGGTAATACAAGATATTGCAGATTTTAAAAAACCTTCACAAGTATCAGGAGGGAAAGGTGTATATGAACTAAAACCTCACTTATATTCGGAATATAATGTATTCTTTTATCATTATACAAAAGAGGAAGTAAGTAACTCTGAAGAAACACAACGAAAACGGAGAAAAACTTTAGGAGAATTACAATGTTGTCCACCTCCTAAACTTCCTAAATTAACAGAAGTATTTAGTTTAGTAACTAATTTATTACAATGTGATGTTATGTTACATATTATGCAAATTGTATTAGAAAGAGCACTTAATTGTAAACCTCGCAGATTTTCAGAATCACAAGTACATAAAATTTTACATCTTATTGGGTATGCTCTTCAAGAACAAGAATCTGGTTATTATCCTTTTTTTGCTTTTACAACAAGGGCTGCAAAGTGGAAAATCTATAAATTGTTAGAAGTTTTATCTAATACTCCACGTATAGAAGCTCATAAAGATTTATTAACATGGATTTTAACAAAATACAGAGAAGTTGCTGGTAATACTCCAATGGATGTTAGTACAACACCTACTGCATCACGTACAGAAAATGTTGAAACTGATAAAGAATGGAGAACAAAAATGGCAGCAGAAAAACGAGCAAGAATAATGGCACAAATGGCTGCTATGCAGAAACATTTTATGAAAAAGAATGCTGAATTATTTGAAGAGGCAGCTTTAGATGTGAATAAATCTAATGACCAAGACTCTAGTATGAATTCAAAAAAATGCCCTCAAAAAATACCTGTTGCTGTTGGTATTGGACAAACATCCAGAATATCCGGTGAAGAGACTTATAAAACTTGTATTTTGTGTCAGGAAGATCAAATTGTAACAGCAGCTGGCCAAGCAATGGTGTTAGCTGCATTTATTCAACAATCTACAGTTCTCTGTCAACACAGGGCTAATACTAATGAACCTGATCCATTATATCTTTCTGCAAAGCTTGGTGCATCACCACACATTGGTACTTGTGGTCATGTAATGCATGTTAATTGTTGGCAAGAATATTTTAACAATGTTCTTGCAAAAGAGAATAGAAGACCATTCCGTTTGCGACAACCGGCAAGTTTTGATGTGGAGAAACATGAATATCTTTGCCCACTTTGCGAATGTCTCAGTAACACTATCTTACCTCTTTTACCAGCTTTAAGAACATTACAACCAACTCCTCAAAATCAACCTGAACTTGATTTTCGTACATGGTTGGAGGCTTTAAGTATTACAATGCAAGTTAGATGTGGATTAAGTGAAAATTTACATAAACCAAAATGTATTCAAGACGAACACGATCCGACATGTCGGTATTGCATAATGCCAGTTCCATGTCATATACAAGCTATTCGTAATCAACTTGGAAATGTAGAAAATATGTTTGAGTTAAATTATAATCAAACTGGTCCATCCATTTCAGAAAATTTAATATCTACAATTCAACTTTTTGCACAAGCAATATACACAAAAGAATTTGGCACCGAACCAGATGAAGATGATGAAAGAGTACCATTATTAGCATGGAAATCAACAGCATACAGTATTCATGCTATAGAATTTCTTCTTCGTGACATGAATAAACCTTTATTAGGTGCTTTGTCATCTAGACAAAGAGACAGTCTAGAAGGACTTGCAAGAATTTCTGCTGTATTGGGATCTAAATGTCAATTACGTACTAGTACAAAAGTGACATGGACAGATAGGGATATTATCCAAAATAATGCAATTTCTCTTTTAACTCTATTGTTAAAAGCTTCACCCGAAGGCCCAAGTATTTTTGATTGGGATCCATTTGGAGTGCTTATTCCTTTAATTAATTCATTTCCTAGTCTTTTTTGTACAAGCTTTAAGGCTGTACCATCAATCATTACTGGTGGAATATTTGAATTTTATGCCTTGCAGCTTATATTTATATCCTTAATAGTAAAAATATTATTAACATCAGATTTTAATGAAGAGATGGATGTAGATAACCCAGAAACAACTGAAAATACATTCTCCGAATCAATCTTAACATTGGCTCAAGTTTTAAACATTAATGTTGGCACTCAGGTTGTTGCTAATATATGGAGACGAGTCACAAATGCTTCTTTACCTTTTCTTAGATGTTGTGCTCTCTATTTTCATTACATATGTGATGTTCCAGCACCAGAAGAACTAACTAAAATAGATGGAGCTACATATGAAAATATCTGTGCATATTTGGGATTACCAACAACATGTGATGAATTAGTAAAGCCAAATTTAGATATAATTATAAAATTAATAAATATTTGGAAAAGCCATCCCACTGTTCAAATGCATCTATCTGGTGCTAGTACAGTCACACTAATAAAAGAACCTTTGAAAGTTAACAGATTAGTGGAGCTTCCAGAAGATTATAGTGAGTTGATAAACATGATATCGTCGTTTACGTGCCCAAATAGCGTCCGTGAAGATTCTAAAACACCGACGCTGTGCCTAGTATGTGGCGAAATGTTATGTTCTCAAAGTTATTGTTGTCAATTTGAATTGAACGATGCACTGGTCGGTGCGTGCACATATCACGCAAGTAAATGTGGAGCTGGAGTAGGATTATTCTTACGTATACGAGAGTGTGAAATTCTTTTCCTAAGAATCTCGAATCGAGGATCCTTTGCTTGTCCGCCTTACTTGGACGAATATGGAGAAACAGATCAAGGTTTACGAAGAGGGAATCCACTTCGACTGTGTCATGATAAATACAGGCAACTGAATCAAATGTGGTTAGGGCATGGGCTATATGAATCCATATCAAGGGCTATTGAATCTTCAAGTAGTCCTATGTCAACCCGGTGGCAGCATCTATAACCGTTCTAGGATTTTTATGCTCTAGCCTGGACATTTAGTTATAGATACTAAATCTATATTTAGCAGAAACAATCATAGCAATAAATACTATGATTGTTAATTATCTGTTTGATCATCGAAAGAAATTGATGAAATTATTTATTTTGATGATACAGTGTGGATGGCTTTGTATATTTAAAATGATTGGATGTTATTCTCGTTGCAATGTCCTTTTAGATTATTTCAGAGTTTACGGAATTTTCTATTATTGTGTAAATTAAATATAAATTTCTTTATAATTATTGACAAATGTATGAATATTGTTGCTTCTAGAAATTAGTTTGTAATATTATTTGAATAATTGTCACATTGTTTACAAAATTCTAGGATCATATGAACAATCGAAGTTGTATAAATGAAAAAAGTTTCTGTATTAGCTATTTTAAAATACTACTAATGATAAACATCACTTTTTGTGTCATTTCACATAAATTTCATAAAATACATTGAAATCATTTTATGTTATAAATTGTTAAATGCTTAAAAAAATCAAGTATATATAAATTTGAAAGTTATTGCAGTAATTAAATATTTATTTCAATTTTAGAATTTCTTAATTAATAATGCAACACATACACACACACACATAGATAAATGTTGAAAAATCATAAAATTAAAATTATTTCCGTAAATTCAAATAAATACTGTGACATAATATTTGTTTTCTCATTGCTAGTCTTTTAGTTTATTTGATATGATAAAATATATAACTTGATGACATCTACATCTTGCATAAGATTAACTTTTTTATATTAATTAAATTAGTTTCTTTTGCAATATTGCAATGAGTTAACTTGTATATTGTACAGTTACTTAATATAAATTTATTTATGTATAGGTTTATAATATATTTACATACGATATATATAAATATTACTTATATTCTGATCAGTTCAGTAAATTTAGAATCCTTAATTAATAACACCGCCAGAAACTGCAATTATAATTATTTTCAATTTTGCTTATATACAATAAGTTTTAACAAATAGCATTAGTATTTGTAATGACATCTAAGACATTTTAATAACGATTTTATTATTAATAACAGATTCGTTATCATTTATCATTTTTTTTTTTTTTGGAATGCAATATGTACTTGTTTTATCTAATTAAAAGTATGCAGTAAACGTTAATAATAGCAAAAAGATATTTTACATGTACGAATATTAAAAAATTTTGTTTTAACGAATTATTTATATATTTATAATAGATTATTTTATGTTACATTACAAACATTTTCAATTTAATTAGCGAGAAGAAATGTTCTGTTTTGTCAATTATGTATAATATCTGATAATACATATACGTATTGACATTGACTAAGTATAGTATAGATCTATCACCCAATATACCTTTGTGTCACGCTTCCAGGGCTGCGGAGTTCTCTTACCATTTTATTATCGTTTCCAGTGTTATCGATTCAGTGTAGAATATTATTAAAACGTTTGTAGTGATTGGAATTAAGACAAAATTTTATTATGAAATCATTGATTAACTATTTACTATGTATGATATAATATGATTAAGTATTTACTATAATCGATAATGTCGCATGTGACTCGAAAATGGTACAGCGGTCAATCAAGTCAGGTGACCCGTGACTCGTGGACTCGTGAACCATCTTCGTGACAGTCTTGATTCCCAAAATGTAGGACACGAGACACGATATGACACGAAAAAGGATTGCATCTGTATGCCAGGTGTATTCTATATTGATTCTGTACTTCCTCTGTAACTTTATCATTGATTTCAGTCATTTTTAGTCGAAGGCTTCATAAATATTGAGCATGTATGAGGACATCTATCTTTCAAGTTAATTGTAATTGACTGATTCAAACGTGCACTGTACCTTGATTATGGGATTAATATAAATAAATGATAAGTAAGCTTCGGTTTCAAGCTAGAAATAGCTTTATACGTAGCTTTTTTCGTCATGTTTCTTAATTTAAAAATATGTGGTCGAAATTAATCAGCTTTGTCAGTCACTATATAGGAAAGGCATGGTTTTTACCACAGAGGACTGTGGTTTCTACGAAGATACAAGCATTCAACCAGTTTCATCTTTTTTCTAATGCTTTAGACATTTCATTTTTCTGAATAACGATATTAATATCCAATACCACTGAAACAGCTGGATAACACAATGAACTAAATTTTCTGTATCAAAGCAATGAAATAAGAGGTAATTATATTTACAAAATCAGCATCTTCGTCTGTTAATTTTAGTATCCAATACAGTAGTGGAAACATAGAAATAAAATTCCATAAACATTGGAATAAATAGAGATTACAGAGGCAGCCTAATGATTAACCTCCTAAGATAATGTGCATGATAAGAAAGTTTTATAAAATTCATAAAATGTATAACAACAATAATTTTTTGTTTCTCTTTAAAGAAAAAGAGAAAAAAAATCTTGTTAAAGAAAAGCATAACGTTTCTAGAAAATTCGTTAATATATTTCGATATTAACACATGTGAGAAAACGCGCAGTCGCAGAAGAAAGTAGAGAGTACTATACTCTGCCGACAAGGGAATGGGTTGCAGTGTTGCGTAGTAGGAAGATTGTTTTATTGGTAGCAGGATTTGTTTTTTAATCTTATGAGAGGAATCAGTACGATGATGAGTGACACCGGTTCACGTATCTACGTGCGCTGTGTGAGCACATTAATGGAAAATGTCAGGACTAAGTGTACGAGCGGTGATAATGAATTGTGATCCTAGTAGTTGTCCTCGTTTGACAAAAGAATCCTTGTCGAGTGTCCGTCTCTTTCCTGGTCGTTTACGTTGGTACTCGGTAATACCGGTCTATCGATACGGTCAACCGTGGAATGGCAGCAGCCTTAAAAAAGAATCATTCACGCAGAAGGTTGGCCGCCCTAACATTTCTTTCGAATATTTCTCTCGATGGCAGCCACCGCGATACCAAATTAGCTGTTCTATCGCGGAATAGTGTTGCTCATGCACGTACCCTGAGTGATAGTCAGGCTCATCAGGTTGAAGTTCGTCAGGCTGATTTGACTGTTTCTACTGAAGAAGTTGTCGATGACTCTACAGAAGAGCATTTAATATCCTCATCCGCAAAGCAAACAAGCTCTCCACAATTAGTGCCAAAAAGTGGTGAACACAATTCATTTAGTTCAAATTCTGACGGGATACTGACTCCTGCAAAAGCAGCAGTGGCTGTATTCCTAGAACAAGAAAGAAATTATCCACAGCTCTCTACTGGATTTCATAGTTCATTCAGAGAACGGTAAACAATTGTTTGAATTTCTTTAAATGTAACCTATATTCTGTTCCACCTTACCAAAGATATTAACTTTAGGCTTGATTTTTTGTAATTTCGCAGTTTATATATGTGAGGTGTGTGTATTTACAGAAACTAAATCATTGATTGTTTATATTATAAAGATTTCCTTCAGTTGTTTTGATGTGCTTTATGAGATAAAAAGTAAGATAAGTACTACTTAGAGTTGTCCATAAATATTACATAAATCTTCTTAAATATAAATAATTAAATTATTGATATACCCTTATTGAATTAAATAAATCGTTTTATATAACTAGAATAATATCAATTGATATAATTATTCATTTCTAATAAAATTTATAATTATTATAATTTTCATTATTTATAATTATTATCTATATGTATGCAATTAAAGAATAAATTTTAAATAACAAATTGGAATTCTATTAAAGGTTATGCAATATACAATGTTTTTATCAAAATAATCTTTTTTATTACATAGCTATTTTTTACAATTATTACAGTTAATATCCTATATTCAATGTGTTATATATTTTGTAATATACTTAATAACATGTTTTTCATTTTTATCATTTTTAATGTTTTGTACATTAGTAGTAATCTATATTAGTATTGATTTATATATAATGAAATGAAATATATTCATTAAAGATAAAAAAAAGATAAGAAGAATGTAAGAGATACAACATAGAGATATATGGAGAGAGCAGAACATTTAACTAGTATTTGCCTTATTTTTCAAAATAATATTAAATAAGTTATATATTGGAGTGATATGACTCCAATAATATAAAGCCAAAGTACCAAATGTTCAATGTTGTAGTTCATTTAAAATTATTATAACTTTCTCTACATATAAAATTAACATTTATGTACATCAGATGATAGATTTAGAACTAATAAAATCTATATTCCATATAATATTCATTCAGTAATAACATTTTGTGCAATATTCATATATTATTAGGAATAGAAAATATAAGGTATTTATTTCTGTTTCTTAGTACTGGCACAACTGGCAGTGAATATTCTTTACCTGAAAGGCGAGTTGGTTCTTTACAATATAAAAAGCGTATAACTCATCAAACATCAACTCTTTCGGAAGATATAAAGCATCAATATAACAGTTCCAATGAAAGTATTGGTTCTTTACGTTCAAAACCACAATCCTCAAAATCAAAATCAAAGACATCAAATAATATACAATCTGGTTCTGCAAATAGTGGCATAATACCAGAAGTTACAAGAGAATTGCGTTTAATGCAACGACCTGTAAATGGTTATAAGTTTGGAGATGATAGATTGGTTTTGGTTTCTAATAAACGTGTGCCATTTCTAGTATTTTCTGCTCTTCCATATAATAAAGGACAAAGATCTAGTTGGTAAGATAAATATAATAAAAATTGAATAATGCTATATCTAAAATACATAATATTTCTTGTAGTATAGTATAACTATAGATCTTTCTTTCTTGTAGGTCTGAATTGCGTAAAGATACAGGACGAAGAAAAAATATATCTTCACAGAGACCATTATCAGCAATTAATGATAATATTGACCCTTTTGGTTTATTGGGAATAGAGCGTGCTAAAGACGGCCAGGTATTTAATTAAATAATACAGGATGACTCTTTTATTAGTTAATTCAAAAGCATTGTTATTGTAGTGATAATATTATATTGTTTTATATGATCTGTTATAAGAAGCTGATATTGGAGAATGTCATTCACAGTCTGATTTGCAACACTGCCTTTGTTAACTAACCAGATCACCTTCTATATGCAATGAACTTATAACTTTAAATTCCTTAAATTTTGAATATTTTTAGGAAATATCTTATGGGCAGTTGCTTGTCCCATCTAGACAGTTTCAAAAGGACAAAAAGTTACATTTTAGTGATAATGAGGCAATAGAACTTATACCTAACAAACATCCTGTAGTTTCAAGGTATTTATTTTGTGCAATTACTTAATATATTTCCACTTTTGTCTAGTATTTTATCCCCATTTTGTAAGTACAAATATTTTGTAACATTATATTACATAATTTTGAAAAATTTTTCCATATAATGTAGTATTTTTATATATTTCCTGTTTCACATATTTTCATTCATCTTCCATATTTCACTTATATATTCTCACAGAATATGCATTGCACAATTTTTTTTTGTCTTGTAATGAAATTTTTCAACCATATTTTGCAGGACAAAAACTATTACATGGAATGTGGATCACTCTAAATGGTAAAACATATAAGCATATTGTACTAAAAAAAAAGATTTATATTACAATTGTATACAGAAGAAAATATGAATTATAATTTATATTGTTAATTAATTTGTCATAGACAATTCTTATTAGTATATAACTATGTATATTTTTTTCAACACTAAATACATAGCACATGTATTATAATATAGGATTTGTATGATTAGTTTCAAATAAAAAAATATGTTTATTATACATATAGAAAAAAAAAATCTTTATTTGAGTGATAATTGAATTTGTATTGCTATTGTTAGTGAAAAGTAATTACTTTTGTGTGAATATTATATCTTTAATAAAAATAGAAACTTTCATTTTAGAATTGATGAATAGATAAAATATTTGCGTATCATCATTAATATACATATCATGTACATTTTCATCTATATGTATACATATAATCATTTTTAACGCATATATGTTAATTAATTTTTATTAGTTATTCTTAGATTTATTATACCCTATTATGTATAAAATATTTGAAGGTTATAACAAATTACATGTGTTTGTTACTTTCCCATGCTGTACTTTGTAAACCTTTTCCAGGTGTCTATCTTATGATACAGCTACATATCGTACTCAGCATTTAACGCCCGAATCTCCACCACTATCTTTTAATACTGATTCTAAAGGTATAGTGTATAAATCATTTGAAGTAATAAACAAAATAATATATGATTATGAAATATTTCTCTTTGTAATTATAGCTTATGATTGGGATGAGCAATCATTACAATATAATCCTAATTTATTGGATGATCCGGAACTCATAGCTGGAAAGCATAGAACACTGCTTACATTTACATCATACATGGTATATATACATATTTTATAAACTTGTGATATAATGTACAATAATATATTTTTTAGTAACTACTTATCTTTCATTTTTTATATAGGCATCAGTTATTGATTATGTAAGACCATCTGACTTAAAAAAAGAATTGAATGACAAATTTAAGGAAAAATTTCCACATATACAACTTACCTTGAGTAAATTAAGAAGGTCAGTATTAAAAAATATGACGTTATCTATAAATATGTAGTACTTTTTATGCGATATTTATTTATATATTACAATGATATATACCTATAGTTTAAAACGAGAAATGAGGAAAATAGCAAAAATGGAATATGGTATTGATCTCCTAACAGTAGCAATGGCTTATGTATACTTTGAAAAACTTATTCTTCGAAATGTTGTTACGAAACAAACGCGGAAATTATGTGCTGGTGCATGTTTGCTCCTTGCAGCAAAATTGAATGATGTTAAGGGTGATGTCCTCAAATCATTAATAGAGGTATTTATTTCATATATAAACATTTGATATCAATATATTATATTATTATGTGAATCGATATTATATGGGGAATATTTTTGGATTAAAGTTTTATGCGATTTACAGAGAATTGAAAGTGTATTTCGTCTAAACCGCAAGGATTTAATTACATCAGAATTTGCTGTTTTGGTGGCCTTAGAATTTGGTTTACATCTTCCAACATGGGAGATATTTCCACATTATCAGAGATTAATATATGAATCTTGACCTTCTTTCACGACGTTTTTCTTACGTAGGCCCAGAACATTTTCTTCATAAAGTTAAAATTTCCGAAACAATTATGAAAAGTACAATACATAGAGTTTTTTTTTTATATAATAACGTACAAAATTATAAGTAAAAGGGAATAAGAATTTAAAAGTGAATAGATACACTATGGTTACTAACTAATTTGTTATTCTGTAATATTGTAAAAAAATAATATGTTGGTAACAATTATAAACAGCTTGATAGGCATGAATAATTACAGAAGGGATATTACAAAATATTTCATTTTTTCTTAATATGACTATTTACAATAAGTGGGCTTTAATAATATGAAGCTCTTATATGATAAAGTTGTTTAATACTTCGTAAATTTATAAACATGCGTATTTAGAGTAATTGTACGAAATGGTGGAAATTGCTGTATTGTGGATTATTATGCGTAACAAGCTGTAAGAATTATAAATAACAGTGTATACTTTTGAAACATTGTAAACACTTAATTATGTTCAAATCTTTTAAGTACTTATATAATTTTTAATTTGTTTTTAATGGTCAAAAAATTACGTTGTGTATAGTACTTAGTGTAGTTAATAATTCCTTTCTGAGACACAATAACTTATACACAAAGTTGATGTTAATTATACAAAGTGGTAGGTAATCTGACAAACTTATAAAGAGGAAACAACAAATGCTAAGTTTAGAGTCAATAGAGTACTTTTAAATCTTAGAGACATCAGTTATAGTGATTTAATCATATAAATGTAAATGCTTCTTCCAATTTTTATAATGTATGAATGAAATTATGTTTCCAAAGCTTTTAGAGTTCTAAGGTTTACTATAGATATCAAAAAAAAGATTTTCATGCTTTAAAAAAGTTGCATACAAATTTTATTGTTTCACGAAAAGTTTATTTTAAAACATATGTATTTAAACATTTAAAGATTTTATTTAAATATTACAAAATTTTATTGTTGTTTTAAATTGCTTTTAAATTGTAATTCTTTTAACATATGATAAATATCTAATTATAGAGTCATTATTTACTGGAAAAAGATAATTATTAAACATCCAATTATAAAAATTAATATTATTGAAGAGTAGAAAAATTATAGATGAAATTACCAATGAAGTATTTTGTTTTAAATGTAATGAAAATATTTACGAATTTCTTTTTTCTTATTATTCATTATTTTAATTGCTTTTGCAGCAAACTTGTGATGTTTTAAAATGATAAATCCCAAACAGTGTCTTATTTTTTTGTGTTTGTTGGCTATTAATAGGATGAATATAAGAGAAATTGGCAAATATATTATATATTATTAATTAATATATTGTATATTATATATATATATTATTAGATATTTGACATAAGTGGAATCTTCTTTGAATGAAAATTCAATCGTTTTTTCTTCTTGTTTTCCCCCTTTTTTTTAATCTAGTCAAACCATTTCACAATTCAGTTTAATTGATTATAGTTTATAGCCTTTAGAGTGGTTCATTTTTATGAATTAAAGTTGGCACAGAAAATGATTGTACAATATTAAGTAATAATAAATTATTACTTACTGCATGTGCTTAAAGTGCTAATTTTTGCAATTATGAATAACATTTTGCCAAAATAATAAAGTTACAATCATTTTCCTAATTCAATTATATCTTACAACCTTTTCAAAGCATTTGAAATATATGAGATTGTATCTATAATTTAAATTCATGTAAATTATAATATTGAGAAGTATGCACACTAATAATATATATGTTGCTACTTGCTTGATTAAACAAATTACAAAAACCATATTATAAATTATTCAAAATTCGTATGATGTATATCAATATTATCAAGTATTCCTTAAAATTTAAAGTAAAACATCAGAGAGATGCTACAATAAATCCCTTTGCATATTTGCTATAATCGTACTTTGCAAATTTTCAGAGAAATATTTTGTTATAAAATTAACTTTACTCAGATCTTCTTTTATGTTAGGTTTCATTTGCATACATAAAGAAGCACCAAAGTATTTCAGTTCTTTAAATACTGTTTTCACAACAAAATTTTATTGTGCATGCTTTATCATACAATTTTATTTGTAAATTTAAATTTTGAAATACGTGTGAGCATTAAATAATATGAAAAGGGTACTTTTATAAAATATGTAGGAATTGTCGGCAGTATTTATAATGTTTTTTATATTGATGTCATATCTTTATATTAACTTAATAGAGATTGTGTATAAAATTATTGTGTATAAAAATTTCTATTTTAATATATCTTTAGTTTTATTCGTTGATTAATCTGTATTGAATAGTAAATATTTTTTTATCGTTATAAATAATACAATAATTGTTATAGTATAAAAAAATAACGAGCGTGAAGAAAGCCTTAAAAGTTTTTATTTTTTATGTTAATAATATTTAAGACAGGTTTTAACTGTATTATTTCAAGAGATTGTTATTACGCGTAAAAATATACGCTCAAATTAAAAGAAAATTGTTAAAAAAAATTTTTTTACATGTATTTCTTTCAGTTTACGTATGCAACTGAATGCCAGTAATATATAATTCAAATCAGTACATATCTTAAATTTTCATAATTTTCATAAATCTATAGTGTTCATCCTATATTAATTACATAACATAATTTTTTTTAGAAATTACAAGAAATTGCAGAAAATTTCATATAAATACTGCTTTTTATCGAAGGAGGTTTATTTGTACAAAAAACATAAAGATTAAATGTTAAATTGTCGTATGTATATATTTTCATTGTACATAAAAAGTTATGTGTACAAAGTACATTTTTGTAATGCTATTGCTGTTAAATTATAATTATCGTAATATCGAATTTCCGTATTGTGTTTTAGTAGACTTTTCGGATATCAATTCGCAGGATTTAATCATTGTAAGGACATTTTACTGGCAAGGATTATATACTCTTGATCTTCAGGATTTATCTTTTAATGTTAACTCTAAACATTTATAGCATTATTGATTATTATTTTTAATGACTATCATGGAAATAGTAAATTATTATCCTTGTCTGTAACAATAAAGCAATGATTGTGATTTTTATTACGAACCAATATATTTAGTGAGATTTAGTAATTAGGTTATAGATGTAGGTAATAATTTCAAGATTGTACAATTAAGATTGTAGATAATAATTTCATAATTATAATAATTTCACAGTCAAAGTGGACTAGGCCCACAACTCTTTATTTCTAGTTTGAATTAAAGTTATTCGGGTATCATTGAGCATAGTTTCAAGTTTGTGCCATTATTAATTATTTACTTTACATAACTTTATTTAAATTGAGGAACAATTATAAATATTCGCCTTTGTTCAATTTGCTTTCATTCTTGACTAATTTGAGTAAAAATATTCGAGATGTGTTGTATATAATTCTTAACATTAGACTAAGTGTTGTAGTTTTATAATATCATAAAATATCATGTTCAGGGTAATTCGATTGAAATCATTGAAGATCCTTTGACTGTTTGTTATTCGATACTTTCAAGCTGGTTCTCCCAAAGTTAGTTGAAACGAACATAGTCTACTACAATTGTGAACTTCCGCATTAATACATCAAATATTGTACATACCTATTATTGTACGTACTTATGTATCTCATACATGTCCTGTGTGTGCGTGCTCACGTGAATATTTATTTATACTTGTACAGAGTGATAGCATTAAGACTGAAAACATAACGAAACCAGTTTTCAGTTTTCTCTTTCGATTTTTCTTAATCAGCGTGAAAAACTCCCATGATGTAATAATTAGCCGGTAGAATTATGAATGGAAATCTAGAAGATGACGGACTTTGATACGACATATATTTACAAATGACGATTTGGTAGACAATGAATTAAGATTTGACCAATGGATCAACGATTTCAAAAGTATCTGTTCATTAGAGATTTACACACACACAACCTATTTACGCAAAGTAGTCCTTTACGTTATGTGATGTAGTTTTTATTTACGTAATACTAAAACAAGTATTCGTATTAACGTTTAATTTATTACAGTTGCAAATGATCATTCTCAATATGCTACATCAAAATGCTTTGTGAGATCGCGAATATAATGCTGTGATTACTTAAAGAGGAAATCGATCGAATCTCAGTCGCTCACAAATTTAAAATGGTCTTTTTATCTCGATTTCATACTATAATCAACATTGCTCTTTGTGAACTCTTTCAGTGACAGTTTTTGGTAAGCGCGACATGTGAAATTTCTTTATAAAATCATTTTCTTTCCACGGCAAGCATAGGTAAGATAAAAATGAATGTATAAAAAATATTTAAGTCGTGTAACGCAAATTATGCTTATCACATTTCGATTAGCTGTTTTTACTAATTCACTGAAGAAGTTATTGGAAATAACATCTGAATTGTATGCACTCACGGTACGAGTCAATTGCAAGATACTTTATCACATTACAATATAGTATCATAGGATGTTGTAAACAGCGATTGATAGTTTGTGTACGACTCTTTTAAGATAAATTGGATAACGAATGTATAAATACAAATAAAATTTAAAGAAAAATATTTAAAAGTTGTGTTAAAAATTTTAGATAGCTCCCTAATTTAAATTTTTCCTACTTTAAATCCTTTTTTTGCTGCCTTAAAAAAAAACTTTTCACCTTTATATATGTTTATTTAATATTAAACACGATAGTACTGAAGTAATTTCAAACTCAAGACATTTTTATTTAACGAATTATTTTAACGCGATGACGAAACTTCACGCTAATCGGACGTGCGAATCGCAGTTGGCTAACGCGAAAAGAACGCGCGAAGATGTAAGGAGGAAACGCACAGACGCGAGTCTTCAAAGCGTGCCGGTGCCCACGCGCGAAAATCCATCCGGAAACGCCACTTTATGTCCTCTTCACGATGGTTCAGAAATTAACTTTCCTCACGTTCATATTGGCGTACTGCCTACCAAAAGTTTTTAATGATTTCGCAGAAAATTACTTTGGAGGATTTTCGTTTGCTACCTCTACAGGGTTCACTTTTCAAACAAGTTTAAAAGAACAAATACCAAGGTTCGCATTTAAATTAAGTAATTAATTACTAACAATGTTACAAAAGATTAACTTTATATAAAAAAAACTGAGATAAAATTATATCGGTTGTAAACGAAGAGGCGCAGATGTTTCGTCGCGTTCTACGCAACATCTACAACGTGTCATGTTATCTTGTTGTATATCGAGGAGCAGAAAATTCTTGTCTCATATGTGTTTATTCTCAACTGTCCTGAAATAACAATAGCTTCTAACTGTTTCAACTAACAGGTATAACTTATCTGAAAGTTTATTTGATATGTGGTGATTTGAAATTTGGTGATTCGGAGATTTTTGCGAAACACATGTTACAAGATTCGATGTCGTGTGTCTTTCTTTCATCCTTGAAGATAAGATTTATATATGTTTGAAGAATTGTTTAGTTTGAAACTTTTCCCTAGCGTCGGAACATGTTCTGCGACACTTGTGATTTTGGTCAAGGATTTGGTGGTAACAAATAAATAAGTGAATAGTTTGTCAGATGATCGAACAAGACTTCCGTTCGAGTTCACAAACATTCGCAGCAAAGTGGCCACTCCAAAACGAAGGTTCTCGTTTTCGTCCTTTGACGCCATAAGATAGAGAGTCTACTTACCCTTCTTCCTTCTGTTTATCTCTCCCTTCAAAGGTTTCTGCAGTAGAAAAGTAAAAAGTTAAAGTTAAGTTAAAGTAGAGTTAAAAAGCTCTATAAATCTAGTCGTCTGAAGAAATAAGCTTAATCGTTTCAATGTTAAAATTATTTCTTGTTTGTTAATATAATGATTATGTAATCCATGTATTTGTGAATCAAAGGAATTTAGATTTAAATTCAATTCAAATCAAATTCAATATAAATTTAAATTTTAAGAAGTAATTTCATACTAATGCCTATCTAATTGGGTGTATGAACATCGTAAAACACGCTTCATGAGGATGTCATTTATATTTTTATATTTTATTTATTTTTTGTAAATTATGAAAGAGAAACGTGCGGCATTGGCGGGACGTGAATTACGATTTTACTTTTTTGCTTGTAATTCAAGCTGTCTCAGAAAGTAACCACCGTCTTATTATGGGGCGCATAACTGTCGCGTGCGACGGACAGGAAGTGAGCCGTAAAACCTATTTGTCGGCTTCTCCATGTACACTTTCCCGTGCTTAGCCGTACCTCTTTCCTCCGTTCAAAGCTTCTAGCACTTACATCCTCTCCAGATTACAGATTTCCGTAGATTTACATAAAATATTTATGAAAATATTTATAAAAAACAATGATGAATTATAAAAAGCTAATTGATCGAAATAGAGACTATGAGAATTTATTACAATTTGTATACTTGAATTTTATAAAAGAATATAAAAATGCTTTATTATTATTTTAACGTCATATTTATATTTTCAATCTGGATGAACATGTGTTTCTTGCTTTTATTTACCAAATTTCTTTTTAGGAATATAAATTCCTTTTAGGATAATGACGATTGAGCCTAATTAGGTATTTAGGATTAAAAGGAAAACGATGAATAGAGCGTTAAGTCTACCTAATCGCTGAAGAGAAAACGGTTGAATACCGAAAGGACGTAAAATTCTCAGAGACCCCCTGCTGACGAAACTTAAAACTGATCTGCTAGTAGGCGTGAAACTTTATTACTGAAAAGAAATTACAGTATTTCTCATGGAGATACTATCGTTTACTTAATTCCCCAGATGGTGAGCACCAGTTAAGATCGATATACATATTATTAAATTATGAAGTACATCCTAATAGATTAAATATTTTAATATTTTATATTCAAGAAATATCAAGTATCGTATAAATATACGAGCACTGTTTTGTGAAAGGAAAATGTTAAATAAATTTCGCGTTTATCTTTTAAAGGAAAGAAATGCACGAAGAAAACTTGTAGCATCTGTTGGTTTGCAAGAAAACATTTCGTTGCTAGATAAACTGTAGTTCTCAGCAGAACGAATTTCTGTCCCTTTTCGAAAACAGCTGCATCTCTTTACCGAAGTATCCTCTGGCTTTCTTTATTAAGAATTTTTTCCCTATTTTAAATATTATATACAGTTAAAGTTTTGAGTACCCTTCTGAAAATTTCCTGCAGAAATTTCCCTGAAACTTCAAAGGACTCATCTAAAAGTTCTTCTCAAATTCAAATAAAAAAAGAAATTAATAAGAAGAGAAATAATAAAATATCGAATGACATCATTCACTGACCTTCCAGTTTAGAGGACCAGAATTTAATCCTGTTACATGCAATCATCAAGTATAATCAATTATATAATACGAGTTAGACTTTTGATTTCATTGAAAAAGGAGCAAGAGAGTAAAGACAAAGAAAATATGTTGATTTATATCCACCGATAGTAAGCGTTCCCAGGAGTCTGACAAGTTGAAGTCCGAATTCGGTGATACTCGAAGCGGTTACGATGACACGATCGAGAGACATTACAATACTGCCATAAAATAGGAGGACTACAGGTAGCCGGAGCTGTCAGGTGAAAGCGCACGCACTTTGTTGTGGGTATCGCTTACAGTTAATCCACAATCCGGAACCCACTACAATGGTGCGATGACCGGCGTCGTAGGCGGTGAGGGGACGCTTTCTATGCTGTAAAGAAAAAAAGCAAAGCGACGACAGAGGCAAGAGCGGTAGTGGAGGAGAAAAAGGGCACATAAGGGAGCGAGAAAAGCGTAGATTTGTATCTCGCGGCTCTCCGTTTCGTTCCGTTCCTCTTTGACCGCCGACGCACCGCGGACGGATTCTTGATTTTATCTTCTCACTACGTCTCGTCGCCGAGACTCGAGAACAAACTATTAACGGCCGTCTGCTCGCCCGGATTCCGTAATTTATGGTGACGATTCCTCCGTTCTCTTGTACCTAACGACTCGGGCGTGCATCGTTCCTTAATGCGATCGTGTGCTAACACAGCGATTCACTCGGAAGTTTCAAATGCGCCGATCGACCGCGTAAATCCGACGCGCGATCTCACGCGGACTCGCGCATGCCGTATGATTTTTTTCTCTCGGGAATCTTAAATGCTTCCTGAACAGAATCGATTGATTACATTTATTTTTTTTTATCGTAAAATGAGAAAACCTTTCTTCGATGATGGACTTGAGTAACAAGGAAGGAAATTTTTGTGTTATTTGTTCATTACTTATTGTACAGTTAATACGCCGATATATCTATGTAGATTAATCGAGTCACACAATAGAAGCCAAACTGATCTACATTGGATATAAACATCTAGAATGATTAAACATTAATTATATCCTGCTACTAAAATTATGAAATTTTATTGAATATGAAATTGATCATTTTGGCATTCGTATAACTTAATAGATAAAAAAGGATCGGATCTACATTTCAAAAAGGACAATATATTTCAAGTAGTTCAATCAAACAGTGAAAAAGATTCATATGGGAACATCTACACGAGAGAAATTTTAATTTAAGTAAGTTTAGATATTTTTTTGTTTTATGATTCTAAACCCTCACTTTGAAAATTAATTTTTGTACAATTCTCTATATTAAATCTCATTTTGTGTACGTTACATTTGACGTTCATTTCGATTTACTAATCTAACACACGATTGTATTGTGGTTGTATATGTATAGATATGTTTCGCAGCCAAGTTGTAGCCAAGTTGGAATTGCATCGACCAATGGGAACAGCGTGGGCGCGGCACACTTATGGTGGGAAAAGAGCAGCGACCAATGGCAGAGAGAACCGTCGAATGCAGTGATGGATTGCTGCAACGGAGTCGTGTGCAATTCCGAAACGCATCTTCAGTCGTCGCTAAGCTTCAATGCGGAGGACTTGGCTTAAATAGATATTTGTACGAGTTGTTGTGTTTTGGTGACATCGTGCGGTTAAATGATATACGTTCATCGATCGAAAAATGAATTCGATGATAACTATGCCAATGGAATTGCAGCTACAACTGATACAACATCAACAGATGCTCTTCCGTCAACAGCAGCTAGCTCTTCGACGACATAGACCAGGTTAGCGAAAATATTTTTATTTTCATAATTTTATGTTGCGACAAATGCAGGTTGATATAGATATTTCTAACTGTATGAATTGTGTCAATTTTGCTTCGATATTAGAAATTTCGTATTAAAATTTGACATTTGATGTTGATCGAATCTTTATTATGTAGTAGTTATGTATGTACTTCTTTGAGGCTGATTAAACTTTTATCACTGTACTTTTTAAGAATGTAATCTTCAGTACCGTTCGATCTCGAATTGTAAAAAGAGTATTATCTCACAATCCTATTTGTATTGTAATGTTTGTATATCTTGTTTGATTTTTTTCTAACTTTTATGAGTCGTATGTAAAGCCAACAAATTCTGGTTGTCATTTTTGACCGATTATTTCTGATATTTTCGTTAATCATTCCCCGAAAAGTCTCTCCATTTATGTTATCGTCGAAATCTTATTTTAACGTCGATGTTCTAACCAGTATAAATAAAAAAGATATTCATTCCACACATTAATGTCTACGGACATTCTCATAACAATACTAACGACCAAAAATCAATTCCGACGTCAGAAGTAATTCTAACCGTAAATTCAAAAAATTCTTTCTCTTGCCCCCATCCAATCTCGAGACCGACCTCCTATGTCAATCTCTCCAATTCATCCAATTAAAGTCGCGCGGAATGCAGTCGCGAACCGCTTAAACATCTCGATTTCCATCGTTCACCTTCGTATATAATAGCGAATTTTTCAATTTCGTTGTTTCTCACGTGTCGAGAAATGGGGACGAATACCTTGTGCGAAGAGGGTGTGTATAATATGCGTCAAGTTATCCGCGGAGGCGACATAGATCCGCGGGAGTTCCTCTAGGGGCCAAGATGAAAGGCGCCGACTTTCGGTCGAGCGAACAATCGTTATCTGTGCTATACAACGGCTCGGTACCGATGTCCTCTCGGTAGGAAGAGAAAGAAGATGAGCCGATGCCCGCAATTATCCTGGCCGGGTCTAATGCCTCGACCGCAGAACCGCGAGACAAGTGCAGGGTGAATCGCTCATGCGGCCAAGCGGCGACGCTTCTATAGATCCACTTGGAAAAGGTGTTCTTCCTGCCATTCGAGTTACCTCATCCGCGCAATTTCTTGTCCCTCTCTCACTAGTCCAGTATCTAGGTGGACAAGATTGCAAGGATAATGATTTTGTTGAAGATTCTACTGTTTTCCCTTTTTTTTTTTGTTCCTTACCGCCCCTTCTTTTTGCGTGAACGGTTCGTTTCGCGTTTTTCACTACGAAAATATCGTCCTTCTTTTGGTCTGTCCGTAATAACGTTGCTTTGGTTATTTGTTTTTTTTTTTGTCTCTTACGAGAGTCATGGTCCCGTAGATTCATGGGAATTCTGGTTGAGAAAGCCGACGAACCTTGAAGGACCCGATTCTTGCCGATTTACAGTAGAGGTAGTTTGAGTTTGTTGTTAATTTTATTTTTGATCGACGATGTCTGAATTATGAAGATACTCATAGATATACGTTATGAAAAATGTACCGAGAGTTCAATATGATTTATTTAGGAAACGAGGGTTGAGAAAATGGAAAGGGAAATCAAGATTTGAGAAGATTGATAAATCCAGACTGAATTCAATAAATTAATAAAAGCTTTATTTGGATGTCTTTTAGAGGATATACCGAATCCAAACATGTGGACGTTACCGTGTTTAGGTGGAGGACCTCCTCTGCCTTCGGAAGTGAAGATTGAATTGCAAAATCGGCAATTGTGGCAGCAATTCCACGCCGAAACCACAGAGATGGTGATTACGAAGGGAGGCCGGTGAGTGTACAGACTATGATTTTCAATAATTATACGTTTAATAATTTAATATTAGCGTACCAAATATTGGTATAAATATGGTAAAAATTAATAATTATTCGAAAGTGGAAATGAGGATATAACAACATTTTTTTCTTTTCTTGACATATATTACTGAAACTTTTTACCTTGGATTCCATTGGGGTTGAAATGGCCCGTCAGGCGCCATGTGACCACACCTTCCGTCGCTGTCGAAACCTTTACCGTCTCCACCTGAAAAAAATGTGACCTATCCTCCGATTGTTTCCATAGTCATCACAGTTTCCATTTACTAACAAACATTTTCTTGTTGGATTTTACTTCACTTTGTAAGCCGTATGCTGTTTAGGGACTTAAAAATGCTTTTATTTCAACTTTCCGTCTATGATTCACACTTGATTTTTCTTTTGTCTGCTTTGTCGAGAGATAAAAAGACTATTACGCACTAATAAAAAAAATATGCAGTATTATATGGATAAAAACTTGTTTGAAATTAAAAATCTAGATTTTTATACTTTGAGATTTCATCAGATTCAATCTTGATAAGATCTCAAAGTTTTTACGATGAGTCAAATTGTTCGAATGCAGTTCTCGTACTATACGCATAGTATCGGTTAGAATAGGACGGAATATCGGAATATCGGAAGTGGACGCTTTTAAGGAAGAACGCTTCTAAGCGACGACAGACCGATTAGTTTCACGGAAGGTAGTCAGGAAAGGTTGTAAAAGTAAGATTGTGATGACGTGTCCATGTTTATCAATGACACCGATCTCCGAATCGTTCTACGAAGGTAGATTTTGCGAGAAAAGTCGTATAAACCGGACGGATGTAGGACGAATCACATTTCCGGCCGTTCTATGGCGGAAATGATCGAGCTACCAGTCACTCCTTTTCAGATACTCAGGCGTATCTATGATAAGATTACTAGGAATATTGCGTTGTCTCTCGCGCTAGATATTTCGCTGATGTCAGCCAGATGGCTTCGTTTCGTGAACGTGGAAATAAAAGGGGAGGGAAACGCCAACGTGATGTGAATGCGACAAGATTCTTCAAATATTTCGTAACATTCGGTCATCTGGAATACCTATATGTTACGAAATGCAAATAAACTTTTCTCGGCTTGTGTATGCGTACGAAATTCATTTTAAAGTTTTAACGAATAACTTTGACGTCGAAGATTATTTGGAGAAATTTTTTTTATTAAAATTCCGTAACCAATTTTTCCGTCTATCCTATTGCAACTTTGTATGGACCAACTATTAATCCTCTAGAAGTGTAACGGATTCAAATTTCCAATTTTGAAACAACATTTATGAATATGAATTCTTATCCGAATTTTAATTTGAACTATTCGAGTTCTACAATAAGAAAAATTAGTGATCATCAATTTTTGTTCCTCGACAGGCTCAAATAAATGAAGTTTTATTGTACATCCTCCATGACGAATAAAAATATCTTGCGCTAATCGAAGCAGGGATGTTGTTTAAAAATTCGTATTTTCGATTCTGTCCTCTATCGCAAAAAGTAGTACTCCATGGATAAACAAAATAAAAGAAATGACTGGTCACAAGACGATCCGTGGGCGGTCGGGATTTTACAATAGTTACAAAGGTGTTTGTCCGTCCTCATATCCGTGCCTTCCGGTCCCCAGCTACGATTCTTGCTTAGCGAGAACACCACGTGCCAACCACGTGCACTCCGTTACAGGCCTCGTATGCACCAATCAGTATTCCGTGACACGATCGACTCGTTTGTTCTCCTCGTTCCCTTCTAGCGTCTTCGATTCGTTTTGTTCTCCACGATCGGTTATCCTCCTCTTCTTCTGACTACCACCTTGGCCTCTTGCTGTTAGCGTCCTTGCGTCAAAACCGATGAATAGGTTCACGGAGAAAACGTGCGTTCCAGAAGTAATCCCGAAGTTCGGCTCGTTTTCTCTACTTCTTCCTATCCTTCTCCTTTTCCCTTGCAACAAGGGTCTGCTCTTCTAAAGCGGAGATAATTAATTTCACGTTTTGCCGTAATTCGCCTGTTACTGATCCGCTACGAGTATCTTTATGGGCTTACGAGTTTATGGTAGTTGCCGGGGTTAGAAGAAAAGCTGACCGAAATTAATGCTAAAGAAACGTCTTATGTATGATCTTGAGAAAAAGTATATTGAATTTTTTGGAAAATTCGTGCCAATTTCTAAGTAGGACATCGTGAATCTTTACATTTTTCTGAATTAAAGAATAGGAGTTCAGTAGAGATTTGTTTGTCCCACTGAACGTTGTAGCGAATACTATCCTTTGAGTATTTTATGTATTTAAATCTATGAAATTTAAAAATGTATATAAAATAACCAAAGCATGCTTATAATACAATATTAAGTGAATGAAAGAAATCTGCTAATATTTTTTAAAGTCCTTCTCATATTTTTATCAATGTTGCGCGATTTAAAGAAACTGAATCAATAACGTAGGTGAAGGTATATTTATAATTCGAGCTGCCGTTCGGCTATAAAGCCTAACGAAGTTCAAATTGTACCACGTGACTTTCGATTCATCTAATCTACGAGATGAAAGAAAAGCGGGGCGCGTGCTACCGTTCTGCACTCGTTGTTGTATCGCGCTATTAACAGCATTATCTGGTTGTTCGATAATGTCGAGAGGCTTTTTAAAAGGACCAGACGTTCGAATCATTGGCGCACGGGTATTCCAGCAGACGTCGCGACGGTGTAATCCTCCACTTATAAGGGCGCCACTTTTAGTGGATTCAACGACACTGAGCATGGCGTCGATCTTGAGAATATATCATTTCAACTTGAAATCAATCGACGAATAATTGTTTAATAATAATAATAGATTTGGTGATAGAAAATTGAAAATACCAGTGAGATAATTCATTGAGATTCCCTTATTATAACTATGCATTTATAGTTTTGTATTGCTCGCTATACGTTTTTATACGATCTCTCTTTTAAGCCTTCAATATGTCACAAATGTAACGGATTAAGTAGTAATTTCGAAAATGGGTACAAGTTGAATTTCCCACTACTAATTGCGTCCATTAGTTCAGATACGTATCTCCCGTAGCTTTAACTTTGAAGTACTAAACAATGAAGTACCATTGTAATCGAAGGTTAAAATGAACCTTTCACAAGTTTAATATACTTTTGTTCACCTGCGCAATATTGACTGCCAAAGATAGTTAAAAAATTGTTAAATTTTTTTGATAATTTTGTAGAGAAAATGGAAGAGAAATAATTATAATATAAATATATTCATAATATATATGTTCATAATATAAAATCATACAATCATAAAGTTCGGTAGAAGCGAATAAAAGAAATGTGCGAACAAAGGAACGGCTCAAAAACTGCAATTAGGTATGCAAGCGGCCCAAATCACCGCAGATTGAGTTTCGGTGGTTTACTCATGGGATTATCCGCGAGTTTGAAATGTTTACACGAGGGAGAAAATTTGCAGTTGGGATCGAAAGATAGTGGTCGTGATGTTTTAAAAAGTCGCAGGAAGTAACAGCAGTTCGAGTCGTTGGTTCGGCGACGCCCATTCGTCGTCGGCACGTTAATGACCGAGAATATTCTGTCCCTTCGTTCTCCTGTGGTTTACTTATGTTACCTGTGTGCAAAAAGCTTATCGTGAACAACGTTGAAAAGTTAAACTCCATGCCTCCCAAAGCACTTATAGTGCCGATGAAACAACTTCACGGCTATTATTTAGTTCGAAGTCTTGGTCTTTTATTTGGAGTTCATTTAGGCGATGTCCGAAATGTGAGTGAATCTTAATGTGCTTTTTGAGTGACAATGTCATGACGTGGGTTATTTAGGTTGATAATAAGTTAGATTTATACACCTATTTACGTTTAATTAATAATCCTTCGTCATTCTAATTCTTAACCCTTTGCACTCGAGAGGCGACTTTTAGTCATCACGGCATTCCGTGCTGCAACTCCAGTGGCGAGCGAGAGGCGATAGTCCCTGTTTATGCTAGATTTCGACATCTCCAATTGATGAGAGTGCAATACTGATTCGTAAATTGGTTCCTTAGCTCTTCTTTATTAGGAAGTGTAAAGTGTTAGATTTTAAAATGGAGATAAAATATTTAATCCCATATCCCCCCGAAACTATGGTTCAACTATGGTATTGAAACAACGTCTCCAACGTTAGTTCGGATTCGATGATCATGCCAAAAGTATTATAGTTTAGAAACCTTAAAAAAGTGGTTTTCGGAAATGAAATTAGCTCAAATGAAGATGAACTTGATTTTGAACTGTTGAAAAATGAGATTAATTATATTAAGAATGCATCTTGCTGAATGATTTATAAGTTATCATACAAAAAATACAGAAATTAATATTACAAAATCATATTTTCAAAGATGTAAATATAGATAAATTATTAGAATATAATATTTTTGTAAGTTAATTTGTATATGAAATTATTTTACACTAGCTGTAAGACACGCGTCATGTATATGCTAAATCATCCGGAGTAGCTGCTACGCCCGGCCGAAAAAGCCCTCGAGTGCAAAGGTTTAATAGTCATTTTAATGAACGATAATTTTTTGAGAAATCCAAATTCGTTAGACAAAATTATTAAAGCGAATCCTTTGTGGTTTCGTTACAGGCGAATGTTTCCGTCGATTCAGTTGACAATTACGGGATTAGAGCCTCGTGCTCGTTATTGCGTTCTTCTCGAAGTGGAGCCGGCGTCCGATCGTCGGCACAAGTACGTCGGCAGCGGTGGCGGATTGGAGAAAACTTGTGGGAATGCAAGAGGATGGACGTCGGCTGGTCCAGCCGAACCTCAACCACGAATCGATCGAAGAATTTACTTGCATCCGGATAGTCCGGCAACCGGTACGCACTGGATGCAGCATTCGCTTAAGTTCGACAAACTAAAGCTGACTAACAATGCTGTTGATCCCAGAAATAATGTGAGTACCATTTTTATCTATTAATTATAACAATTTATTATAATTAAACGAAACTTTAAGTAGTATCTACATACTTACGAGAAATGAATATGAATTCATTCATTATGTAATTGATTTCAAAAATATTTGTTGACTAGAAGTCAGAGAAATTAATTATTGGATGTGTTGATGTATTCTCCGACTCTTTGCTTTTTGAATAAAAAGAATGTCTTTTGAGAAAAGGCTTGACGGAAGTCCGGGAAAGGAAACCGAATGGTAGCGGCATTCCATTTATCTAGATGTCCCGTGTTTGGACAGGCCAGCGTGTCCTTAAATGTTTCTTCTTTTTCTTTCTTTCCGTGTCTCTGGTTTCGACTTTTGCCTACGGCTTGCCTCGTTGCTCGAACCGCATGCGGGAGGTCGCCACACACGGATCCACCCTCTTAGCTACTCGTTTCACTTCCGATTAGGGCCCACTGGAAAAAAAGGCAACCTCTAGTTAAAGAATTCCGAGCATACTTCGTTTACCGTCAATTAGCTCCTAACTTTTTGTCCACGGATCGTTCTTTCGATATTTATTTCTGTTTAATAACACGCGATAATATTTCTGCTATCCTTTATATGTATTTATAAAGAACAAAAGGAGAAATATATTAATATTATTCTATCATATATCTTTCCTCAGTTATCTTTTCCGTTGCGATATTTTATTGCTAATACTTGCACTTCAAATATTTCAAATTTATCGACTTCTCTTTTTATTCTCACTTCGTTTACTCTGTCAAATCTGTCTATCGATACAAAATATTAACATTCTACAGATCTACATGCAGTTAAATGTACATCGTCCATCTTTTTCTTCTTCGGCCTGAGTCAAATTATATCCCTTTCCTAATGCATTAGGTCAGCTAAATAACAGGGGTCTCTGTTAACCAGGTAAGATGATCAAACTAGGTTCCTGACTAGTTTCCGCACGGAAGCCAGGATCGGGATTAGAATCTCGAAGGGAAAAAGGAAGACGTTGCATACACTTACCTTCTAGAGATTTAAGCTACTCAAAACGGTGCCGGGTACGTTGGTTTCTGTCGTTGTCCGTGAAGAACGAAGATTAACACGCTCCACGACACCCTGTAATCGATATACTTCCCTTTCTCTCGCCGAGAGGGTTTGTTTATGCCTGAACAGAACGAATCTTGGCAGCTGGCACATCCATGGCGCCCCTTGTCATTTCTTTCAATTTTTCACCAATATCCCAGAAATTATTTCTGCGGATCTGCATCGCTTTCAATACCTGAGGAGCGATTATTAAAACGAAGAGGTTTCTCTTGCACGCGGACTTTCTTTGACGAACGGCTAGTTTTTCAAGATTCCGTCATGAATTCATTAACATTTTTGTGTCGTTTCGCTTTGTGTATTTGATACTCTGTATGCAGCATGGAGATATTTTATTTTGTTAAAATTATTTTAAACTTTGCTTCGTTGCAAAGAATTTTGTATTGGAAGAAGGTGAATAGGTTAAATCCAGTGATCGGTGTAGCTTGGAAATTAAGAAACGAAAGAGCTATGATAATAGAGTTAGGGGGATACAATGAAGTAACGCTAGAGTAATCGAAGTGCTATTATGCAGCTTTGTGGTTCATGGATAGGTCGAGTGTGTGTGATTCCGAGAAGGTTGAAGGGCCAGTCTGGTTTTCAAGAATCGCGTCTGTCCCCACCGTCGTCGGCATCCTTAGCAAGGCGCCAACTTATCTCGTCGAAGCGGCGCCCTTTTAGCCGATTCTTCAAACTAATTACGAATTTAATAAAATTCTCTCCGCTGTAAACTGGTCGAATGAAGGGAATCCCTTCTTCTTTACGACAAAAAAAGTGGGAATCTCCACTAGCGTTTGCGTTGTTCTTGCTATACAATAATCGCAGAATGTATCGAGTGTATCGAATAAACGATGTGTCATTTATTTTGAATTAATAAACAATACAATATCATTTCTATGTTGCCAGATTTTTAAACAATTGAAGCACAATTTGTTGAGTAAGTATATTCTTGTTTTCAGGTTGTTCTGACATCCATGCATAAGTATATTCCGCGGATATGGATAATTCGTTCCGATGACGCAACTAGATTGAGCGATCTATACTCTCATCCAGCATCAGCGTTCAAGTTCAATGAAACACAGTTCATCGCTGTAACCGCCTATCAAGTAAAATATTCATATAAACTTATTTATAATTCCAATACACAGTAGTTTCAATAATTTTACATAAAATCGTATACATATATATACATATACATATATATGTCAATCTAATGTAATTTTTCTAGAAACCTTTTTGTACCTTTCTGTTTTTAGAACGAGAACATCACAAAACTAAAGATCAACAACAATCCCTTCGCGAAAGGATTTCGAGACTGTGGTCAATCACGTTGCAAGAGGAAATTCCAGTCGGAGGCAGAAAGATTGAACCGCCTGGATGACGATGATGAGAATATGTCTTTAGAATCAGAATCAAATAAACCATCGAATCATCCGGATATCGCCAATCAGAGACCAAAAACAGCCTCCAGTGAAACAGGAAGTTTAGATGATAGCGGTGTTAGTAGCTGCGGAGGAATAAGTCCACCTCTTCCCCCAACTATTCATCGAAATTCACCACTTAGAAATGCCGATCGCGATACACAGCCAAGATTACACAGACCATGGGTCGATTCTTCTCCGCAATACTCATCTTCTATGGTAACCACGTCGTCCTTGTGTTCGTCGCCTGGACTCAACGATTTAAATTTCTCCGCGTATTATCTTCGACTGTTTTACCCATCTTTGGCGTTGCATTCAGATTTTGCGAAATTGCCCTATCAATCGATGGAGCAATTTTCGAAATATCATTAGGAAAGAGATTACTGATTTGTTCGGTGCGTAGAATAATTTTTCGGTTGTGTGAAACAAAATGATAAAGGATTATCCATTCGAAGCATGGACGGATGAACCAAAGATTTTGTTAAATGTAGAAAGAAAACTCCAATATGGAAAGGAAAATTCCAACTTGTGTAATTTCATTAGGTATAATATCAGATCGGAATTTGGAATTCCTTGAAGATATAAAAAAGATCTACATTTCTGATAGAAGTATAGATTGCTAAAAAAATTATAATGTCTTTCTGAGATGTAAATAGCAAGGTATACTTAAATTTCCATTTATTTGTATATTCTCGTTAAATTGTTGATAAAGGACCAAAGATATTTTAAATAAATTTTTGACGCTAAAGATTTCCTTGTGCTTGTGATACATCGATTAAATGAATTTTTTTTATAAAGAATAAACAAACAAGGCAGTCTTTACAACACAAAATTAGATGAATTTTTTCGAACATCAATATAATTCAAGATCTACGCTTTTCGAATAAGGTTAAGTGCTAGAAGTAGGTGCCTAACATCGTGAACATCGCGCTATTGTAAATAAGTACAATCTAGTGCCTTACAAAATACAATTACTATAAGATATAAAAGATATACATGGTTCCTTAATATGCTCCAAATGCGAGGGGCAAATGAAGTTTGCTAGTATTACAAATGCTATATTTATATATGTAATTGTTAATTAACCAAATCCGTGTATATTATGTAATTTTATCTATAAATTTTGTACACTGCGAGCGTTGAAATACCAAAATATTTTTGTCAATAATGTCGTTACTTAAGATACATAGTTTAAGGTTGATCAATGATTTTTTTTACTGTGCATGCAACTTATAGCTATAATAAATTGCCATTTACACAAGATGTTACCTTTCCTTATTATTCGTTCTTTATCCTACGTTTATTTTCCTAACTTTTAAAAATTATTACGATCTCAAACAGAATACTTCATCAACAATAATATAATAACCAATTACGGCCAACTATTTTGTAAGTGAAAATTACTTTAATAAATATTCTATCGTATTTGATTAAATTTTTATTTCAAATATATTGTAGCTCTTTCGTGCACTTCCGCGGAAAAAAAGAAGAAAATGCTTATTTACAATTCATAGAATTAAATTGAACATTTCGTGTAAAACAAGATGGCCTTGTAAAAGACAATATTCTTTGATGTGACCAGACACGGAAGTTTCTGGATAGAAAGACATCTTGATAGCCGATTAGGCAAATCTCGGGGAAACCGCTATTCTCAAGAGGAAGTATCTGTAGAGACATGAGTTCTTATTGTCGAGAATCGTGTCGCGCCTACGTGTCGCCTTTCCAAGGATCCCGGCATCTTCTGGTATCGATGTCTCCCGAAACACTTTTGTACCAGCAAGTCGCCGGTTCGTCGGCTACTCGACGATGTCTGGATTTGTCGAGCTTCCGTACCACGATACGTCTCCTCTTAATGCGCCCTTTTTTCTTTCGAGTTTCCCAGCGAAATTGCTTGTGCATTGTATAAAGACTCCAACAGGCTCTTGTGCATTGGTCGAATCGTGAGAATGTCAAGCATTTAGCCATTGCGATGACGGAAAGAAGACCAAAAGTCGGTGTTTAGAAGCACAAAATCAGCAGATTTCTTAAGTTTTCTAACGATATAGTATGTTACAATACGCAGTTTCAAGTAGATATGTTTTCTTATGGCAACTGATTTGTGGAAGAATAGGGAAATGTTTGGTCCTGCTTTTTTTATTTACTTCTTATATACGTATGTTATATTACATATTATACAATATCGTTCAGTGTGAATTATTCTAACATTGATTTCCTACGAAGAAACATTATATACGTGTGCTGATTTAGTTGTACTTTGTTATAATATCCATTTGATTTAAACATCATATTTTTTCTCTTCTTCCATTTGATCCGATCAATGAAATCTTCAATTTCACACTTCAGTTTTTTAATTGAAGATCTAGGCGAAATATGTAAATGACAAAATCTTGAATAAATATTCTTTCCACCTGGCTCTTTAGTTTAACTAAATCTATATTCGAAATTCCAACACAAATATCCGAATTTTTAAAATAATGATTTAAAACTAAGTAGTAAGAAAATAAAGATATCTTAATCTTCGAATAACGAAATATTTGTTTCCTAATTAGATTTACAAATATCTTTAAGAAACTACCACATCCCTTCCACTATTGTACTTAAAGTATTAAATAAAATGGAACGTAACTTTTCGCTGTGAAACGACTGATCGTTGCTCGAACGTGCAAATCATCGGAACAAGCGATTGCATACCGGCGTTCCGCGAGGACAGATCGAAAAAAAGACGGTTGTCCGTTCGCTGGACATTGTCATGAATACATTTATAGAGGTTCAGTGGAGCGGTTAACGGGATTGATAGGTCGGTAGATCACGGACGCAAGATTTTTCCGGACGGTACGTACCGCGTTTGAATACGCAATCACATTCCGGAATCGGACTACACGCGTCGCGATACCGTACGAAGATCTACTTGTCCTCAAACACCTGTATGCTTCATCGATTAAATAACGTGGTACCTGTACGATTTAGACACCATTTACACTTGCCCT
This sequence comes from Bombus affinis, assembly GCF_024516045.1. NCBI lineage: Eukaryota > Metazoa > Arthropoda > Insecta > Hymenoptera > Apidae > Bombus > Bombus affinis. Next base: position 3,751,379 of record NC_066350.1, on the reverse strand, counting down.
GCGATATGAATTAATTTAAGGCAATCGACATGTTTTACACCATATACTTGCATATGTGGTTCAACCACTTTCCATTTCTTTAAAAATACTACATACAAGGTTTGCCGTGTGGAATGTTGTTTCTTGTAACTGAACTCGATGTTTATAATGCAATTCCCTATCTTTTCATTTAGTTTGTTGAATAAAAACAGATTAAAAAATTTTATGCGAAGCTTTTTTTTGACCTACTGATCGGATTATTTCTTAACCAGAATTTTCTATGATCATGGAATTTAAAGTTAATAAAGACGGATCAATCCTAAGTAGATCGGTTCTAGTTTTTGCAATATAATAATTAGTTTTAATATAATCTATTTTTAAGAGAGGTAAAATGACATGTAAAAAGATAATAGATCTCTAAGTAAAGAAATTACTGTGTCTACGAGATTGAGGATTCGAGTGGAGAATTATATCGTCTAACAGGTTAACAGCTTCGTACTATCTAAAGAATACTGGTATGCTTATCAACTTCTGTACAAATAAGAAAATATTAGACAATAATTCTACTTCTTTAATGATCATCAATACTACCATTAATTCTTTGCTTAATATAAAATTCCGTTTCATTTTACGTTACTTATTTCGCGTTTTACGTACAGTCTTGTATGTTCTATCCTTCCTATGTGTTCCAACGATTTTCTTGTCACTAAAACGTGACAGGTTTGTCCTCGGGTATACAGCATCTCTCGTCGCCACGTCCGTTACTATATTTAGGACAATAGGGAGGATATTTGTTGGTGAAGCAAAAAGAGCCCCTAGTGCCGACCGGTGTATGTTGGCCCATGGCCACATACTCACCGGCTCTGAGAGCGATTCTTGGTCCGGAAGGGCATCGTCTTGAGCATGGCTCAGCCATCGATTCCTGGCCGACGTTGTCGATACTCTGCGCCATGTAACAGACGACCCAGACGTGGCTGCATAGTTGATAATTCGGCTTGTTCTCGCAGTACGGCTGCACTTTGCCACCGTTCACGCAGAAATCCACGTGTCCCATGCGACCACCCTCTCCATAATATCCCGCATTTGTGTGAATCACTTGGACAAAATCTGCGTCTCCACTATCCAGACGATTTACATATCCAGGACGCAGAAGAGGTCTTGCTGGGTCCAGACCGATTATTCGGTGCATCCTGAACAACAGAAAGTTCGCCATGATCCCACAGATGTGCGCTCCCAACGAGTGTCCCACGCAGGTTGTTCTCGAGATAGGTAAACCTAGGTTTCGTAATGTGGTCAAAGTGCCGGCGAGGCAACGTGCTACTGGACGAAGGTTCGATACAGCCGCTGGGTAACAGGGTGGCGCACACAAAGCACCCCAGTCAACCAGAAATACGTTGTAGCTTCCGTTTCGAAGGTAGGCGTCACGTAGGACGGATATGGGAAGGGTGTCGTCACCGCCTGAAAAGAGAAACAAAGAATTTAAAAAATTTTATTTTTTCTCATAGGTTTTGAATAGTTTTTCTAGATAACTGATATCAGGTTACAGATAAGACAACGAGTAGAATGTAATTAAGATATTTTTCTATTATAGGAGTTAAGAGATGGTTTCAGTAGCACCTATGTATTACTTTATTCTTGTATCAAATTATAATAAGAAGCAGATTCTAATCAGGACGAGAAAATATTCTCCTATGTAAAATTTAAGAAAAGCTATCAAAAACGTCCATGATAACTTTATTCTAATACCAAAATACATGAAGCGATCCAATCAGAAATATTCTTTTATCCTCTTCAATCTGTGAAAGAAGTTTCTTCGAGTTTCCATGACAATCTCATTTTGATATCTAATTACTAATATTTAGATACACGTAAAGTTACAACAAACAACAGATAGATTCCAATTCAGTCACTCCAACGAATGTCACTATAACTTTTTTCGTTCCATAGTTTAACACGTCAAATGAAATGAGTTTGAGCAAATATAAAATATTCATGCACCTGCGTATCCGTGTATCAAAAGAACGTTCTCTTTGGTCGGATCATAATCCTGTCGCAGCCAGTCGGATTCTCTAGAGTCGAGTTCTCGTCTTGGTCGATGGAACGTATAAAGGAAAACACGAACATCAGGGTCGGGACAAGAATCTCTATCGTTTCCCCGTCTCCAGACGCAATTTTCTCGATTGTACTGTGCCGCGAGACCATTTTGCAGCGCTTCTTGGATGGGACCGCGCGGTTCTTTCCTCATAATTGAAAGAGCTTCGACCGAGAGCACGGCGAATAGGATGAACGACGATTTTAACGTTGGCACGAGCATCTCGCGATAGTAGTGTTTGCCGTGACCGCGGCGATAGGAGAACTGATCGTATGTACGGTAATTCTTCGAGTGCCGCCTTGTCCTTCGTCGAACTCCCACCTTTTTCACCTATCGATCCTCGTTAGACAATTAGGGGATTCAAGAATAAATGGGAGGGGAGGATAAGTGAGTTTCACGTCTGCGTCATCGATTCTGTAATCGATGATACCTGTAGTATGAGAAATGATAAATAGTTGACAATGTCGGTGTTTCTTGTGTGTTTTGGTGGCATCACTTTCGATACAAAGCTATGTCGTAAAGTTGTGACGAGTATGATAATTTTTGGTGAACCGGATAGAAATTGAGTGGCAAACACGAAACGATAAACGAATGAAGGAACCTGTTTTTTGCCCGTGGCTTACAAGGAAACATGTGTTTGGAGATTATTCTGATCAGGATCTTAGCTAAACGAATTGAAGCTATTTATGATCTTTGAATTCCCTTTCATTTGTCTCCATTTTCATTTTTCGAATAATTGACTACTTTTAAATTATTTAAATATTACTTAAATAGGGATGATCATATTTTTTTTGCAATTCGATTTTTTAGCAATTTTATAATAACAAAAAATAGCGAAACTTAAATATCATAGTAGATTAAGAAACAGCGTGATTCAATTTGGATCGAGCGTATGTTTCACCTTTTGTTCTTTGAAATAGTAAAGTTATCGAGAATCAGGGAAGATGCCTAAGTTAAAGAAAGTTACGAAGTTCACCAGGATGCCTTTAGTAACATTATATTGTTATATTGTATTACGTTATATTATATTACGTTATATTAAATGTTGAGATCAACTGATAGAGGAACGAGTGGATGAATTTGTAATAGAAACATATGTCGAAATAAGTATAAGTATAAGTACAGGTATAGTATATGCTGATTCATATCCTCACTCTTTCACGGTTACAATACAATAGAATATGATAGCGAGCACGTTCATAGATTTATAGTAAAGGCATTACCAAAAAAGTTAACCTTAGTGTGTAACTCTAGCTAAAGGCTACAAGAAACGGTAATAACAATATACTTGTAGCCTTTTTGTTTCTAGACATTATAATCCAAAATAACATTTACATTCAAGGGCACAATAATTTGAACCTCCGCTTGTTTTTAGCCTTTTGCTTCACTAAATTCTATATCCTTCGTAACAGCTGTGTCCAGGTTAAGGGTATACAAAAGAAAAAGTGTAAAGTATATTTTGAAGAAATTAACCTCAACAATAAACAACGGTATATTATATTACGTAATATAGTATTACGTTATATTCTCTTAAGTTACATTATAATACGAATATTATATTACACTATATACTCTATTACACAATAGTATAGTATATTATATTATCTAATATCATGTTATATTCTATTACTTTATGTTATATTGCGTTATACTAAATCATGTAACATTGTATTACAATGTGTTATGTTACATTATATTGTACTACGTTATATTGTATCACGTTATGTTATAATACAATATACTATATATAACGTTATATGATATTACATTATATTGTATTACAGTGTATTATATTACGTTACATTTTCTTACATTTTATTGTATTACGTTATATTATATTACGTTACATACTATAACGTTATGTTGTATTGTGTTATATTACATTACATCATATAGTATTACGTTATATAGTGTTACGTTTTAACGTTTTAACGTTTTACGGCATATAGTATTGTCACGTTCCGTAACCCGTACGATCCGTAGCATGAAAGTAAAATTGATAATTTCTTTCAAATCAAGGCAATTTAAAACGTTTATTTGAAACCGTGTTTACAGTATTTGAAGTGAAAGACAGTTAAAGTCGCAAAAATATCTATATCTTGCAAAAACTCATCTAACTATGTCTTTATATTTACCTAATTATGTTTCTATAACGATGTTAAGACCATTTAAATTGTAAACAAAGTCGGAAGTTAAACAAATGTTGGAGATCTTCCCAAACATTTTCAAAAGAAAGACCCCGATGTTTTTTCATCTTCGACAGATATAAATGTAGCGACTCAGAAAAGTCAATGAGAATATTTACCGTTTGTTAATCGAGTGAGAATATTTACCGTTCGTCTATCGAGTAATAATAATTATTATCGTTCGTCTATAGAGTATATTAATTAATTACCGTTCGTTAACCGAATAATTACCATTGTCTATCGAAGAGTTACGAGGCTGTCCGCTTCTTCTGCGAGTAAGTTATACTCGTAAAGGAGCGGACAGAGAGGGAAAGAGTGAAAAACTCTCACCCTTGTAGGGTAACGCGGCGGAGAAGGATGGCGGTCAAGCGGCCCAGAGCCGTGACTAAAAAGGGGGATGGTACCCTCTAGCGCCAAACTTAAGAGTTAGGAACTTTTAGAACTGGCTCGAACAAGAGGACGCGGGTGGGGGGTGCAACGGAAAGATAATTCGATCGAGGTCCCCGGAGCACTCCTGTTACACGCGTAGGAAGGCCATCGTGGAGTTTTAGTCGGTAAGAGACCGACACTATTCTACTGTTACCGATTATTAGTAGCAGTAGCAGTGTCCATGAGAATTTCTCCGCGTATAAAAAAAAAAAAAAAGGTGTCTATCGAAGAGTCAGTTATCATTTTGTCAACCGAAGAATTTTATATCCGCCAGTCTGTCAGTCAATTGTCAATATTGAAATCGAGTAAGATTTGAATAAATCATCACATATTGTAAATTTACTTTCGAACAACTTTTATCCTCTCCCGTGCCAGTATTCCCGCACATAGCAAGTTAGTCGAAAGTAGAGCTTATTGCCAGTCGCACTAAACGTCAGTTAACGCTACCTTCTCGTCGGCAACTAAATAGAACGTAACAATATATACAGATTAAATTTTTTGGTGGCAGCGGTGGGATACGCTCCACGGAAGATTAAAGTTCTTATGAGTATTGATAAAATATAAACAGAAAACATGTCAATCGCACGAGACTCACTGAATGAGAACATGCTCTTGACGTTGTCAGAAAAAGTGAAAGCGTGGGATGAAAGTTTTCGCCTATTAACTGACATGAGCTTAAGAATTGCTAAATTAGAGGAAAATGCGCATATAAGTAAGGTAGCAAACGAAACTGAGATACCTACATCATCGCCGATAACACCGCGAGAGACCAGAGCGATCGAGGGTAACTCCCAACCGATTAAGTTAAAAGATGCGATCGAATCGGTATCAGTGTTCGACGGTCACCAACCGTCTATATTTCAGTTTTTAAGGGCGTATGAGCGCGCGCGAAATATGGTTCCAAGGCATCAAGAGCCTCAATTGGTAAAATTATTAATAAATAAGCTTTGCGGACACGCGTTTCTCGCCGTAGGAGACTGTCAGATAATAAGTTTGAACGATTTTGGGAACAAATTGAAAGATATGTTCGGCCCAGGAAAAACCGTTAACGAATATAGGGGAGAATTGGAAACAGTATTCCAACGACCAAGAGAAGACACAAGGGAGGTTTTCGTTATGGAATTCCCAAACGAGATGTATTTGCGAGTAAAGGTAGCAGGATACCAATTCTTGGACGACGCGTACCGCCAAGCCGTGAGAGCAACACGGGAATTGAAATAAGCAAACGACAGAACACGATACTAACGTCCGACATCTCCGAACAATTACAACCGAAACAACGCTCGTCCCCTGAACAATAACAACAATATTGAAAATAACTGCCAAGATCGGAGATTTGTACCGTCGTCGCAGAATCGTCCAAACTACCCGAGAAAAACTCTATAACGTGTAATTATTGTAAAAAACCTGGGCATTTGGTAAAAGATTGTTACAGATTTAAAGCCAAAGTAGACACTGGGATAATTGTACCTTACGCGTCGGGGCAGTCGAGAAATCAGCTAACTCCTTCGAGAGCAAGGGGCGAACCTCGAAGGAGCGACGCTGTGAATCGCCCAAGAGTACAAGCGGAAACGAAAAGATCGACGCCACAACCTTCAAACATTGCAATAAAACCCTCGTGCAGTCGTGCATAGGAATGCATGGAATATCTGAAGAATCGACAATTAAAAGAAAAAGAAATCCACGGAAAAACAACCAAGAATGCTGAAGAATCAGATTCAAATTCGGAAGGAGACCTCTCCGAATTGTTTCGATAAAGATAAACGAAACCCCGAGCACTCCAACCGCCAGAATAGTCTCTCCTGACTTGAAAACTAAAACTAATTTGCTGTTAGACTCCGGATCAGAAATAAATATCATTAAAAAAACCTGTCTTACCAGCGATTGCCGATTCAGCGATCATCAACGAGCGAGAATCAATCGAAGTTCAAGGAATTACGGCAACAAGTCACCCTAGGGCAGACAGTAATACAGGTTGCGGGCCATCCAGTTATTTTTCATGTAGTTGATGACTCATTGCTGATCAATCAAGACGGAATCTTAGGATCCGAATTTTTCACAGAATGCAAGGCTCGTTTGGATTACGAGTGAAAGCGTATCAAGTGTGGAAATATTTATATTCCCTTCGATACAAAAGAAAAGGTAATCGTGCCAATACGAAGTTCGGTACCGTGTACTATCAATATTACAAATCCGGAGATAAACGAGGGATTTATTCCAAAAATCGAGCCAATTAAGGTAGTCTATCTTGGTAATGCTTCATTGTCTGACCGTCAAGGCTCAAGCATCAATAGAAAGACCCCAATAAACCTAAGGCCCCACCATAAACCGAGTCTTATAAACTTGCAGGAACCTAAATCCTGCAAGTATTTTCGGTTTATAGCTGGTACTTATTATAACAAGTTCTTAGGTCTATTGCACGTTCTTACTAATTACGGAGAAAGCAGATAGTTATCTAATGGGAAAAACGAGTAGCTGCCTAACGGAAAAGCTGGTTATTCCCATAAACAATGTTGCCCATGAGCCACGATGGTAGGAGGCTTCTTCCTCCTATCTTCGTTCTTAATATTGGTCATAACCAATCGACATCGCGGATCGTTACCCTCACTTTCCTAACTAAAAGTGTGAGCAACGAATCCGCGTTCTTCGTTCAAAGGACACACCCTTACGGGGCTTTCCTCCGTAATTACATCAGAACGAAATTCACTGCTCCCACGGCTCCTACTGCTCCTAATGCTTCTACTGCTTCTATTGCTTCTACGCCATCAGGAGGGCCAACTATACTTGTTCTCGAACCTATAGAACAATCAACTTATTCTCTAAACTACAGAGCAGTCACTACATCCCTCTCTAGTCTTATCAACTTGTTCTTGGAACGACAGAACAGTCTATCATCGGGAGTCTATATCAACTGAACATTCAAGCAGTTCTATCTCAGTTCGAATACTCTCCTCCTCAAGACTTCTTCGAAGACCACCTATCTACCCGTACTCAATGACGGTCATCAGATCAGTCAACATCTCTACACGGATTCTCTCATCTACGAATAATCCTTTTCTTCGTCACCTGTATCTTAAGCAACGGCATAATCTCATTAGTGTAAAGTTGTGGGAAACATATATTTTTTAATCCTGTTAATCGCAGCGTTATATCAACTCAACCGCTCCTATTATCTCAATGCAAATCAGGGGATCGATCTATTCGTGGTGTCGATTATTATAATCGTAACGGGAATTTACGACTCCCGTTGATGTGTTTCCTCATGATTGCGTCTTCCCGCGATTGGTCGAAAATACAGTTGGAGATTAGTTATTGATTATAGAAAGTTTAATGATAAAACGATCGGCGATGCTTATACGCTCCCCAACATCACAGAAATATTGGATCAATTAGGAAGTGCGAAATATTTTTCCACGTTTGACTTGGCATCAGGCTTCCATCAGATCCGAATGGCACAGGAGGATGCCCACAAAACGGCATTTTCAACACCGTACGGGCACTTTCAATTCAAAAGAATGCCCTTTGGATTAAAAAACGCCCCAACAACATTTCAACGCTTGATGAACTCAGTGCTATCAGGATTGTAAAGAGTAGAACTATTCGTCTATCTGGACGACACAGTGATTTATTCAAGATCTCTTCATGAACATGAAAGTAAATTTAACAAGTTAATGGAAAGATTAAGGCAGGCCTGATAAATGCGAATTCCTACGACGTGAAATAAGTTATTTGGGACATATAATCAGTGAAGATGGTGTAAAACTAGATGCAAAGAAGAGCGAAGCAGTATCAAAATTTCCTCGACCAAAGAAAGCGAAAAACATCAAACAATTTTTGGGACTAGCAGGATACTATAGAAGATTTATACCAAATTTCTCCAAAATCGCAAAACCATTAACGCAACTATTGAAGAAAGACATCACCTTTAAATAGTTGGAAAATCAAGAAAATGCATTCAACAATTTAAAAACAGAATTAATGACAAAACCTATTCTACTGAGGTGGTATGTCGTGATAGGTGCGGAAGGAATACTCAGATGTTCAACAAAAAGTTTATTAACTATTAACAATCACCAGTCAACAATTTATGATCCACAATTACGATTAACTATCGAGAGTTTATAATCGCGTATCTCGGCTCGTGTTTGCTTCGCTATGACGCTGAACCTTTCGCACTTCGCGGCTTGGGGCAGAATGAATCTTTTGTTCAAAACCAAACGGATTCTTTTCTTAGTTGCCCTTCGATATCCCTACTACACACGCGTTTATTAGATGTACCGCGGCGGTTGTCGCGTATGCATTCTTCCAAATATTCGGCGAAAGAACCATAGGGATATCGATGGTACATTAGGCACGTCGGCCTTACGCTTTGAAGGTATAGCGCTTTGTGTCGCGAAGCCGTTGGAAAGTTCCGTGGTCGAGTGCCGCCACACTACAATATCCGGATTTTTCCAAACCCTTCAACCTCACGATAGACGCATCAGGATACGCAATAGGCGGAGTATTGAGTCAGGGACCGATTGGAAAGGATTTGCCAATCGCGTATGCCTCTAGACTACTAAACCTTGCAGAACAAAACTATTCTACCATAGAAAAGGAATGTCTGGCAATCGTCTACTGCGCGATGCATTTCAGATCATACCTGTATAGTAGGAAATTTATTATAGTAACTGATCACAAACCGTTAGTATGGATGAGTTCCATTAAGGATCCCACGTCGAGAATTTAGAAATGGAAACTGAAATTATCAGACTTTGAGTTTGATATTCAATACAAGGAAGGACGAACAAATGCAAACGCAGATGCATTGTCTCGAAACCCGTCAGTGGTATGTCTGCCGATTAGAAAGAGAAAAGGAGATTCTCCAGATCGATATCCACATCTAAAAAGATTTTAATTGGATGCCTCGACCGATGACTCTGAAACAACTCGACAACGAGAAGACGCAAGACCTACGGTACTTGCAGAATTAAAAATTTCGGAAATTGCAGTTACGAGAGTGAATGATCATAAAGCGATATTCGTCAATATACAGGGCGCTCCGATAGATAAAGGAGCTTTGGAGATGAAGGAAATCGGAAGGCTACCACGTTACGAAAGACTCATGTTGGAAAGAGCAAGGTTGAATCAAGACTCCGGAAAATCATATCCCTACCCAAAAAGGAAGACCAAAATATTCCTATAACTTCAGAAAATCTACTAAACTCGTTGAGATCCTTACTGGACGTAGTAAACGAAAAACAATTAACGTCTTTTAGCATTAGCAAAGGAAATTTGGGAGAGATACCCTGGCGACACACAATCAGGAAATTGAAGGAAGTATTTATGGGAAAAACCATAACTATCACCATTTGCACTGGGGAAGTAATCACACCACCAGTTGAGATGCGAAATAATATAATATGAGAAAAACATGAGTCGTCCGTAGCAGGACACAAAGGCGTAACGAAGACTTATCAGAGAATACGACAGCATTATTACTGGGAAAACATGAAGAAGGAAATTCAAGAATATATAAAAACCTGCAGAGAATACTAGTTAAAGAAACTAACAAGAATAAAGACGAAGCAACCGATGGTGCTCACAGACACACCAGGTAAAGCCTTCTACAAGATCAGCATGGATATCGTCGGTCCATCGCCAAAGACACAAAAAGGAAATAAATACATACTAACAATTCAAGACTTATTGACCAAGTATTCGATTGAGATTCCGATGGAAGGGATCACTGAGATAGCGGACATCTTCGTGAAACGATTTATTTGCCGATCGGGTCATCGAGGGCATTTCTTACCGACCAGGGAGCGAACTTTACATCTTCGTTGATGAAGAAAGTGGCGAAGTGATTTTGCACTAAGCAATACATCACGTTGGCATACCATCCACAAAGCAATGGTTCAACCGAAAGATCTCACCACGTATTGACCGAATATTTGAAACTATACATAAAAAATACCAGAAACTGGGGCGAATGAGTGGAATTGGCCATGTCTTCCTACAGCACCTCTGTACATGAAGGAACAAGGTTCTCTCCGCACGAGCTACTCTTCGGACACTTGGCCAGAGAGCCCACGGGTGAGCCTATTATCGAAGAGAACATGGAACCTATTTACGCAGAATACCTGAAAGACCTATTCGGCGAAACTAATACGGTACAGCAAAAGGCGAGGGAAAATCTAATAAAGTACAAACTATAATCCAAGGAGTACTACGACAAACGAATCAATCCACAAAATTCTAAAGCAGGAGATCTGGTGTACCTCTTCAAAGAATCAAATAGAGGAAAATTTACCAACCAGTATACAGGACCGTATAAAGTATTAGATATTTTGGAAAATCAAAACGTTACAATGGAAGTGCGAGGTGCCCTGCGAACCGTACTTAACCGTATTTAAACAAGCTAAAAATGGCGCACTATCGAAACAGACAATAGCCTAACAGTGAACAGATGGACAAACAACCAAACGCCGAACATCCGCCCTAAGTGAACGGAGAGAGACGATTAACCAAATTTCCGCTGGAAATTTGAACTCCACGAGAGGGGGGGGGGGCTGTCACGTCACGTAACCCGTACGATCCGTAGTATGAAAGTAAAATTGATAATTTCTTTCAAATCAAGGCAATTTAAAACGTTTATTTGAAACCGTGTTTACAGTATTTGAAGTGAAAGACAGTTAAAGCCGCAAAAATATCTATATCTTGCAAAAACTCATCTAACTATGTCTCTATATTTACCTAATTATGTTTCTATAACGATGTTAAGACCATTTAAATTGTAAACAAAGTCGGAAGTAAACAAATGTTGGAGATCTTCCCAAACATTTTCAAAAGAAAGACCCCGACGTTTATTCAGCTCCGACAGATATAAATGTAGCGACTCAGAGAAGTCAATGAGAATATTTACCGATCGTTAATCGAGTAATAATAATTATTATCGTTCGTCTATCGAGTGTATTAATTAATTCCCGTTCGTCAACCAAATAATTACCATTGTCTATCGAAGAGTTAGTTAACATCTGGTGTATCGAAGAGTTGGTTATCATTTTGTCCATCGAAGAATCACCATCTTGCCAACCGAAGAATCATCACCCATCAACCGAGGAATTATCATTTTGTCAATCGAAGAATTTTATATCCGTCAGTCTGTTAGTCAATTGTCAATATCGAAATCGAGTAAGATTTGAATAAACCACCACATATTGCAAATTTACTTTCGAACAACTTTTATCCTCTCCCGTGTCAATATTCCTGCATATAGCAGGTTAGCCGTAAATGCAGCATATTGTCAGCTGCACTAAACATAAGTTAACGCTACCTACCTGACGGAAACTAAATTAAACGTGATAGCATAATGTTACAGCGTATTACGTTATATGGTATAACGTTATATAGCACAACATGTCGCATTACGTTATACGCAATTACGATACAACGTATTACGTAATACAGTATTACGTTATTTAGTATAATGTCAGATAGTATAATGTTATAATGAATTACGTTATATGATGTAACGCTATATAGTATAACGATAGATGGAATAAAGTCATAACGTTATTACGCTCTATCGTATTACGTTACATAGTCTAACGATATATGGTATAAAGATATATAGCATAACATAACGTATTACGTTAGATGAAATAACGCTGTAGCGCATTACGTTATACGGTATAACAATAAAACATATTACGTTATATAGGATAACGATATAACGTGTTACGTTATATGGAATAACGTTATAATGTATTACGTTATATAGTATAACGTTATAACGTATTGCGATATATGGAATAACGCTATAACATACTACGATATTATAGTACAGCGCTATAACGTATAACGTTATATAGTATTACGTTATAATGTACAACGTTATGAAGTATTACGTTACAACGTATAACCTTCCTCCGCCAAGGTCAACACGATGCTAAGGATCGCCAACGACTGGTGCACGAGTGTCGGGCTCACCCTGGCGAGAGAAAAGACGGAGGTCATGTTCATCACAAGCTTGCGAGTGCCGAGAGTGGTGAAACTCAGGTTGGGCTCCTCGGACATCGAAACGGTCGATCGCATCAGGTATCTCGGAGTCGTCATTGACTCCAGTCGGAGGTTCGGTGCGCATATCGAGATGGTGTGTAACAGAGCCGACAAGTTAATAGGAGCACTTAGGGGAATTCTACCCAACATCAACGGGCCGCCCAGCTTGGCTCGTAGGCTCTACTACAATGTGTGGGAGTCCATCGTAACTTACGGAGCACCGGTGTGGGCTAGAGCAGCGAATACCGATAAGAACAGGAAAAAGCTGAAACGTGCACAACGAACGGCCCTGTGCATAACAACGACGGCATACCGTACCGTCTCCCACGCGGCACTTTGCGTGTTGACCGGGAATCTCCCGATTTACATAAAGATAAAGATGCTCGGAGAGACCTACGAGAGGAACAAGATCCATGGGTCCAGGAGTGGCACGGATGACGACTGCAAGCTGAAGGAGGAACTGGAGGCGATTCGCAAGAAGGCCCAAGAGGACTGGCAGAAGGAGTGGAACAACTACAAAAAAGAAAATATCACAAAGAAGCTAATACCGAGTGCGCTGTTATTTACCAAAAAGAAGATGGACATCGATCACCACACCATGCAGCTGCTAACCGGGCATGGGAGCTTCGGTGTCTATAGGAAAAGGATTGGCAGGGACAGCGACAGCAACTGTCTCGACTGTGGAGACCCGAACGACGATGCGGAGCACGCCCTCTTCGCGTGCCCGAAGTGGACGGACAGAAGGATCGAGCTGGAGAACGCTCTGGGCGGGAAGATAGACGTGGGCAATCTGATCGCCACGGCGACCGCCAAGGACGAGAGCTGGAATAAATTCAGGCAATTCTGCAAGACCGTCATGTGTCACAGGAGGGTGACAGCGAGGGCCTGGGAGGAAGCAAGGAGGAGAACGAGCGAAACAACAACTACGCGGGGCAATGAGGGCAAGAACATGAAACAACGAAAAACCGCAGAAGGAGACCAGCCCAGTATTCTGAACTGGCTGAGAGGACGACATGAGCAGTAACTGCCCGAAGAAGCAGATACTACGGGGCACGAAAGGACAACCCTGAAGACTGCCGACAGGTTTTACCGGGATTGTCTGCCCCCCAAGCGGAGGAAGAAGGAGGAGGGGTTTTTAGTGGGTATGGCAACGACATCCGACCGACTCCCACCCGATGATCCGACCCAGTGATGCGGGTCACTGGGCATGCGTAATAGCATTTTCCCCTCCCCACGCAAAAAAAAGAAAAAAAAACGTATAACCTTACACAGTATTACGTTATAAAATATAACGTTATACGGTACTACATAAATAATATGCCGTTATATACTCTTACCACATAACGTATAACGTTACACAGTATTACGTTATAACGTATAACGACATATAGTATTACGTTATAACGTGTAACGTTATATACTATTACGTTATATAGTACTACGTTATAACGTATAACGTTATATACTATTACTATACAACGTGTAGCGTTATATAGTATTACGTTATAACGCATGACGTTATATACTATTACTATACAACGTGTAATGTTATGTAGTATTACGATATAACGTATAACGTTATATACTATTACGCTATAGCGTATAACGCTATATAGTACTACGTTATAACGTATGACGACACATACTATTACTATATATATAGTATAACATTATATACTATTACTATACAACGTGTAACGTTATATACTATTACTATACAACGTGTAACGTTATATACTATTACTATACAACGTGTAACGTTATATACTATTGCTATACAACGTGTAACGTTATATACTATTACTATACAACGTGAAACGTTATATAGTGTTACGTTATAACCTATAACTTTATACAGTATAACGTTATAACGTTACGTGTAACGTTACATAGTGTAACGTTATATCGTGTAACGTTATATAGTGTTACGTTTCAACGTATAACGTTATACAGAGTCACGTTATAACGTATGACGTTATATACTATTACGATAGTACGTATAACGTTATATAGTATTACGTTATAACGTATAACGTTATAAAGTAATATGATATAACGTATAATGTTATATAGTATTACGTTATAACGTACAACGTTATATACTGCTGCGTTATAACGTATAACGTTGTATAGTATAGCGTTATAACGTGTAACGTTATGTAGTATAACGTTATAACGTATAACGTTATATAGTATTACGTTATAACGTACAAGGTTATAGAGTATTACGCTATTACGTTTAACGTTATATAGTATAACGTTATAACGTATGACGTTATATACAATTACTATACAGCACGGAACGTTATATAGTGTAACGTTATATCGTGCAACGTTATATAGTATTACGATATGACGTATAACGTTATATACTTTTACTATATAACGTATAACTTTATGTAGTATAACGTTAAAACGTATAACGTTATATAGTATTACGTCATAGCGTATAACGTTATATACTATTACGTTATAACGTATAACGTTATGTAGTATAACGTTAAAGCGTGTAACGTTATACAGTATTACGTCATAACGTATAACGTTATATAGTATAACGTTATAACGCATAACGTTATATAGTATTACGTTATAACGTATAACGTTATATAGAATAACCTTATAACGTATAACGATATATACTATTACGTTATAACGTATAACGTTATATACCATTACTATACAACGTGTAACGTTATATAGTATTATCTTATAACGTATAACGTTATATAGTATTATGATATGGCGTATAACGTTATATACTATTACGATATAACGTATAACGTTATATACTATTACTATATAACGTGTAACGTTATATGGTATTACGATATAACGTATGACGTAATATACTATTACTATACAACATGCAACGTTATATAGTATATCGTTATATCGTGTAAAGTTATATAGTGTTACTATATAACTATGTTGTTATATACTATTACGTTATAACGTATAACGTCATATAGTATTACGATATAACGTATAGCGTTATATACTATTACTATATACCGTATAACATTATATACTATTACTATACAACGTGCAACCCTCTATAGTATTACGTTATAACGTGTGACGTTATATACTATTACGATATAACGTATAACGTTATATAGTATACGTTATAGTGTATAACGTTATATAGTATTACGTTATGACGTATAACGTTATATAGTATTACGTTATAACGTATAACGTTATATACTATTACGTTATATCGTTTAACGTTATATATTAAAACGTTATAACGTATGACGTTATATACTATTACTATACAACATACAACGTTATATAGTATTACGTTATAACGTATAACGTTATATACTATTGTTACGTTTGGCTATCCAAATTTTTAATTTTTAAACAATGTAGTAGTCGCTGCCACCAGAAACAGTCTAAGGACTGTGTCAATTAGATATTTTTTGTTAGATTAAGTAGCGTTATTTGGAGTTTAGGCCACTGGTCAACAATCTCCACGTTTCGGCTAACCTGCTATGCGCAGGAATACTAGCACGGGAGAGGATTGTTTGGGATAAACAATTATATTATAAATAATTATTACTGGCGGAATTAATGACGAATTATACTAATTATTGATATTATTTATTATTTTAGTTATTAATTATTAATAATGATTAAAAGTTGACTCTCCTGACGTTGGCCTCCGCTGATGAACGGGCAGGCCGCTGGGATGATTCCGTTTTTACAAAGATTGACACTTCTATAATTTTTTTTTGTTTTAATCTTTACTTAACTTGAACAGTGTAAACAACAGTGTATCCGGACGTGTTTAACAATTCGAAATTCTAACACAAAAACTTGAGGCAACTATTGTTTTAATTCTAACTGACTAATAACAATTATTTTCAAATTCGAACTGACTAATAACATTTATATCTCGTAACTCTTAAACTCGAACTGGAACGAACAATTATTCTCTAATCCTAACTTATATTCTAATTAAATCGACAGTACGAACTGATATCAGACTCACTCAAATTCAATTGAACGACTAATACCAATTATCTGCTTATTCTACCGAAGCGAACCGATTCAACTAAAATCAATTATTCCGATTATTCTCTTATTCTAACTGAACCACTAACAATTATTCTTCTTTGTCTTAACTAAATTATTCTACTGAACCAACTAATCACAATTACTCTATTCTATTTCTTTATTCTAACTGAATCAACTGATCACAATTACTCCTTTTTAATTTCGTTAAATTCTCCCGGACGCTAACAATTACTCTATTCTATTTTCGCTAAATTCTACTGAACCAACTAATCACAATTGCTCTATCCTATTTCTTTATTCTAACTGAATTACTCTTCTTTAATTTCGTTAAATTCTCCCGAACGCTAACAATTTCTCTGACTATATTCTAACTGAACCAACTAATGGCAGTTACTCTCTTTTCACAATTACTCTCCTTTATTCTAACTGGACCACTAACAATTATTCTTCTTTATTTTCGCTAACTTCTCCCGAACGCTAACAATTAATCTTACTCTTCTTTATTTTTCGCTAAATTCTCCCGAACGCTAACAATTACTCTTACTCTATTCTAACTGAACCAACTAATGGCAGTTACTCTCTTTTCACAATTACTCTTCTTTATTCTAACTGAACCACTAACAATTACTCTCCTTATTTTCGCTAAATTCTCCCGAACGCTAACAATTAATCTAATTTGAATTGTGTCGCTACGCTTTTTATAATGACATCCCCAATGGGATGACAGTCACGTGACAGTTCGTTCCGGTGGGAATCGCAATGCTGCAGGTTTTTTAGAGTTT
The DNA here is from genome assembly GCF_024516045.1 of Bombus affinis. Classification (NCBI taxonomy): domain Eukaryota; kingdom Metazoa; phylum Arthropoda; class Insecta; order Hymenoptera; family Apidae; genus Bombus; species Bombus affinis. Next base: position 3,733,845 of record NC_066350.1, on the reverse strand, counting down.
CCATAAGAGAACGTGGATTTTGATGATTGCTGATGTCTTGTTTGCTTCATCCCACGCCGTGTCTTGATTTCTCGTATACCTTTTCGATGCTGATGGAAACATTCAAAATACGTGATAAAATGTGGATATTGCAGTGGTTTGTCTTTCGCCGAGATTGCGTCTGCAATCCTTCCGAATCCTTTCCTGCTGATGCGAATGGGAACGATCAAGGCACGTGCAATCCGTTTTGTCAAAATTGCAAGGACTTTCCATACGCGTGTAGCAACGTGTCTTTGCCGAAGTTGCATCTGCGATGCTCTTGTAACCCTTCATAGCGGTGGTCATCTCGCAGTTCCGCCGTGGCTTTTGTATGTGTAGCACGCGTTATTTCTTGTTTCTTTCAATAAAGTATTTTTACATAATGGTAAGTTTTAATATATCATTTTGAAGTCGTTGTAGTGTGATCGTGAGGGTTTGATTTAATTATAAAGTTGTATAGTTTTATATTTTGAGGTTATCTTGTATTCATAATGGCGTGCTATGAATTTTGGTTATATGAATCTCGATCAGTGATTTTTAGTATGCGATCGCTATTTCGTTATTTTAGTTTATTGGGGTTTTTATCTTCTTTTGGTGATTACAGGTTATGTTGAGTCATGGACACAAAAGCGTCCGCGCCTGTGCGAACTGTGTGAGTATGTGTTATTAGTATTCTATCTCGTTTCGCATGTTGTTTGTTTCCTTAAACTTGTGAATTTGTTTTAGCGCAAGAGGAGGAAGATATGTGAATGGTACGAGATGACGTGATCGACGTGCGTGTGTGAATATGTGCGAAGGATGATGCTGAAGGGGCGGTTTTCCACCCGAGTAGGCACAGTGGCACCTTCGTTGGCGTCGTGTCCTGATGATCTTTTGACAATTTGGTTTTATTTGACAATATGAGATATATTTTGCTCCTTGTAGATTTATATGTCCATATTTGCTATATATTAAATCCTGTATATTTTATATTACTTTCTTGTTATTAGGTTATTAGTTGTGTAACTCCAGTTTCTGATCTATGGAAAGTGGTGAAACGTCTTCACGAAATACAATTTCATTCGTTTTCCTCCCTTGCATTGGCACGCTGTGAGTGGTGTCGACTTCCAAATGAGGTTTGTGCATCTTGATTATTATGCGTTTAATGATAGATACGGAGGTATCTTTGTCAGAGGTTCCCATGCGGACTGTCTCGGTGTGTATCTTGTTATGATTTCTTTTATTTAGTTCATCCTGCTTCTTTCGTGTTTTATTCACTGCATATGATATTTCAGTGCAAGAAGAAGAAGAATTGTAAAGAATCCGTAAGTGGCCCTAGAAGACGCAGTCATCGTGTGAGGTGTTGTCGGCAGGAACGAAGAGTCGAAGTTGTTGAAGAAGTCGTGTGACATTTGTATTGTTTCTGGTTATATACAACGCTATTCCACATATCTATGTATATATATATATATATATATATATATATATATATATATATATATATGTCGGGGAAACGGTAGGATTGGGGGTAGAGGTGTTCGATGAATCTTCGTTGATATTGGCCATTGATGCGGTGTAACGATGGTAGAGTTTATTGGCACAAGTGAGTGGTATTACAGCGTTGGTAATTAATCACAATGTTAGATGCTCGCGGCGCTATGATAATGGCCTCGGGTCCGGTAACGAATCCGCGGTCAACGGGATGTCGAACGTGTATACTTCGTGGAAGTCTAAGTTATATTCCGGTCGCCACAGAACGAGCACTACGTACCGGAGAATTACTTGTATCGTCGTTAAAATCGTACGAAAGAGTGTCTTCCCATCACGGTGACGCCGCCGAGGAAAACCACGACGGGCGTGCCCAAGGGCACGAGATCATCGGATTCGTGGAGAAAAGTCTTCATTCGGAAAGTGAGGGAAATTGGAGTTACTGCTAATTGGTCAATTTCCGTGTTGATGGTTGGGGAAGGGTGCTAGCCGCCCTTAAGAGAAAGTCGCCATCGGGTCGCGTCGTTCGTGAGAAAAATATACTTCTCCAATTTTCCCATAGTTGGAACAAAGGCTGTTTGTCGGTTTGAAGGACTCTCGTTAAATAGATCTTAAGATTTATAGCGGGTCCTCGGGCTAGCCGAACATGTACCGTGGAGACGCATCAACATCTGGTAACCGTCTTACTCGAAGCATAGTCTGCGTGTGGCGAGCCACGGGCCAGAAACTATTGAGACATTTACCATCGCACCCTGTCCCAAGCATTTCTTTTAAGGAGAGTTATAGAGTCACTTCCTGCCTTGGTTTAAACAAAACGTTCATCCCCTTGACCGCGACTACGTTCGGCGACTGGTCGTCGCCTCGAGCCCGAGCTCACTATCATAAATCTCGAATAAGTACAGTCGGATCGAATGACAACGGTTTTCTTAATACGGCTATGGTGAAATCTAAATTACAGTACTAGGTGTCTTCCCAAAGTTCCGAGGAGAAGGCTCCGGTGCTCTTTCATCTCCGACATATATATATATGTCGGGTTGGCGTTAAGGTTAGAGTTAGGGTTAAGGGCGTGAAACGAATCCCTATTGGCGCTAGACGTGATCGTTATGCGATAGAGGAGATATTTACTAGTGCAAATATGACTATGATGGAATTGGACAAGTAATCGCGATAATTAGATACTCGAGAAGCTATTGACAATGATCCTAGGCTCAAAAACGAATCCGCGGTCAACGGGATGACGGACTTTACCCTTCGTTAGCGTCTAAGTTACACTGTATGTTAGAGCAAGGGGCAATTATTACGTATACGAAAGACAGATCGATTACTGATGAGATCGCACTAGAGAGTCCGTCTCCGTCGCGGTGACGCTGTCGAAGAAAACTATGATGGGTGTGTCTAAGGGCACGAGATCATCGGATTCGCGGAGAAAAGTCTTCGTTCGAAGGGTGAGGGAAATTGACGTTGCTGTTAATTGGTCAATTTCCATGTTGGTGGTTAGAGAAAGATATTAGCTGTCCTTGGGGAAAGTTGCTAGCGAGAAGCGTCGTTCGTGGAAGGATAGATTTCTCTTATCTTCCCGTAGTTGGGGCACAGGCCATTTGTCTATTTGAGAGACTTTGTGTAATTGAAATTTAATATTCGTAGCGGGTCCTCGCCCAGCTAAACATATACTGTGAAGATGCGTTGGCATCTGGCAATCGTCTTACCCGAAGGACAAAGTCTGCGTGTGGCGAGCCACGGGACAGAAATCGTTGAAATGTTTACCGTCGTGCCCTGTCCCAAGTATTTCTTTTAAGGAGAGTTATAGAATTACTTCATGCCTTTGTTAGACAAAACGTTCATCCCTTTGACCGCGGCTACGTTCGGCGACTGATTGTCGCCTCGAGCCCGAGCTCACTATCATAAATCTCAAATAAATACAGTCGGATCGAATGACAACAGTTTCTTAATACGGCTATGGTGAAATCTAAATTACAATACTAGGGGTCTTCCCAAAGTTCCAAAGGGAAGGTTCCGGTGTTCTTTCATCTCCGACATATATATATATATGTCGGAGATGAAAGAACGCCGGAGCTCCTCCTTGGATTCGCGGGAATACCGCAACTCTGTAACTTGGATTAAACGAATGCCGCTCCGATTGTTCGAGATTTATGATCATGAGCTTGGGCTCGAGGCGACAATCAGTCGCCGAACGTAGCCGCGGTCAAAGGGATGAACGTTTTATCTAACAAAGGCACAGAGTAACTCTATACCTCTCCTTAAAAGAAATAGTCGTAGCGATACGTGGCAGTAAATACTTCAATAGTTTCTATCCCGCGGCCCGCCACACGCAGATTTTGTCCTTCGGGTAAGATGATCGCCGGGTGTCGGCATGCCTTTGTGGCGTATGTTTAGCTAACGTAAGGACCCGCTATAGATCTTAAGATTTAGTCAAGCGAAGTCCGTCAAATAGACTTTGTTGCAACTACGGGAAGATAGGAGAAACCTATCCTCCACGAGCGTTGCCCCCCGTCAACAACCTCCCCTCAAGGGCGGCCAGCATCTCTTTCAAAACGCCGATATGGAGATCGACCAATTAGCAACAGCGCTAATTTCCCTCTCCTTTGGAAAGAAAGCTTTCTTTGACGAATCCGAGGATTTCATATCCTTAGACCCACCCAATATAGTTTTCCTCGACGACATCGTCGAGACGGAGATTCATTCTTTCGTACGATCTCATCGACGAATGACAGTGCCACCTTACAACCAGCGAATACATCACTTCTAGTTAATAAAGAGTTAGACTTGAACTGTGCGAGAACATACGTTTACCATCCCGTGACCGCGGATTCGTTTCGAACCTAAGGTCATCATCACTAGTGCGTAATCTTGTTAATAAGCCCGTGCTAATAAACTCCCCATTGTATCACGGCAATGGCTAATTCCAACGAAAATTCATTAAACGCCCATCCCCATAATCCTGACTTTAATCCGACATCAGAAGTGGGATCAGGGCCATACGTAACGATGGAACAACTCATGGCCATCGTGCGCCAGATAACTCAGCCGCGAGAGCAAAGACCGAGTGAAACATCTACGATCGTGCCGCTTCCGCGTTTTAACCCCGGAAGCTTGGGTTCTGACCCAGCCGCATGGTGTGCGACTGTTGACGTGATCATGGAAGAAAAACCTTTGCAAGGCAGTGCGCTACTTTGTGCCTTGAGTGCCGCTCTAGAAAGCTCGGCAGCGCAGTGGCTTACACAAGTACCTGCTACTCAAATTTCCTCTTGGCCAAAGTTTAAAGACCGTTTCCTTACACGCTTTGGTGGGAAAGAGACAGCCGCCACGACGCTATGGAAAATGAAAAACCAAGCACGACTGGAGGGTGAAACCCTGGGAGATTACAGCAGCCGTTTACGTTCCTTCCTGATGGCGAGGTGGGAAAGGTGTACCAAGGACGAGATAGTCAACGCTACCGTGCTCCTTCATATAGGTTCACAGGACCAGCGCGTCCTACGGATAGCACTCACGAACGATATCAAGACCGAGGACCAGCTCACAGGCGAAATGACAGTGCTCTCCGATTCTGTGAAGAGGCCGGCGTCTTCAGTAAGCAACTCCTCCGCGAGTCCCGAAGCTAAACGGCATAAGCCTTCTGACTCCCGACACAAGTGCTACCACTGTGGTAGACACGGACATAAAGCATCTGAGTGCCGCGAGAGGACAAGACTGGAGGCGGAGAAACGCAATCGAAAATCAGGGGAAAACCGGGCTGCCACGTCTTCGAAGGTGTCCTGCTACAGGTGTAACGAGGAGGGCCACATCGCGCCCAACTGCCCGACCTTACGTAGAGGAAACCCTGCTACGAAAGAGGAGCGACAGGTTAACTTCTGTGTGGTGGAGGCCCCGACCGGTAAATTAAGTCACGAGGGTGAGTCGTTCCTGTTTTGTTTTGATTCCGGAGCTGAATGCTCATTAATCAAAGAATCGGTAGCTTCAAAATTTTCCGGCAAGAGAACAACCGAGATAGTAGTAATGCGTGGAATTGGGAACACTTGCGTTAAGAGTACGACCCAAATTCTGTCCGCCGTATGTATCAGCGGTCTTACACTGGAGGTAATTTTTCACGTCCTTGCCGACAATTACTTAAAACACGATATTATTATTGGGTGCGAAATTTTAAGCCAAGGCTTCGACGTACTCATGACGCGCAATAGCCTCGATATTTGTAAGTCGAAAACGGTTAATGTCTGTAATAATATCGCCGAACCTGCGATCGATCTCAATGATGTAGACACCGAGGTACTCGGCGACGATAAAGACCGATTGATTTCCATTCTCGGCAGATTCAAAAACTCGTTCATCACGGGTTTCCCACGTACCCGCGTAAATACGGGTCAATTAGAAATACGGTTGATCGACCCTAACATCACCGTCCAAAGAAGCCCCTATAGACTTAGCGAGGAAGAACGGAGAATCGTACGAGCGCGAATCAGCGAACTACTCAGAGCTAACATTATAAGACCTAGCAATTCGCCGTTCGCGAGCCCCATGCTACTCGTGAAGAAAAAGGACGGTTCGGATAGATTGTGCGTAGATTTTCGAGCGTTGAATAAGAATACGGTCGCGGACCGGTACCCCCTACCCCTTATCGCGGACCAAATCGCGAGGTTACAAACGGCGAAATACTTCATTAGCCTGGACATGGCCAGCGGGTTCCACCAAATTCCTATACATCCTAATTCGGCGGAATACACGGCGTTCGTTACACCCGACGGGCAGTACGAGTACGTAACGATGCCGTTCGGATTGAAAAATGCACCGTCTGTTTTTCAGAGGGCCATTTTCAATGCCCTGGGCGACCTTGCGTATTCCTACGTCGTTGTCTATTTGGATGACGTCCTAATTATCGCCGACTCAATAGATCAAGCCTTAGAGAGGTTGGACATCGTGTTAAGTACCCTTGTAAACGCCGGGTTTTCGTTTAACTTTTCTAAGTGCTCTTTCCTGAAGACGTCGATACTCTATTTGGGATACGTAATCCAGAACGGAGAAGTCCGTCCCAACCCGGGTAAAGTATATGCCTTAAGCTCCCTACCCGCGCCGACGACCGTCACACAGCTCAGGCAGTTCATAGGGCTAGCCTCGTACTTTCGGAAGTTCATCCCTAAATTTTCGCAATTGTTAAAACCCTTATACGCGCTTACGTCCGGCAGTAAAAATATAACATGGGCGGACAGGCACGAAAAAATAAGACAAGAGGTAATCTCCGTTCTGACCGACGCACCGGTGTTAATGCTATTTGACCCCAATTACCCAATAGAATTACATACCGATGCTAGCTCCGAAGGATTTGGGGCTATTTTAATGCACAAGGTGGAAGGTAAAAATCGAGTAGTAGAATACTATAGTAAAAGAACCAGCCTCACGGAATCCAGATATCACTCTTATGAACTCGAAACATTAGCTGTTGTAAACGCCATAAAACATTTCCGCCACTACCTGCACGGACGGGAATTTCTTGTCGTCACGGACTGCAATTCATTAAAGGCGTCTAAGAGCAAAGTACATTTGAATGACAGGGTACACAGGTGGTGGGCTTACTTGCAAACGTTTACCTTCGACATTGTGTATCGGGAGGGCAAGCGAATGGCCCACGTAGATTTCTTTTCGCGAAATCCCACAGGCGTTGACCCTATTAGATTCGACAAAATCAAAGAGAAAATGGTTAATCTGGCCGAAATTTCGGAAGACTGGCTACTAGCCGAACAACGTCGTGACCCCCAAATTTCGGGAATTGTCGAAAAGTTGCAAAATGATGAGCTCGCGGAAGACATCGCGAATACTTACGAATTACGGTCCGGTACTCTCTACCGGAAAATCCAAAGAAGAGGCAGGACTCTCAGTTTACCTATTGTTCCAAGAGGGTTTAGGTGGTCCGTTATTAACCATGTGCATCAGTCAATTATGCACTTGGGTTGGGATAAGACGCTCGAGAAACTGTACGAGTATTACTGGTTCGAAGGAATGGCGAAGTACGTTCGCAAGTTCGTAGAGAACTGCCATGCTTGTAGAGTTTCGAAGGCTAGTTCAGGTAAGATACAAGCCGAATTGCATCCCATACCCAAGGCCAGCATACCTTGGCACACGGTCCACATGGATATAACGGGCAAGCTGAGTGGTAAAAGCGATTCGAAGGAGTACGTCATTGTGTTGATCGACGCCTTCACTAAATTCGTATACCTGCATCATACTCGTAGGATAGATTCTTTTAACACCATTAAAGCGCTTAAATCCGCTATATTTCTATTCGGGAGTCCCTGTCGGATAATAGCGGACCAGGGAAGGTGTTTTACGGGTAAAGAATTTCGCGAGTTCTGCGAAAGCAAACGAATTAAAGTTCACTTGATAGCGACCGGTGCCAGTAGGGCTAACGGACAAGTAGAACGTGTTATGGGCACGTTGAAAAATATGTTCACGACAGTAGAGACGACCGGGCGGCCGTGGCAAGACGCGATTGGGGAAATGCAGCTAGCGTTGAACTGCACCGTCAACCGCGTGACTAATTCGAGCCCCTTACAACTACTAATCGGTAGATCGGCGAGACCGTATGACCTATTGCTACCCGACAATATTGAAGAAAAAGAAGTCGATATCTCCGATGTAAGGCAGCAGGCCGTACAGAACATAGAAAGTAACGCCCAATACGACAAAGAAAGATTTGATAGGAACAAAGCTAAAGTGGTTAGGTTTAACCTCGGCGACTTCGTACTACGTAAGAACGAGGAAAGAAACCAAACCAAGCTAGAGCCGAAATTCAAGGGTCCATTTGTAATAACCGAGATTTTGGAAGGAGATAGATATATTCTAAAAACGCTAGACGGTAAACGATCGTATAAAGACAGTCACGACAGATTAAGAAAAATGCCGGACAGTCGCGTTCCCGCTGAGTTAGACGTCGGTAGTGACGGCAATAACAGTGACCACGACGACATGAGTACCTCGATCTCGGAAGATCCTTAGCACAAAGACCGTAGCACCTTACGGAGTATGTTATGAAGCTCGGTAAAGGGGGCAAGTGATGTGTTCACGCGCACCATGAGCTATAGAGTTATGAAGCTCGGTAAAGGGGGCAAGTGATGTGTTCACGCGCACCATGAGCTATAGAGTTATGAAGCTCGGTAAAGGGGCAAGTGATGTGTTCACGCGCACCATGAGCTATAGAGTTATGAAGCTCGGTAAAGGGGCAAGTGATGTGTTCACGTGCACCATGAGCTATAGAGTTATGAAGCTCGGTGAAGGGGCGAGTGATGTGTTCACGCGCACCATGAGCTATAGTGTTATGAAGCTCGACTAAGGGGCAAGTGATGTGTTCACGCGCACCATGAGCTACAGCGTTACGAAGTTTGGTGCGGTCGTGCGATCTAAAAAAACGAGATCCATTGGGGTACGAAATCGAGACTGGTCCATTTCGCCGTTATGACCCGACTGATAACCCACAGGATGCAACTAGCACTTCCAATATTAATTACAACGTTACTAATTCATGTTCTCTTCTATTCCTTTGGTTGTCAAACCTCCGAACAAAATTTTATTGTTACACTGGACCCTCAGCTTATTTAGACATTAAGTTAAATTGTAAACAATGTTAATTGTACCGAGACTAACGTTAAGAAAACTCTCAATATTGTAGCTACACCCGAGGACGTGTGATAGTCAGAATGGCCGTGTCGGAGATGAAAGAACGCCGGAGCTCCTCCTTGGATTCGCGGGAATACCGCAACTCTGTAACTTGGATTAAACGAATGCCGCTCCGATTGTTCGAGATTTATGATCATGAGCTTGGGCTCGAGGCGACAATCAGTCGCCGAACGTAGCCGCGGTCAAAGGGATGAACGTTTTATCTAACAAAGGCACAGAGTAACTCTATACCTCTCCTTAAAAGAAATAGTCGTAGCGATACGTGGCAGTAAATACTTCAATAGTTTCTATCCCGCGGCCCGCCACACGCAGATTTTGTCCTTCGGGTAAGATGATCGCCGGGTGTCGGCATGCCTTTGTGGCGTATGTTTAGCTAACGTAAGGACCCGCTATAGATCTTAAGATTTAGTCAAGCGAAGTCCGTCAAATAGACTTTGTTGCAACTACGGGAAGATAGGAGAAACCTATCCTCCACGAGCGTTGCCCCCCGTCAACAACCTCCCCTCAAGGGCGGCCAGCATCTCCTTCAAAACGCCGATATGGAGATCGACCAATTAGCAACAGCGCTAATTTCCCTCTCCTTTGGAAAGAAAGCTTTCTTTGACGAATCCGAGGATTTCATATCCTTAGACCCACCCAATATAGTTTTCCTCGACGACATCGTCGAGACGGAGATTCATTCTTTCGTACGATCTCATCGACGAATGACAGTGCCACCTTACAACCAGCGAATACATCACTTCTAGTTAATAAAGAGTTAGACTTGAACTGTGCGAGAACATACGTTTACCATCCCGTGACCGCGGATTCGTTTCGAACCTAAGGTCATCATCACTAGTGCGTAATCTTGTTAATAAGCCCGTGCTAATAAACTCCCCATTGTATCACGGCAATGGCTAATTCCAACGAAAATTCATTAAACGCCCATCCCCATAATCCTGACTTTAATCCGACATATATATATATATATATATATATTATTATATTTGTCGGGTTGGGGTTACGATTAAAGTTAGGGTTAAGGGCGTAAAACGAATCCCTATTGACGCTAGACGTGATCATTATGCAATAGAGGAGATATTTACCAGTGCAAACATGACCATGATGGAATTGGACAAGTAATCGTGATAATTTGATACTCGAGAAGCTAACGACGATGATCCTAGGCTCAATAACGAATCCACGATCAACGGGATGACGAACTCTACTCTTCTTTAGCGTCTAAGTTGTACTCAATGTTAATGCATGGGGCAATCACTACGTATCCGAGAGTTACTTGAATCGTCGTCGAGATCGTACCGGAGAGTAACTCTCCGTCTCGACGATGCCGTCGAGGAAAACTATAATGGGTGGATCTAAGGACATGAGATCCTCGGATTCGTCAAAGAAAGCTTTCGTTCCAAAGGTGAGGGAAATTAGCGCTGTTGCTAATTGGTCGATCTCCATATCGGCGTTTTGAAAGAGATGCTGGCCGCCCTTGAGGGGAGGTTGTTAACGGGGGGCATCGTTCTTGGAAGATAGGTTTCTCCTATTTTCCCGTAGTTGCAGCAAAGACTACTTGTCTATATGAAGGACTTTGCATGACTAAATCTTAAGATTTATTGCGGGTCCTCACGTTAGCTAAACATATACTGCGGAGGTATGTTGACATCTGGAGATCATCTTACCCGGAGTATAGAATCTGCGTGTGGCGAGCCACGGGACAGAAACCATTGAAATATTTACTGCCGCGTGTCGCTACGACTATTTCTTTTAAGGAGAGGTATAGAGTTACTTTGTGCCTTTGTTAGATAAAACGTTCATCCCTTGACCGTGGCTACGTTCGGCGACTGGTTGTCGCCTCGAGCCCAAGCTCACTATCATAAATCTCGAACAATCGGGGTGACATTTGTTTAATCTAAATTACGACATTACGGTATTCCCGAGAATCCAAGGAGCGGTTCCGGTGTTTTTCCATCTCCGACATATTATTATATATTATTATATTAAATCTTCAGTTGGTTTAGTTGAATGTTCAGTAATGTAATTTTCACAAGGTGGTTTTGTATATTAGATGAGTAGTTGTTCGATATAATAATATGTGTATATATATATATACATTTCACAATGTAATTTTCAATTATGTGAAATATATATATGCATATGTATATGTGCGTGTATTGTTATTCTCATTGTTTCTCGGATCGTTAATTGGTTAAATATTCCATAATGTGGATTTCGTATATAATTCTCTAGGTTCGTAGAAATGTAATTCTATATATTTATTTCTTTGCGTTTTAATGGTTTAATAACGTATACATACATCTAACGTACACATACATACATAATAACGTATACATATATATATGTACGCATGTATGTATGTACCCCAAAGATACGCGTACGCATGTGTATATCTATACATGTGTGTGTCGCAGAGCAACCTTGTATACAATTTTCACTCTTATTAGAATGCTGATGTAGTGTAGTATATTTTATTTCTTTTATATTTTATTAGATTACCAATTATTCAGATTCACGAAGTAGGTCACACACACAGATATGCATACACGTGTGTGTATATACATGAGTTTTCGCAGAGAAATCTCATACATTTGAATCGCGGATTGTTTTATTTATTGGTTCATTTAATTATTTCATTTTATTTGTATTTTATATGTCATTGCTGATTGGTTGTAGTGTTTCTTCTTATTGATTCATTTATTTCATTTTGATTGTCTGTCGTATAATTCTTTTTATTTTGACTGGTTAGTTATTAGTTAATTTATTATTATTGGTCGTGTTTAATTATTCATAAGTTATTGGTTCGTGGCGTCACGTGCGAAACGCGGGACGTGACACTATTACGTTATAACGTTTAACGTTATATAGTATTAGGTTACAACGTAAAACGTTATATAGTAAAACGTTATAACGTATGACGTTATATACTATTACTATACAACATACAACGTTATATAGTATAACGTTATATCGTGTAACGTTATATACTATTACGTTATAACGTATATCGTTATATACTATTACGATATAACGTATAACGTTATGTAGTATAACGTTAGAACGTATCACGTTATATAGTATTACGTCATAACGTATAACGTTATATAGTAATATGATATAACGTATAAGGTTATATAGTATTACGTTATAACGCATAATGTTATATACTATTACTATACAACGTGTAACGTTATACAGTATTACGATATAACGAATGACGTTATATACTATTACGATATAACGTATAACGTTATATAGTATTACGTTATAGTGTATAACGTTATATAGTATTACGTTATAACTTACAACGTTATATACAATTACGTTATAACGTTAAACGTTATATAGTATTGCGTTATAACGTATAACGTTATATAGAATTACGTCATAACGTATTACGTTATAACGTATTTCGTTATGTAGTATAACGTTAAAACGTATAACGTTATACAGTATTACGTCATAGCGTATAACGTTATATACTATTACGTTATAACGTATAACGTTATGTAGTATTACGTTATAACGTATAACGTTATATACTATTACTATACAACGTGTAACGATATATAGTATTTCGTTATAACGTATAACGTTATATAGTATTACGTTGCAACGTATAACGTTATATAGTATTACGTTACAACGAATAATGTTATATAGTATTACGTTATGAGGTACAACGTCATACACTATTACGTTATGACGATTAACGTTATATAGTATTACGTTATAACGTATAACGTTATATAGAATTTCGTTATAACGTATAACGTTATGTACTATTACGTTGTAACGTATAACGTTATATACTATTACTATACAACGAGTAACGCTATATAGTAATACGATATAACGTATTAAGTTATATACTATTACGATTTAACGTGTAAGGTTATATACTATTACGTTACAACTATAACGTTATATACTACTACTATACAACCTGTATCGTTATATAGTATTACGTTATAAAGTATGAAATTATATAATATTACGATATAACTTATAACGTTTTATACTATTACGCTATAACGTATATCAATACATACTATTACGTTATAACGTATAAAGTTATATACTATTACTATACAACGTGTAACGTTATATAGCATTACGTTATAGCGTATAACGTTAGATGGTATAACCTTATATCTTGTAACGTTATATAGTATTACGATATAACGTATACGTTATATACTATTACTATAAAACGTGTAACGTTATATAGTATTACGTTATAACGTATAACGTTATATAATATTACTATACAACGTGTAACGTTATATAGTATTACGTTATAACGTATAACGTTATATAGTATAACGTTATATCTTGTAACGATATATAGTATTACGATATAACGTATAACGTTATATACTAGTACTATACAACGTGCAACCCTCTATAGTATTACGTTATAACGTGTGTCGTTATATACTATTACGATATAACATATAACGTTATATAGGATTACGTTATAACGTATAACGTTATATACTATTACGTTATAACGTATAACGTTATATGGTATTACGTTATAGTGTATAACGTTACATAGTATTACGTTATAACTTACAACGTTATATAGTGTAACGTTATATAGTATTACTTTATATCGTACAACGTTATACACTATTACGATATAACGTATAACATTGTATACTGTTACTATACAACGTGTAACGTTATACAGTATTACGTTATAACGTATAACGTTATATAGAATAACCTTATAACGTATAACGATATATACTATTACGTTATAACGTATAACGTTATATACTATTACTATACAACGTGTAACGTTATATAGTAATACGTTATAACGTATAACGTTATATAGTATTTCGTTATAACGTATAACGTTATGTAGTATTACGTTATAGAGTACAGCGTTATATAGTATAACGTTATAACGCATAACGTTATATAGTATTACGTTATAACGTATAACGTTATATAGAATTACGTTATAACGTATGACATTATATACTATTACGTTTTAACGTATAACGTTATATACTATTACTATACAACGTGTAACGTTATATAGTATTACGTTATAACGTGTGACGTTACATACTATTAACATTATAACATATTACATTATTAACATTATTACATTATTACCTTATAACATATTAACATTATAACATTATTAACATATAACATTATATACTACTACTATACATCGTGTAACTTTATATAGCATTACGTTATAACGTATGACGTTACATAATATTACTATATACCGTATAACATTATATACTAATACTATACAACGTATAACGTTATACAGTATTACGTTACAACGTGTGACGTTATGTAGTATTACGATATATCGTATAACGTTATATACTATTACATTATAACGTATAACGTTATATGCTATCACGTTATATCTTGTAACGATATATAGTATTACGATATAACGTATAACGTTATATACTATTACTATACAACGTGTAACGTTAAATACTATTGCTATACAACGTGTAACGTTATATAGTATTACTTTATATCGTACAACGTTACATAGTACAACGTTATATCGTATAACGTTATATAGAATTACGTCATAACGTTTGACGTTATATAGTATTACGTTATAACGTATAACGTTATATAGTATTACGTTATAACGTATAACGTTATATAATATTACGTTATACCGTATAACGTTATATAGAATAACGTTATAACGTGTGACGTTATATACTACTACTATACAACATTCAAAGTTATATAGTATAACGTTATATCGTGTAACGTTATGTAGTGTAACGTTATAACGTATAACGTTATGTACTATTACGTTTTAACGTAGAGCGTTATATAATATTACGATATAACGTATGACGTAATATACTATTACTATACAACATGCAACGTTATATAGTATAACGTTATATCGTGTAACGTTATATAGTATTACTTTATATCTTACAACGTTACATGGTGTAACGTTATAACGTATAACGCTATATAGTATTACGTTATAGTGTATAACGTTATATAGTATTACGTTATAACTTACAACGTTATATAGTGTATCGTTATATCGTGTAACGTTATATAGTATTTGTCACGTCCCGCGTTCCGCACGTGACGCCACGAACCAATAACTTATGAATAATTAAACACGACCAATAATAATATATTAACTAATAACTAACCAATCAAAATAAAAAGAATTATACGACAGACAATCAAAATGAAATAAATGAATCAATAAGAAGAAACACTACAACCAATCAGCAATGACATATAAAATACAAATAAAATGAAATAATTAAATGAACCAATAAATAACACGACACGACGCCAACGAAGGTGCCACTGTGCCTATTTGGATGGAAAACCGCCACTTCAGCATCATCCCTCGCACATATTCACACACGCACGTCGATCACGTCATCTCGTACCATTCACATATCTTCTTCCTCTTGCGCTAAAACAAATTCACAAGTTTAAGGAAACAAACAACATGCGAAACGAGACAGAATACTAAAAACACACTCACACGGTTCGCACAGGCGCGGACGCTTTTGTGTCCATGACGCAACATAACCTGTAATCATCAAACTCCACGTTCTCTCATGAAAACTCTAAAAACCTGCAACATTGCGATTCCCACCGGAACGAACTGTCACGTGACTGTCATCCCATTGGGGATGTCATTATAAAAAGCGTAGCGACACAATTCAAATCGGAGTAATCGTTACCAGTTGAATAAAAGAGTAAGAGAGTAATTGTTAGCGGTTCGGGAGAATTTAGCGAAAAATAAAGAAGAGTCAGATTAATTGTTAGCGTTAGCGTTAGCGATTAATTGTTAGTGGTTCAGTTAGAACAATCAGAGTAATTGTGAAAAGAGAGTAACTGCCATTAGTTGGTTCAGTTAGAATATAGTCAGAGAAATTGTTAGCGTTCGGGAGAATTTAACGAAATTAAAGAAGAGTAATTCAGTTAGAATAAAGAAATAGGATAGAGCAATTGTGATTAGTTGGTTCAGTAGAATTTAGCGAAAATAGAATAGAGTAATTGTTAGCGTCCGGGAGAATTTAACGAAATTAAAAAGGAGTAATTGTGATCAGTTGATTCAGTTAGAATAAAGAAATAGAATAGAGTAATTGTGATTAGTTGGTTCAGTAGAATAATTTAGTTAAGATAAAGAAGAATAATTGTTAGTGGTTCAGTTAGAATAAGAGAATAATGGGAATAATTGATATTAGTTGAATCGGTTCGCTTCGGTAGAATAAGCAGATAATTGGTATTAGTCGTTCAATTGAATTTGAGTGAGTCTGATATCAGTTCGTTCAGTTGATTTAATTAGAATTTAAGTTAGGATTAGAGAATAATTGTTCGTTCCAGTTCGAGTTTAAGAATTACGAGATATAAATGTTATTAGTCAGATCGAATTATAAAATAATTGTTATTAGTCAGTTAGAATTAAAACAATAGTTGGCTCAAGTTTTTGTGTTAGAATTTCGAATTGTTAAACATGTCAGACACACTGTTGTTTACACCGTTCAAATTAAATAAAGATTAAAACGAAAAATTATAGAAGTGTCGATCTTTGTAAAACCGGAATCACCCCAGCGGCCTGCCCGTTCATCAGCGGAGGCCAACGTCAGGTGAGTCAACTTTAATTATTATTATTAATTAATAATTAAAATAATAAATAATATCAATGATTAGTATAATTCGTCATTAATTCCGCCAGTAATAATTATTTATAATATAATTGTTTATTCCAAACAATCCTCTCCCGTGCTAGTATTCCTGCACATAGCAGGTTAGCCGAAACGTGGAGATTGTTGACCAGTGGCCTAAACTCCGATCAACGCTACATAATCTAACAAGAAATATCTAATTGAAACAGTCCTTAGACTGTTTCTGGTGGCAGCGACTACTACATTGTTTAAAATTTCAAAATTTGGATAGCGAAACGTAACAATTACTTTATATCGTACAACGTTACATAGTATAACGTTATAACGTATGACGTTATATAGTATTACGTTATAACGTATAACGTTATATATTATTACGTTATATCGTGTAACGTTATATAATGTTACGTTATAACGTATAACGTTATATAGAATTACGTTATAACGTATGACGTTATATACTATTACGATAGAATGTATAACGTTATATAGTATTACGTTATAACGTCTAACGTTTTATACTATTACGTTATAACGTATATCGTTATAAACTATTACGATATAACGTATAACGTTATCTAGTATAACGGTAAAACGTATAACGTTATATAGTCATAGCGTATAACGTTATATACTATTACGTTATAACGTATAACGTTATATAGAATTACGTCATAACGTATGACGTTATATAGTATTACGTTATAACGTATAACGTTATATAGAATTACGTCATAACGTATGACGTTACATAGAATTACGGTATAACGTATAACGTTATATAGAATTACGTCATAACGTATAACGTTATATAGAATTACGTCATAACGTATAACGTTATATAGTATTACTATATAACGTGTAACGTTATATGGTATTACGATATAACGTATGACGTAATATACTATTACTATACAATATGCAACGTTATATAGTATAACGTTATATCGTGTAAAGTTATATAGTGTTACGATATGACTATGTCGTTATATACTATTACGTTATAACGTAGAACGTCATATACTATTACGATATAACGTATAGGGTTATATACCACTACTATATACCGTATAACATTATATACTATTACTATACAACGTGCGACCCTCTATAGTATTACGTTATAACGTGTGACGTTATATACTATTACGATATAACGTATAACGTTATATAGGATTACGTTATAACGTATAACGTTATATACTATTACGTTATAACGTATAACGTTATATGGTATTACGTTATAGTGTATAACGTTATATAGTATTACGTTATAACTTATAACGTTATATAGTGTAACGTTATAGCGTGTAACGTTATATAGTATTACTTTATATCGTACTACGTTATATACTATTACGTTATAACGTATAACGATATATACTATTACTATACAACGTGTAACGTTATATAGTATTACGTTATAACGTATAAAGTTATATAGTCTAACGTTATATCGTGTAACGTCATATAGTATTACGATATATCGTATAATGTTATACACTATTACGATATAACGTATAACATTGTATACTGTTACTATACAACGTGTAACGTTATACAGTATTACGTTATAACGTATAACGTTATATAGTATTTCGTTATAACGTATAACGTTATATAGTATTACGTTATAGCGTACAACGTAATACAGTATAACGTTATAACGCATAACGTTATATAGTATTACGTTATAACGTATAACGTTATATAGAATTACGTTATAACGTATGACATTATATACTATTACGTTTTAACGTATAACGTTATATACTATTACTATACAACGTGTAACGTTATATAGTACTACGTTATAACGTGTGACGTTACATACTATTAACATTATAACATATTACATTATTAACATTATTACATTATTACCTTATAACATATTAACATTATAACATTATTAACATATAACATTATATACTACTACTATACATCGTGTAACTTTATATAGCATTACGTTATAACGTATAATGTTACATAGTTTAACTTTATAAAGTATGACCTAAAATACTATTACTATACAACATGGAACGATATATAGTATAACGTTATATCGTGTAGCGTTATATACTATTACTATACAACGCGTAACGTATTATAGTATTACACTATAACGTATAACGTTTTACACTATTACGACATAACGTATGACGTTATATACTATTACGTTATAACGTATAACGTTATATAGTATAACGTTATATCGTGTAACGTTATATAGTATTATCATGTATCGTATAGCGTTTATACTATTACTATACAACGTGTATCGTTATATATTATTACGTTATACCGTATAACGATATATAGTATTGCGTTACAACGTATTACGTTTTATAGTATTACCTTATAACGTATAACGTTATATAATATTACTATACAGCGTGTAACGTTATATACTATTACGATATAACGCATAACGTTAGATATTATTATTATACAACGTGTAACGATATATATTATTACGTTATAACGTACAACGTTATATAGTACTACGTTATAACGTATGACGTAACATAAGATTACTATATACCGTATAACATTATATACTAATACTACACAATGTGTAACATTATATAGCATTACGTTATAACGTATGACGTTACATAATATTACTATATACTGTATAACAATATACTAATACTATACAACGTATAACGTTACATAGTATTACGTTACAACGTGTAACGTTATGTAGTATTACGATATATCGTATAACGTTATATACTATTACGTTATAACGTATAACGTTATATGCTATCACGTTATAACGTATGACGTTATATAGTACTACGTTACAACGTATGATGTTACATAATATTACTATAAACCGTATAACACTATATACTATTACTATACAACGTGTAACGTTATGTAGTATTACGATATATCGTATAACGTTACATACTATTACGTTATAACTTATAACGTTATATGCTATCACGTTATAACGTATGACGTTATATAGTACTACGTTACAACGTATGATGTTACATAATATTACTATAAACCGTATAACACTATATACTATTACTATACAACGTGTAACGTTATATACTATTACTATACCACGTGTAACGTTATAGAGCATTACGTTATAACGTATGACGTTACATAATTTTACTATATACCGTATAACATTATATACTATTACTATGCAACGTGTAACGTTGTATAGTATTACATTATAACTTATAACGTTATACACTATTACGATATAACGTCTAACGTTATATACTATTACGCTATAACGTAAAACGTTATATACTATTCCGATTTAACGTATAACGCTTTATACTGTTACTATACAACATTTAACGTTTGTATAGTATTACGGTATAACGTATTACGTTATACACTATTACGTTATAACAGATAACGTTATTTACTATCACGATATAACGTATAACGATATATACTATTACTATACAGCGTGTAACTTTATATAGTATTACGTTATAACGTATAACGTTATATAATACTACGTTATAACGTACAACGTATATATTATTATATACGTATATACTATATAACGTACAACGTTATATAGTATAACGTTATAACATATAACGTTATATACTATTACTATATAACGTATAACATTGTATAATGTCACTATACAACGTGTAACGTTATATAGTATTACGATATATCGTATAACGTTGTATACTATTACGTTATAACGTATAACGTTATATACTATTACTATACAACGTGTAACGTTTTATAGTATTACATTATAACTTATAACGTTATACACTATTACGATATAACGTCTAACGTTATATACTATTACGCTATAACGTAAAACGTTATATGCTATTACGATATAACGTATAACGTTAGATATTATTATTATACAACGTGTAACGATATATATTATTACGTTATAACGTACAACGTTATATAATACTACGTTATAACGTATGACGTTACATAATTTTACTATATACCGTATAACATTATATACTATCACTATACAACGTATAATGTTTCTTTTTTTTTTTTGCGTGGGGATGGGAAAATGCTATTACGCATGCCCAGTGACCCGCATCACTGGGTTATGTGGGAGTCGGTCGGATGTGGTTGCCATACCCACTAAAAACCCCTCCTCCTTCTTCCTCCGCTTTGAGGGCAGACAACCCCGTTAAAACCTGTCGGCAGTCATCAGGGTTGTCTTTTCGTGCCCCGTTGTATCTACTTCTTCGGGCAGTTACTGCTGATGTCGTGCTCTCAGCCAGTTCAGAATACTGGGCTGATCTCCTTCTGCGGTTTTTCGTTGTTTCGTATTCTTGCCCTCATTGCTCCGCGTAGTTGTTGTTTCGCTCGTTCTCCTCGTTGCCTCTTCCCAGGCCCTCGCTGTCACCCTCCTGTGACACATGACGATCTTGCAGAATTGCCTGAATTTATTCCAGCTCTCGTTCTTGGCGGTCACCGTGGCGATCAGATTGCCCACGTCTATCTTCCCACCCAGAGCGTTCTCCAGCTCGATTCTTCTGTCCGTCCATTTCGGGCATGCGAAGAGGGCGTGCTCTGTATCGTCGTTCGGGTCTCCACAGTCGAGACAGTTGCTGTCGCTGTCCTTGCCAATCCTTTTCCTATAGACACCGAAGCTCCCATGCCCGGTTAGCAGCTGCATGGTGTGGTGATCGATGTCCATCCTCTTTTTGGTAAATAGCAGCGCATTCGGTATTAATTTCTTTGTGATATTCTCCTTTTTGTAGTTGTTCCACTCCTTCTGCCAGTCCTCTTGTGCCTTCTTGCGAATCGCCTCCAGTTCCTCCTTCAGCTTGCAGTCGTCATCCGTGCCACTCCTGGACCCATGGATCTTGTTCCTCTCGTAGGTCTCTCCGAGCATCTTTATCTTTATGTAAATCGAGAGATTCCCGGTCAACACGCAAAGTGCCGCGTGGGAGACGGTACGGTATGCCGTCGTTGTTATGCATAGGGCCGTTCGTTGTGCACGTTTCAGCTTTTTCCTGTTCTTATCGGTATTCGCTGCTCTAGCCCACACCGGTGCTCCGTAAGTTACGATGGACTCCCACACATTGTAGTAGAGCCTACGAGCCAAGCTGGGCGGCCCGTTGATATTGGGTAGTATTCCCCTAAGGGCTCCTATTAACTTGTCGGCTCTATTACACACCATCTCAATATGCGCACCGAACCTCCGACTGGAGTCGATGACGATTCCGAGAAACTTGATACGATCGACCGTTTCAATGTCCGAGGAGTCCAGCCTGAGTTTCACCACTCTCGGCACTCGCATACTTGTGATGAGCAAGACTTCCGTCTTTTCTCTCGCCAGAGTGAGCCCGACACTCGTGCACCAATCGTTGGCGATCCTTAGCATCGTGTTGACCTTGGCGGAGGCCTCTTCGTTCCTCCCGACGGCACATGTGATGGCCAGATCATCCGCGAAGGCGGTTGCTCTGACCATTGGCATGTTGTCGAGTCTCTCGAGCAACCGGTCGTATACCAAGTTCCACAGGAATGGTCCGAGGATGGATCCCTGCGGAACTCCCGCTGCCACCTCGTGCTCCACCGTGCCGTGCTGGTTGCTCACGATGATCTTCCTTCCAGCTAGGTAACCGCCGATTACCCTTTTGACCTTCCATGGCAGCTTCCTCTTGTCAAATTCCTCGTATATGCTCTTCCAGCTGAGCGAATTGAAGGCATTGCTAATGTCCAGGGTGATCATCACGCATATTACCTTCTTCTGTTTGCAGATGTTGGCAAACTTCATCACCTGCATGATGGCATCTACCGTACTCCTCTTCTTTCTGAAGCCATATTGCCTCCGATGGAACGGGTCCATTCCGATGCATCTCTCGATGATCTTCTTAAAGCATTTTTCCCAGATCTTGCTCATGGTTGGGAGTATGCTTATCGGCCGGTACGCGTTAGGGAGATTGGGATCCTTTCCCGGTTTCCTTAGCAGTATTACTCTGGCCGTCTTCCAGCAGTCTGGGATCCTTCCTGATTCGGTGATGCCGTTGAACGCCCTTGTCACGAGCTCGCTCCTGCGACTCGCTATCAGCTTCGCGATCTCGCCCGGCACGCCATCGACTCCTGCAGCCTTCTTGGAGTTCATTCTTCCGGCGGCATCGACGACATCGCCTTCGCCGATGGCGACGCTGAGGTTGATATCTCCTTCTTCTTCGGTCTCTGCCTCTTCGTGGCCCTCATGATGGGGGGGGGGGGGGGGTCCGTGTCCCAAGGTGAATAGCCTCTGTAGGACTGCCTTCACCATGTCGATCGGCATGTCGTTGGTTGGTCCCTTGCTTTTACATCTCTTCATGACCGTGCGATAGGGTTTGCCCCAAGGGTCGCTCTCCAGTATCTTGCAGTATTCTGCCCAAGCTGTTTTTTTGCTGCGGGCGATTTCATTTTTTAACTGCCTTTGGATTTCCTTGTAGGCGTTGACGAGGGGCTCGGTGTTGCCGGCATTCTTCTTCCTTTCTCTCGTCACCTTCCTGAGCGCTTTGTGCGTCTGCGCTCTAAGTTCCGCGATCGTCGGGTTCCATCAGTAGTTCGCGTACTTGCGGCTCGTCGCACAGTTCGACTTCCTTAGCATCCCTTCGCACGTACCTTCGATGCTCTTTTGCAAGGGCTCGGCCCCATCCGCTCCGATAGCCGCGTTGAGGTCCTCCTTCTTCAATGTGTCGTCGAATCTGCTCAGGAACTCCTCCGGCGACGTGTCCTTGGTCACGTACCTGTAGAACTTCGATACGGTCCGGGTCTTCCTCGCCTTAAACCTGTGGAGCACGTACAGATGATCCGAGGCCGAGTATTTGTCCAAGACCGCGCTTCCGGCGTGTATATCGCTGACCTTGTTTGATACGCTTATTATGTCGGGGAAGCTCGTCTTCCCGTTCATGAAGAAGGTGTACTTTTCCTTGAGCCTCACTGGAAACACCCGGTGGCCGCTTAGTGCCTCCATTAAGACTCTCCCTCTCTTGTCTGTGGTCGATCCTCCCCAACAGGTTGACTTTGCGTTGAAGTCTCCGGCCACGACGACCTTGTCGTGTCTTCTAGCAACGCTCTTCGTCATAGTTGACAGCGTGTCTATGTACTTGGAGTATGCTAGTTTACTTATGTTGGGCGAACAGTATCCGCTGAAGCAGAAGACGTCGCCGACGCGGACGCCCACTATCCCGTCGCTCTTGACCTCTGTTGTTTCATCAGGCAGTTTGCCATTGAGTAGTGTGACCCATATCGAGGCGTCTCCTTTGGTGTCATTAAACCAGTGCGGTAGCTGCCTGTTCGGCTCGGATATTATTATTAAATCCAGCCTAAGTTCGATCGCGCTTTGGTGCATCATGTTCTGTGCCAGCTTGCATCTGTTGAGGTTTATCTGCAGTATCCTCATTTATTCGCTTTCAACCGCCTTCTATATTCTGGACAAGCCAGGGATCCGATTACGTGGTCAAATTTCACACCTTTCTCCTTGCTGCAGATGGAGCAGCAGGGTGCGTTGACACAGGCAGCTATCGTGTGGTCTTTGGCTCCACACTTCCTGCAAATCTCCTTTCCAGGGCTTAACGCCGTGCATTTGTTCGCGATATGCCCGAACATGTGACATCTGAAGCACTTTACCACATTGGGTAGTGCCTTTATCGAGGCTATCGTCAAGCCGGTTCTGATCTTCCGGCTCGCCCCCTCTTTGGCCAGATAGGCTTTCGGCATCGTCACTATTGCCGATTGGGTGCCCCACGGCGCCATTCTTAGGGTTTTTACTTCGACCTCGGTGATGTCGCTTATGCATAGTTGCATTACTATCTCCCTGGCTAGTTCTTCCTTGCCTACGAGCGGGTCTATATCCCTGATCTACACGGAGGTCTTGTCGCGCATTGGTAGCGCTCTCACCTTGCCTCTTAGCGCCGTGTTCATATCCGCCGCGGTCTTTTTGGCGTTGCTACCTGCTTTCAGCTCGATCAGAATGTCTCCTATTCTGGTCCTTCTAATTCCGCAGCTCTCTTTTAGGGTCTCCCTTGCCCCCATTAAGTCTTTGTAGACCTGGATCCACTCCTTGTCTTGTCCTACTTTGATGAGGATGGCTTCGGGTCTGTTACGTACCCTCTTCGGTCCCTCTGGCCTCTTTGGCTTGTCCAATGCCGCCCTTCCTGCGTTCGCCTTCCTGACCACCGTCGGGGTGTCCGTTCTTTTTCCTCTCCTTCCGCGGACAGGGATCCAGTCTTCCTTTACATCGCTGTCCGTGCAGTCCGTAGTCGCTTTTGCCGAGCTGTTGCCGGCACAGGCTCCTGCGTAGGAGGCCTCCACGGTCGTTGGTCTCTTCCTCTTGGTATCGCCTTTCCCCTCGACGGGCGATATCTCCTTCCTTTTTCCTTCCTTCTCCTCACTCCTCCCGGAGGGGTGGTCATCCTGGTGGCCGTGACTATCCTAGCGTTCCTCTTGAGCCTCATCTCGTCCAACATCGAGTGGAGCTTGATCGCTTTTTTACTGATAGCGTCCCTCCTTTTCTTGATGTCTGTATCCTTCTTGCTCATGAGGTAGATGCATTGGATTTCGCGGAAGACTTCTGTGATGATTTCCGTCATCGCCTTCCATTCGCTCATTTTGATGACGATACTGTCCTCGTCATTGCATTTGGTCTCGGCCGTTGCTCTGTTCGCCATGGCCTTCCTCCTGAGACATTCCCTTGGTGCCGCCGCTTCGCTGCCGCTGTCCGACATTTCCGCCGGCGTGTCTAGCTCCGAGGTGCTGGCTGCTTCGTCCCTCGTTGCCATCGGCTGGCTCCTGGCCAGGCTTCTCGTTGTCTTGCAGGCGCCCTCCTCCACTGGGGACTTCCTCATATATCTGGTGATCTTGTCACCTTTCAAGATTTCTTCCTTGGCGATTCGGGTCGCCTTTTCGGTGGCTGGTGTCTTTTCCTTGAATGCTTGCATTGGCACCTCGACATCCTCGATGATTCCCGCGATGTCTTCATCAAATTCGAGGTATCTTCTTGTGGTTACCTTGCACCTCTTATCTTCTGTGACAACTGCGGGTGTTTCTTGGTCCCCGGTCGTGTTTGCCGAACGAACTGAGGCCCTGGGAGCGACCTTCCCCTCGCCGTTCGTCCAGTCGTTGGGTGACCATCGGGTCGAGCCTGGGACGCTACTCGAATCCCCGACGGGGCCTGGAAGCTCCGAAACCCCTTGAGCCGTAAGTTTACTTACCTTATAGTACTTGTCCATATTCTATTTTGTATGTTATATATACATATATATTTATATGTATATACGAAATGGATGTCCTTCGACGTAGCCGGTCGTCGTATAACCACACTGTGTCCTTCCGAGTGTATGCGATTCGTATCCTAATAAACTTGCCGATGACGTCGTAAAGTCGCCGATCGTAAGAGTGATGTCCGGATTATTTCTAAAACTCGCAATGTCGCTATCACTGTTCGACGCGGGGAGTTTTAACTGGCCCTCCACGGAGGCGCACTCCACCACTCCTTGGTTACCCAGGTAGGCCGCACGGTGGCGCTTCGATCGCTCGACCCAAGATGGCCTCCGCTCTGCCCCTAACCTCACTTTTCACACACAGCACTTTCTATCGTTTCTATCGCTATTATACCAGCGAGCTCCACTATTCCTTGTATTCTCACTCATTCCGGAGCACTAGAAACTTCACTTTCGTGCACTTTTCCGCCCGAATTCTTTAATTAACCCAGATATTTCGGTTATGCCTACGGAGCGACGTGCACGTGTCCGTTCTGCCTGCCGCCATCGTTCGAAGTGAACGTATAACGTTATATAGCATTACGTTATAACGTATGACGCTATATACTATTACGATATAACGTATAACGATATATACTATTACTATACAACGTGTAACTTTATATGCTATTACGATATAACGTATAACGATATATACTATTACGCTAGAACGTAAAACGTTATATACTATTACGATATAACGTATAACGTTATATACTATTATTATACAACGTGTAGCGTTATATATTATTACGTTATAACGTACAATGTTATATAGTACCACGTTATAACGTATGACGTTACATAATTTTACTATATATCGTATAACATTATATACTATCACTATACAACGTATAACGTTATATAGTATTACGTTATAAGGTATGACGTTATATACTATTACGATATAACGTATAACATTGTATAATGTTACTATACAACGTGTAACGTTATATGCTATTATGATATATCGTATAACGTTATATACTATTGCGTTATAACGTATAACGTTATATACTATTACTGTAAATCGTGCAGCGTTATATAGTATTACGTTACAACGTATAAAGTTATATAGTATAACGTTATATCGTATGACGTTATTTAGTATTAGGTTATATCGTATAACGTTATATACTATTACGCTATAACGTATGACGTTACATAATATTATTATATACCGTATAACATTATGTACTATTACTATACAACGTGTAACGTTATATAGCATTACGTTATAACGTATAACGTTCTATAGTATTTCGTTATAACGTATGACGTTATATAGTATTTCGTTATAACGTGCAACGTTATATACTATTACGATTTAACGTATAACGTTATATACTATTACTATACAAGGTGTAACGTTATATAGTATTACGATATATCGTATAACGTTATATACTATTGCGTTATAACGTATAACGTTATATACTATTACTATACATTGTGCAGCGTTATATAGCATTACGTTACAACGTATAACGTTATATAGTATAACGTTATATCGTATGACGTTATTTAGTTTAGTTAGTTATATCCTATAACGTTATATACTATTACGTTATATTGTATGACGTTATATGGTATTACGTTATAACGTATAACGTTATATACTATTAACATACATCGTGCAGCGTTATATAGTATTACGTTACAACGTATAACGTTATATAGTATAACGTTATATCGTATGACGTTATTTAGTTTTAGGTTATATCGCATAACGTTACGTAGTATTACGTTATATTGTATGACGTTATATAGTATTACATTATAACGTATAACGTTATACACTATTACGATATAACGTATAACGTTATATACTATTACGCTATAACGTAAAACGTTATATACTATTACTATACAACGCGTAACGTTATATATTATTACGTTATAACGTACAAAGTTATATAGTACTGCGTTATAACGTATGACGTTACAAAATTTTACTATATACCGTATATCATTATATACTATTACTATACAACGTGTAACGTTATATAGCATTACGTTATAATGTATGACGTTAAATACTATTACGTTATAACGTATAACGTTATATACTATTACGTTATAACGTATGACGTTACATAATATTACTATATACTGTATAACATTATATACTATTACTATACAACGTATAACGTTTTATACTATTACGCTATAACGTATGACGTTACATAATATTACTATATACCGTATAACATTATATGCTATTACTATGCAACGTGTAACGTTATATATCATTACGTTATAACGTATGACGTTATATAGCATTACGCTATAACGTATGACGCTATATCATTTTACTGTATACCGTATAACATTATATACTATTACTATGCAACGTGTAACGTTATATAGCATTACGTTATAACGTATGACGTTATATAGCATTGCGTTATAACGAATGACGTTATATACTATTACGTTATAACGTATGACGTTACATAATGTTACTATATACCGTATAACATTACATACTATTACTATACAACGTGTAACGTTATATAGCATTTCGTTATAACGTATGACGCTACAAAATTTTACTATATACCGTATAACATTATATACTATTACTATGCAACGTGTAACGTTATATACTATTACGTTATAACTTATAACATCATATGGTATTACGATATAACGTATAACGTTGAATAGAATTACGTTATAACGTGAGACGTTATATACTCTTACGTTACAACGTGTAACGTTATATAGTACTACGCTATAACGTATGACGTTACGTACTATTAATTTATAACGTATAACGTTATAACGTATAACGTTATATGCTGTTACGATTTAATGTATAACGTTTTATACTATTACTATACAACGTGTAACGTTATATAGTATTACGATATATCGTATAACGTTATATAATATTAGGATATAACGTATAACATTGTATAGTGTTACTATACAACGTGTAACGTTTTATAGTATTACATTATAACGTATAACGTTATATACTATTACGTTGTAACGTATGACGTTATATAGCATTACGTTATAACGTATAACGCTATATACTATTACTATACAACGTGTAACGTTATATATTATTACGTTATAACGTATGACGATCCATAATATTACTATCTACCATATAACATTATATACTATTACTATACAACGTGTAATGTTATATAGTATTACGTTAGAACGTATAACGTGTTATAGTATTACGTTATAAGGTATGACGTTATATACTATTACGTTATATACTATTGCTATCCATCGAGTAACGTAATATACTATTACATTATAACGCTTAACGTTATATACTCTTACGCTATAACGTACAACGTTATATACGATTACTATACAACGTGTAACGTTATATACTATTACGTTATATACTATTGCTATACATCGAGTAACGTAATATACTATTACATTATAACGCTTAACGTTATATACTCTTACGCTATAACGTACAACGTTATATACGATTACTATACAACGTGTAACGTTATATACTATTACGTTATATACTATTGCTATACATCGTGTAACGTAATATGGCAATACGATATAACGTATAACGTTATATACTATTACGTTTTAACGTATAACGTTTTGTACTATTACTATAAAACGTGTTATGTTATATAGAATTACGATATATCGTATAACGTTATATACTATTACTATACAACGTGTAACCTTATATAGTATTACGTTATAACGCCAGACGTTATATACTATTACTATACAACCTGTAACGTTATATAGAATTGCGTTATAACGTATAACGTTATATGGTATTACGTTGTAACGTACCACGTTATACAGTGTAACGTTATATAGTATTACGTTATAACGTATAACTTTATATATAATTACGTTATAACGTAAGACGTTATTTACTATTACATTATAACGTATAACGTTGTATAGTTTTTCGCCCTCAAATTCATCAATTTCCGAACACTGCGAGGCGCATTCCCTTCGATCTCGTTCGCCATCGCCCACATCACACCATAGCGTTTGTTATTAATCTTATTGATACGAATAAATATTATCATACCAAACATTTGTAAAATTTATCCAGTTAGAAGCTAGAATATTTATTTACTGTACATCGCTGTTTAATATATCTACATTTGCATCCGATGATACTTATGGCTGATATTGTAATACCTTCAATCAACTAACAACGAATAAGTTAAAATATAGATAAATTAACATAACTCTGTTAGCCGAAATAAATACGTTGCCAATTGTCCATCCCTAATAACTTTAATCCTCTCCCGTGCCAGTATTCCTGCTCATAGCAGGTTAGCCAAAAGGTGGCATTCGTTTGCCAGTTGCATCAAACGTAAGTCAACGCTACGCATTAAACACGAGTTAGTAGATAATAGACTCTCACCTAGTTCAAACCCCACGACAGACAAGTTTACAAGGTTTGTTTTCCTACAGGCACGAAGGTGCTTACAGAGGCACTTGCAGACTGGGAATCCAAAAGACACGATAGACAAACAATACCCATCATACACTAACACTCCCAACTTAAAGAAAATAATAATAATAAAACGAAATTCTTTGAAATAGTCCTTAGACTATTTCTGGTGGCAGCAACTACCATACTAATCGGACATCTCGATTAATATTTCATAAACAATCATACCATTTCAATTTTCCCCTTCCGATTAAACTCAAGATAACACACAAAAAATTTTATCTGGATTTAGTCTAGAATAATACGTAAGGCATAACACGATCTAATCGAACATAACAGAACGTAACAGTCGAAATATCACAAACGGAAAGAAATGACGCTTAATTTTCGTCAAAACCGACGAACGATTGCTATTTGCGAGTTTCTGTGCTTGTTTCGACGCTGCAAAGCGCGTGTACTACGTTCTGCACGCATAATGCAGTGAAAGTAGCGTTGAAACCTCGAAATATTACAAACGGGATAGAAATTACGATTAATCTTCGTTGAAATCGACGAACGATTGCTATTTGCTAGTTTCTGGGCTTGTTTCGACGCTGGAAAACGCGTGCACTACGTTCTGCATGTAAAATGGAGTGAAAATAGCGTTTAAACGTCGAAATATTACAAACGGGATAGAAATTACGATTAATCTTCGTTAAAATCGGCGAATCATTACGATTTGCGTGTGTCTGGGCTTGTTTCGACGCTTGAAAACTGGTGTCCTACGTTCTGCATGCATGATGCAGTGAAAATAGCGTTTAAACCTCGAAATATCTCAAACGGGATAGAAATTACGATTAATCGTCGTCAAAATCGACGAATGATTGCGATTTGCGTGTTTATGGGCTTGTTTCGACGCTTGAAATCTCGTGTACTACGTTCTGCACGCAGAATGCAGTGAAAATAGCGTTGAAACCTCGAAATATCTCAAACGGGATAGAAATTACGATTAATCTTCGTTAAAATCGGCGAATCATTGCGATTGGCGAGTATCTGGGTTTGTTTCGACACCGCAAAACGCGTGCACTACGTACTGCATGTAAAATGAAGTGCAAATAGCGTTTAATCGTGGAATTATCTCAAACGGGATAGAAATATCTCTTAATTCTTTTTCAAAATCGACGAATGGTAGCGATTTGCATGTGTCTGGGCTTGTTTCGACGCTTGAAAACTCGTGTCCTACGTTCTGCATGCATAATGCAGTGAAAATAGCGTTTAAATGTCGAAATATCACAAACCGGAATGAAATAACGCTTAATCTTCGTTAAAATCGGCGAATCATTGCGATTGGCGAGTATCTGGGCTTGTTTCGACGCTAGAAAACGCGTGTACTACATTCTGCACGCATAATGCAGTGCAAAGAGCGTTTAAACGTCGAAATATTATAAACGGAATAGAAATTACGATTCATCTTCGTTAAAATCGGCGAATTATTGCGACATGCGAGTTTCTGGGCTTGTTTCGACGCTAGAAAACGCGTGTACTACATTCTGCACGCATAATGCAGTGCAAAGAGCGTTTAAACGTCGAAATATTACAAACGGGATAGAAATTACGATTAATCTTCGTTAAATTCGGCGAATCATTGCGACTTGCGAGTTTCTGGGCTTGTTTCGACGCTGGAAAACTTGTGAACTACGTTTTGCATGTAAAATGGAGTGAAAACAGCGTTTAAACGTGGAATTATCTCAAACGGGACAGAAATATTTCTTAATTTTTTTCAAAATCGACGAATGATTGAGATTTGCGTGTTTCTGGGCTTGTTTCGAAGCTGGAGAACGCGGGAACTACGTTTTGCATGTAAAATGGTGTGAAACGTGCGTTTAAACGTCGAAATATTACAAACGGGATAGAAATTACGATTAATATTCGTTAAAATCGTCGAATCATTGCGACTTGCGAGTTTCTGGGCTTGATTCGGCGTTGAAAGCGCGTGTACTACTGTCACGTCCCACGCTCCGCACGTGCCGCAACGAAAACATAGATAACCGCAATACACAAACAACGCAAGTGTCAACTCGTATACCTAGAAACAAACACACAGTGCAATGAAAATGGAAATTATTTAATAAAATTTATTAAACATAGTTTATTATTCATATATACATATATGAGATCGATATTCTAATAATAAACATAAAATTTATTAAATTGTCTGTCCTATTAGAAAATTACATCCTGAAGATATACATATACATGTGCGTAATACATTACTAAATCATACATGGACCGAGCGAAACATGACCATACACAAAATGCAACCTCAGCAAGGCCAAGCAGCCACGCGACCGGCACATTCCACTGGTATCAGTAACGGAGGCCATGGAAAGAACGCAGACGCAGCATCAGCAAAATACGACCACCTGCAACATGTACATTCTTTCAAGCACCTTGTATGTCATTAACACCAAGCAAAACGTGAGATGATCAAGAAGACGAAATTTCAGCAAAGGGTGAGATAATCAAGAAAACAAGAACCCCAGCGGAAATAGGTAGTTACGATATTCATAAATTGTCACGTAGTAAAGGTACAATTACAAAAGAAATAATCGGTCACGTGACAATTAGGAAGAATATAAATAGAGATTCAGTACTCAATAGAGTTGTTGTTGGAGTGCAGTTTTAATTGAGGTCAGAGCTGGTTTTACCGAGTTCAGAATTTAATTGAAAGTAGTGTTGAAAGTAGTTAGAGTTCAGTTTTAATTGAGAGCAGTCAGAGGTCAGTCTTAATTGGAAACAGTGAGTTTAACTTAAAGAGTATTGTAAGAGTATTGCACTTAAGGTTCAGTATTAACTTGAGATTCGGTGATTCATTTATTCTTTTGTTCATTTACAAGTCGATCCGTCTGCGTCAAAGAAACAATCTAGTACATACTGTAATTCCGTTTAATAAAATTGTTAATTAAGTTCGAAAATCCGAAAAATCGAGTAACTAATCGCGAAACAAAATTTAATTGTTAAAACCGATTCATCGCCAAACCATACTCACACCTGATCGACTCCAGAAATCAAGCAAGGTAGGAGATTCGAAATTGTACACCCTCTTCCTTTCTTTTTTAACTTTTAATTGAACAAAATTGTCTTTAAACGAAAGTATCCGTCGGCAGCTATAGTTGACAGATAGAAATATCAAGTAAATAACTCACATAAAATTTCATTCGAACATTTTGAATTCACGACAATTATTCTCTGTATCGACCAGTGATCACGGTGTTTTCAATCATTGGAAACATCTATGTTTTTCGTTTTCCTCTTCCCATCGTTAGCAGATTGCTCATCCTTGGGCGAGGCCTACGAAGCCACACGGATTGTTTACAGAGAATATAATTACAAAATTGAGATAAACGTTCTTGCACAACATTTAATAAATTGTTTGGAATAAACTCAATCAGCTTTAGATCTATTTTGTTTACAATTGTTCGCTGTATCAACTAGTGGTTACGGTGTTTTCGTCACAGAAAACATCTAAGGTTTTCGTTTTCCTCTTCCCACCGTTAGCAGATTGCTCATCCTTGGGTGAGGCCTACGAAGCCACACTGATTGTCCACAGTGAACTCAGTCACCAAATAAAATAATCATTTACTCATTTACGACTTTATTCGTTGTCAAGAACGAATTATAATTCCATGACGAAATCGAGAAAGAATAGAAAAGATAAAAGTCACCTCAGCAAAAAGCGAGCCGAACGTTGGTACAAACGATTAATTGCTGCAGAAATAAAAAAGGAAGAGAGGAGGCATCGAGAAGAATTAGAGTCAAATCGCGAAGGTTCACCACCTAGTTTTTCGCCCTCAAATTCACCAATTTCCGAACACTGCGAGGCGCATTCCTTTCGATCTCGTTCGCCATCGCCCACATCACACCATAGCGTTTGTTATTAATCTTATTGGTACGAATAAATATTATCCTACCAAACATTTGTAAAATTTATCCAGTTAGAAGCTAGAATATTTATTTATTGTACATCGCTGTATAATATATCTACATTTGCATCCGACGATACTTATTGCTGATATTGTCATACCTTGAATCAACTAACAACGAATAAATTAAAATATAGTTAAACCAACATAACTCTGTCAGACGAAATAAATACGTTGCCAATTGTCTATCCCTAATAACTTTAATCCTCTCCCGTGCCAGTATTCCTGCGCATAGCAGGTTAGCCGAAAAGTGAAATTCATTTCCCAGTTGCATCAAACGTAAGTCAACGCTACCCATTAAACACGATTTAATAGATAATAGTCTCTCACCTAGTTCAAACCACACGACAGACAGGGTACAAGGTTTGTTTTCCTACAGGCAAGAAAGTGCTTACAGAGGCACTTCCAGTCTGGGAATTCAACAGATACGACAGACGAAGGTACATAGATTTGTTTTCCTACAGGCAAGAAAGTGCTTACAGAGGCACTTCCAGTCTGGGAATTCAAAAGACACGACAGACGAAGGTACAACGTTTGTTTTCCTACAGGCAAGAAGGTGCTTACAGAGGCACTTCCAGACTGGGAATCCAAAAGACACGATAGACAAACAATACCCATCATACACTAACACTCCCAACTTAAAGAAAATAATAATAATAAAAGGAAATTCTTCGAAATAGTCCTTAGACTATTTCTGGTGGCAGCAACTACCATATTAATCGGACATCTCGATTAATATTTCATAAACAATCATACCATTACAATTTTCCCCTTCCGATTAAACTTAAGATAACACAACAACAAAAAAAAAAATTTTAGCTGGATTTAGTCTAGACTAACATGGAAGGCATAGCACAATCAAATCGAACATAACAGAACGTAACACTCAGTCACCTGCATCGCCGCCGGCAACCCAACAAGAAACAGTACAGCCAGGTGGATATCCCCAACCGATTAAGCTAAAAGATGCGATCGAGTCAGTACCAGTATTCGACGGACATCGACCCTCAGTATTTCAATTTTTAAGAGCACGCGAGCGCGCACGAAACATGGTTCCTACGCATCAAGAACCCCAGTTAGTAAAACTATTAATGAATAAGCTTCGCGGACATGCGTTTCTCGCCGTCGAAGATACAGAACTAATAAGTTTGAACGATTTCGGGAACAAATTAAAGGATCTGTTTGGCCCAAAGAAATCTCTTAACGAGTACAAGGGAGAATTAGGAACGATATACCAACGACCTGGGGAAGATATATTAGATTACATGGATCGCGTTAGAAATCTTAGGTTAGCGATAATGGACGGAGAAAGAAGCGAGTACGGCACGATATCACCGGACATCCAAGATACAATAGATTGGGAAACGAGGGAAGCTTTCGTTAAGGGGCTCCCAAACGAGGTGTATTTACGCCTAAAGATAGCAGGATACCACACTTTAGAAGAGGCGTATCGCCAAGCAGTCAAGGCAACTCAAGAAGTGAAACAAATGAACGATAGAACGCGACTCCAACGACCAACATTTCTGAATAATTACAAACGCGACAACGTACGACCCTTGACTACTAATAACAATATCAGAAACAATCATCAGGATCGAAGGTCCGAACCTCCATCACAGAATTATTCAAAACAGGATATCATAACATGTAATTATTGTAAAACACCTGGGCATTTAGTAAAGGATTGTTATAAATTTAAAGCACGGGTAGATGCTGGAATAATTATACCCTATGCTCAAGAACAGTCGGGAAACCGAACACGTCCTTCGGGGAAACGGGGCGAGCCACGAAGGGACGAATTTTCGAATCGCCCAAGAGTGCAAGCGGCCACAAGGAGGCCGGCGCCTATGGTAATAAAGAGAACAAGGGCAGCTGCCCCCGCGAAATCGACTCCACAATCCGTAATAAGGAACAAAGCAAACGTAACGTCGACTGTAAAATCAAGGGAACAACCATTAAATACTGTGGGGGAACCATCTTACAGCCACGCGAAAATAAAAACAGAGAGTCCGGAATCACAAGGCCAAAAGAAAAAACCAACACGGAAGGAACAGACGAGGGAAAACCACCAGGAACCGGACTCAGATGCGGAAGACGACCTCTTCGGATTATTTCAATAAAATTAAACGATTCTCTAACAACCCCAACTGCACGAATAGTTTCCCCAGACTTAAAAACCAAGACAAGTTTACTACTAGACTCTGGATCAGAAATCAATATTATCAAAAAACCTGCTTTACTCGATTCAGCTATCATCGACGAACGGAAACAAATTGAAGTGAGAGGAATTACGGCAACGAGCCTGGTCTCCCTAGGGCAGACAGTAATACAGGTCGCAGGCCATCCAGTCATTTTTCACGTAGTTGATGACTCATTGCTGATTGATCAAGACGGAATCTTAGGATCCGAATTTTTTGCAGGATGCAAAGCTCGTTTGGATTACGAGAAAAGACATATCAAATGGGGAAATATTTATATTCCCTTCGACACTAAAGAAAGAATAATCGTACCGAAACGAAGTTCGGTAACATGCTCAATTAATATCGCAAATCCAGAGATAAGAGAGGGATATATTCCCAAAATCGAGCCGATCAAGGGGATCTATTTTGGTAATGCAGTTGTGAGAAATTATAAAGAAAAAGGTTATCTGAGAATAATAAATACTACTTCAAGAGATTATGAATTTACGACACCAACAATGGTAATCAAAGAATTTGAAAACCTCACCCCGCTTCCTAGTACGGCGTGTAATACAATTTTAAAAACAAAGGAAAGCAGATCTGACAAAATAATTGAATTACTACGACTTGAACACTTGAACGAAGAGGAAAGGAAAAACGTCGAAAAATTGATTCGTAATAATCAAGATAGATTTCATATTCCAGGAGATACGCTGGAAGCAACTGGAATTCTAGAACATAGAATAATTACAACGGATGATATACCAGTTAATACTAAACAGTATCGTTACCCACCAGTACACCGAGAAGAAATAAATCGACAAATTCAAGAATTATTAGACACAGACATCGTGGAACCATCGATATCCCCATACAATTCTCCGTTATGGATCGTACCGAAAAAACCCGATTCGCAAGGGAACAAACGTTGGAGATTAGTTATTGATTATAGGAAGCTGAACGATAAAACGATCGGCGATGCTTTTCCACTCCCAAATATCACAGAAATATTGGATCAATTAGGAAGTGCAAAATACTTTTCTACGTTTGACTTGGCATCAGGTTTCCATCAGATCCGTATGTCACAGGAGGATGCCCATAAAACTGCATTTTCGACACCGTACGGACACTTTCAATTCAAAAGAATGCCCTTTGGATTAAAAAATGCTCCAGCAACATTTCAACGCTTGATGAACTCAGTATTATCCGGACTGCAAGGAATAGAACTATTCGTCTATCTGGATGACATTGTAATTTATTCGAGGTCACTTCAAGAACACGAAAGTAAATTTAACAAATTAATGGAAAGACTAAGGAATGCTAAATTACGATTACAGCCCGATAAGTGTGAGTTCTTACGACACGAAGTAAATTATTTAGGACATATAATTAGTGAAGATGGCGTAAAACCTGATCCAAAGAAAATCGAAGCCGTGTCGAAATTTCCACGACCCAAAAAGGTAAAAAACATCAAACAATTTTTAGGACTAGCAGGATACTACAGAAGATTTATACCCGATTTCTCCAAAGTCGCAAAACCATTGACGCAACTATTGAAGAAAGATACCCCCTTTAAATGGGCAGAAAATCAAGAAAATGCGTTCAATAATTTAAAAACAGCATTAATGACAAAACCCATTCTACAATACCCAGATTTGTCTAAACCCTTTAATCTTATCACAGACGCATCAGGATATGCAATAGGCGGCGTACTGAGTCAGGGGCCGATTGGAAAGGATTTGCCAATCGCATATGCCTCGAGATTATTAAATTCCGCCGAACAAAACTACTCCACTATAGA
The DNA here is from genome assembly GCF_024516045.1 of Bombus affinis. Classification (NCBI taxonomy): domain Eukaryota; kingdom Metazoa; phylum Arthropoda; class Insecta; order Hymenoptera; family Apidae; genus Bombus; species Bombus affinis. Next base: position 3,695,405 of record NC_066350.1, on the reverse strand, counting down.
AAAGGAGTGTTTAGCAATCGTCTACAGCGCAATGCATTTCCGACCGTATCTGTACGGAAGAAAATTTACTATTGTAACCGATCATAAACCTTTGGTGTGGATGCATTCTATCAAGGACCCTACTTCAAGAATCTGGAAATGGAAATTAAAATTGTCGGACTTCGAATTTGACATTTTATACAAAGAAGGTAGGGAAAACACAAACGTGTACGCATTGTCTAGAAACCCTCCGGAGATCTGCCTACCAATCAGGAGGAGAGAAGAAAATTCACCGATCCAGTATCCTGCACCAAAACGATTCGAATTAGACACCTCAACCGAAGACTCTCCCATATTTGAAGCTAAACCACGTGTCTTGTCTCAATCCCAAGACTCTACAAAACGAAGAAAAGTTTTTACCCGGAAACATTTTACCATAGAAGAAACCCCCGTAAAATACTTTGATCAAGCATTAGCTGAACTCGATGCGAAAACAGGCGAAGAAATATCCAACCAAGAAAAGGAGAACACTGATACAACAAGCGAAGAGGAACCCTCAATTGCAATCCCAGAACTAACACAACAACAAGAAAGAGACGCGAGACCTACTATACTTGCGGAACTAAAAATTTCGGAAACTCGAGACTCGATTACGAGAGTGAATGATCATAAAATAATATTCATAGATATATATGGCACCCCGATAGATAAAGGAGCCTTAGAGATGAAGGAAGCAGGGCGATTGCCTTGTTATGAAAGTTTAATGTTGGAAAAAACAAGGTTGAATCATGACTCCGGGAAATACATCGTATCTCTACCAATAAAAGAAAATCGAAATATTTCAATAACACCAGAAAATTTATTAAATTCATTAAAATCATTGTTGGACGTAGTTAACGAAAAACAACTAACTTCCTTCAGCATTAGCAAAGGAAATTTAGAAGAGATACCCTGGCGGCACATAATCAGGAAATTAAAGGAGGTTTTCACAGAAAAAACAATAACTATTACCATTTGTACCGGGGAAGTAATTACCCCACCAGTAGAAACACGAAGCAATATAATACGAGAAAAACACGAATCATCTGTAGCAGGACACAAAGGAATAACTAAAACTTATTTGAGAATACGACAACACTATTATTGGGAAAATATGAAAAAGGAAATTCAAGATTATGTAAGGACATGCAAGGAGTGCCAATTGAAGAAACTCACAAGGATAAAAACGAAGCAACCAATGATACTTACGGACACACCAGGTAAAGCGTTCGATAAAATCAGTATGGATATCGTTGGGCCGTTGCCAAAGACTCAAAAGGGAAACGAGTATATACTAACTATCCAAGATCTATTGACAAAGTACTCAATCGGGATCCCCATGATAGGAATCTCTTCAGCCGAGATGGCGGATGCTTTCGTAAAACGATTTATCTGTCGATTCGGGTCGCCGAGAGCCATTCTCACTGATCAAGGAGCGAACTTTACATCTTCGCTAATGAAGAAAGTAGCAAAAAGATTCCGCATTAAACAATACACCACGTCGGCATATCACCCACAAAGTAACGGTTCAATCGAAAGATCTCACCATGTATTGGCAGAATACCTGAAGTTATATATTGAAAATTCCAGAAATTGGGACGAATGGGTGGAACTAGCCATGTTTTCCTACAATACCTCTGTACACGAAGGAACGAAATTTTCACCACATGAATTGGTTTTTGGACACTTGGCCAGAGAACCTACTGGTGAAGTGATAATCGAAGAAAACATGGAACCAACATACGCAGAATATCTCACAGACTTGTTCAATAAAATCAACACCGTGCAGCAAATGGCAAGGGAAAACTTGATAAAATCTAAATTAAGATCAAAGGAATATTACGACCGACGAATCAACCCTCAAAATTTTAAAACAGGAGATTTGGTATATCTACTAAAAGAACCTAGTAAAGGAAAATTCTCTGATCAATATACTGGACCATATAAAGTGTTAGAAATTTTGCAAAATCAAAACGTCAAGATTGAAGTAAAAGGACTCCCTCGAACAGTACACTTGAATAAATTAAAACTGGCACATCATCGAAATAGACCACCAGAGCGATTCCAAGAGGAAATGTAACACGGTAATATATGGCGTAATATTGATTGTCGAATATTGCATTTGCGTTTCAATCATTCCTTAGAAATAAAATGAGTAATCCAGTAAATAATTACAAAACAGTAAAAGTGGAAAGATACCTCGTGAACAATTATTCATCATAAAAAGAAACAAAACAAGTTGTGGACCCACTCCATAGAACATAGTATACAACTGTCAACGAATGGATAAACTAACCTCAACTGCTTCAATATATGTATATATGGAAGAAAATAATAGTGTTCAAGCTTCACAATATCTCAATTAAACTAGCGGAATGGTCTTAGCAAACAAAAGGGTACCTTATAAGTTAACAAAGTCCATATGCAACAAGTTATCGTAGAAGAAAGTGTACACGTAAGACTTCCACGAGGATTTGCTACGGATCCATTTTCACAAAACATAATATATGACGGTATGAAGATACCGAAGGTAATAAATAACAAGGTAACCAATCATAACCTAAAAAAAAAAAGGGAAGAATGTTATAAATCATCTTGGAATAAAAGTGACAATAATAAGAAGCTTGTTACTCACATCGGAAGATACACATTAAAGCCGACGCAGTTACAAGAAGCCCACTACCAAAGTTAGGCGAATGCTTATATAATACTGAACCAGGCATTGTCGAAGCAGTCAAGACAGCAACAGGAAACTGAAAACAAAGGGAAATTTATGACATCATAACAAAGATAGGCAAATACTTATAGAATACTGAACCAGACATTGCCGAAGCAATCAAGACGGCAACAGGAAACTGAAAAACAAAGGGAAATTTATGACATCATAACAAATAATCCAACGCTAATCTATTATACAGATATTTTATAGTGCTTTATATATATCTATATATATACTTACAATTCTAGGATAAGTAAAAATAATCATGATAAGTGTTGGAAATGTAGCGAAGAACCAGAAAATACCCAACACGCTTTATATAATTGTTCGAAATAAAGTACTCGGTGGTGAAGGATTAGAATTGTAGAACCTGTAAACAATAATGATGTTAATTAACAATATATAGACTAGTTCTAGAATTACATTATACAGATGTGAAACAACGACAAAGTCACATTAAGGCGGCGCACAGTATATAAACGTTGTAATGATTGCACAAACAATACCATTGTCACAAAAAAAAAAAAATTTTAACTGCGCTAAAATAGAGGAAACTAAGCGACGAACGAACAATTATTTCAGTATTAAGCTAACTAAGGACGCGTCGCTATACTTTTACCGGAGACATTCGCGAGCGGCCATTTTGGACCGCCATGAACATAGCATAGCCCTTACACGTGCACATCGACTAGAGAAATTCACGAGCGGCCATCTTGGATTGCCATGAACATAGGAAAGCGTTTACGCATGCGCACCGAATACACGCAATAATTATGCACATTAAATAAATGCAAAATAATATTATTCCTATTGCAATTATACTTCAATTATTAAAATAAAGTCACAAATAATTTCGCATTAATGTAATGTCGTCACATACTAGAGACATTTACAGGCGGCCATTTTAAATAACCAACACGTGCTAATAGTATCTTTATGCGTTATAAAATGAATCATATTTTCAATTAAAGAATGAATATTTAATAAATAATAATAGAAAAGGGGAAGATCATAACGAAGAAGGAATAAAATAATGATCAATACAACGTAACGCAAGAATAATGTAAATTGATGGGAATATATATACATACATATACATACACATAAACATACGTACACATTTATACATAACACATGCATACGTACAATTGTAAACAAACATTAACATACTAAAACTCTTTCCCTATGTATATACATACGTATATAATATGTATACAACGTAATAACAATAATATAAACACAAAATGAATACTTATGTAAGACAATCAACATTCATAACAAAGCATATATATTATATCTATTATATTATATTATAATTTTCATGAATGTCCATTATATTTATTGACACACTCATACACACACGCATATATATATATATATATAAATACATATATATATATATAAATTTTGTAACTTATATTGTAAACACTAGAATGTAAAGACATAAAGTGTTAGCAAGGAAATCGCACCGCATTTTTAACACCAAAGACACACATTCTAACTCAACATGAAAATCATACAGAATGTAGTGCAGTACTACCCGCACTATACAACATCGACGGACTGGCACAAGTTCGTACCAAAACCGATGGAGGCAATTGCACCACAAGAACTCCGTCCAGACACACGCCAAACATGGCAATATTCAGCACCATCATCACTGGCCACAAGCGAAATATATATACCCAAAGGGACCTGGATACACTACGAGACCACGTCATGTTCCCAGCTGAGAAAACAGCAATATTAAACACACTGGCCAGAGGAGCAACAGGAAAAGTAATCGTCCCTGGAACGGTAAATATCTTGGGAATCATGGATGAAAACGCACTAACGACACTAGCAAAGAATACTGCATCGAAATTATGGACTGGTTTTATGGAATTCGGAACGGTCAGCGCAGCAATACTTGGAATCTTCATAATACTGAAAATGATGAAAACAATAGTTGACATAGTTATACATGGATATCAATTACGCGAAACTTACGGATGCGGACTCGCACTACTCGGAGCAATATGGGGCTCAGTCACTCACCTGCTATTGTACATCAAGGGAAAACGCAACGTCGAAAATCAAACACAACCACAAGGAATATCAATTACATCTAACGATACAATATATCAACAACCAACAACCACTACGTCCGCTCTAAATGAGCTGAAGGACACAATCAGTCAAATTTCCTCCGGAAATTTGAACTCCAAGAGGGGGGGTGTCACGTCCCACGCTCCGCACGTGCCGCAACGAAAACATAGATAACCGCAATACACAAACAACGCAAGTGTCAACTCGTATACCTAGAAACAAACACACAGTGCAATGAAAATGGAAATTATTTAATAAAATTTATTAAACATAGTTTATTATTCATATATACATATATGAGATCGATATTCTAATAATAAACATAAAATTTATTAAATTGTCTGTCCTATTAGAAAATTACATCCTGAAGATATACATATACATGTGTGTAATACATTACTAAATCATACATGGACCGAGCGAAACATGACCATACACAAAATGCAACCTCAGCAAGGCCAAGCAGCCACGCGACCGGCACATTCCACTGGTATCAGTAACGGAGGCCATGGAAAGAACGCAGACGCAGCATCAGCAAAATACGACCACCTGCAACATGTACATTCTTTCAAGCATCATGTATATCATTAACACCAAGCAAAACGTGAGATGATCAAGAAGACGAAATTTCAGCAAAGGGTGAGATAATCAAGAAAACAAGAACCCCAGCGGAAATAGGTAGTTACGATATTCACAAATTGTCACGTAGTAATGGTACAATTACAAAAGAAATAATCGGTCACGTGACAATTAGGAAGAATATAAATAGAGATTCAGTACTCAATAGAGAGTAGTTGTTGGAGTGCAGTTTTAATTCACGGCAGAGCTGGTTTTTCCAAGTTCAGAATTTAATTGAAAGTAGTGTTGAAAATAGTTAGAGTTCAGTTTTAATTGAGAGCAGTCAGAAATCAGTCTTAATTGGAAACAGTGAGTTTAACTTAAAAAGTATTGTAAGAGTATTGCACTTAAAGTTTGGTATTAACTTGAGATTCGGTGATTCATTTATTCTTTTGTTCATTTACAAGTCGATCCGTCTGCGTCAAAGAAACAATCTAGTACATACTGTAATTCCGTTTAATAAAATTGTTAATTAAGTTCGAAAATCCGAAACATCGAGTAACTAATCGCGAAACAAAATTTAATTGTTAAAACCGATTCATCGCCAAACCATACTCACACCTGATCGACTCCAGAAATCAAGCAAGGTAGGAGATTCGAAATTGTACACCCTCTTCCTTTCTTTTTTAACTTTTAATTGAACAAAATTGTCTTTAAACGAAAGTATCCGTCGGCAGCTATAGTTGACAGATAGAAATATCAAGTAAATAACTCACATAAAATTTCATTCGAACATTTTGAATTCACGACAATTATTCTCTGTATCGACCAGTGATCACGGTGTTTTCAATCATTGGAAACATCTATGGTTTTCGATTTCCTCTTCCCATCGTTAGCAGATTGCTCATCCTTGGGCGAGGCCTACGAAGGCACACTGATTGTCTACAGTGAACTCAGTCACCAAATTAAATAATCATTTACTCATTTACGACTTTATTCGTTGCCAAGAACGAATTATAATTCCATGACGAAATCGAGAAAGAATAGAAAAGATAAAAGTCACCTCAGCAAAAAGCGAGCCGAACGTTGGTACAAACGATTAATTGCTGCAGAAATAAAAAAGGAAGAGAGGAGGCATCGAGAAGAATTAGAGAATAGCGTTTATTATTAATCTTATTGGTACGAATAAATATTATCCTACCAAACATTTGTAAAATTTATCCAGTTAGAAGCTAGAATATTTATTTATTGTACATCGCTGTATAATATATCTACATTTGCATCCGACGATACTTATTACTGATATTGTAATACCTTTAATCAACTAACAACGAATAAATTAAAATATAGTTAAACCAACATAACTCTGTCAGACGAAATAAATACGTTGCCAATTGTCTATCCCTAATAACTTTAATCCTCTCCCGTGCCAGTATTCCTGCGCATAGCAGGTTAGCCGAAAAGTGGAATTCATTTCCCAGTTGCATCAAACGTAAGTCAACGCTACCCATTAAACACGATTTAATAGATAATAGTCTCTCACCTAGTTCAAACCACACGACAGACAGGGTACAAGGTTTGTTTTCCTACAGGCAAGAAAGTGCTTACAGAGGCACTTCCAGTCTGGGAATTCAACAGATACGACAGACGAAGGTACATAGATTTGTTTTCCTACAGGCAAGAAAGTGCTTACAGAGGCACTTCCAGTCTGGGAATTCAAAAGACACGACAGACGAAGGTACAAGATTTGATTTCCTACAGCCACGAAGGTGCTTATAGAGGCACTTCCAGACTGGGAATCAGAAAGACACGATAGACAAACAATACCCATCATACACTAACACTCCCAACTTTAAGAAATAATAATAATAATAAAAGGAAATTCTGTGAAATAGTCCTTAGAC